>NW_027395283.1:5541071-5855714 GCF_027580225.2 Misgurnus anguillicaudatus | reverse complement strand
GATAACCCTGTCTCCTCTATCACCTATCAAGGCTGTAAAGGGGGTGACAATTAAAACAAATGCCGTCGTAAAAGGAGGTTCAAAGGAATTCCATCAGAGCCGATCGAACGACGATCGCCAGAGACACAGCAGGGGGCACAGACTATATGTCTGTGATGAAACCACATTGAAAGATCACAATGAGCTGTTTAAATGTATATATATGTTATATCCCTTTACTGCATGATCATGTATGTGTGATGTAACTGTGTGTTAACACTTTAGTTGGATTTTGTTCACTGTAGCATGGTTCATATATTAGGTATGAAATTATTATTCAACTTGATCTTAAACCCATGTCTTGTCTAGTATCAAATTAACCTACTCTTTATTTCCTAATCATTTCTATGTATCATATTACCATAAGCCGCATCAATGTCATTTAATATCGATTTGAAGAGTTATGGAAACAAACTTTTATCATTATGCAATTACGCAAATGTGATGTCTGAAAGAACAAAGGCTTGTTTCCCCGCGCAATCGAACACTTCGCACATTGGTCATTCACCTAAAATGGGCTGGGCGTGTGAAAGGTCAAAACGGCCTATTGCCCAAGCCATCATTGCTCAGTTCGCTCAATTGCTCAGTTCGCTCAATTGCTCAATTCGAGTAAAACTTCGCACTAGAAACTCGTTTTACTCGCTGATGTTCAAGCTTTACCCCTTATGAAAATTAAGGCGATCCTTAGAGATTATCCGATGGTTTCTGCAGATGTTAAGCAATAGTGCTATTGCCAATCTTTTATTCTCTCTAGCTATTTTCAATCTTTTCTTTCTCATCTATGTTTTATGTTATTGTATGTGTGTATGTTTAGATAGTCGTTATGTGTACTTCGTTTTCTAGTTAATAAACCGGTTTTGCATTTTCACAATTGAATTGTTTCTGTGTTCAATGCTCATGAAATTAAAGTCACTATTTCTGCCTTTTGATTCAGCTACACGCTGCGAGTAGCACTGTATATCAGTGAGAAGGTTAATTTTAAAGGCCATGAAATTAACATTTCTTAGACGTTAATATACGATTATGGATATATGTCTTCGGTGGACGAACATATTAATTAATTGTTATTATTAATTCTGCTACGCCAGGTAAAACCTGATAAACTTGTATAATTAATTACATTTAATTATACACAATATTCCCTTTTGAGCTAAAATCTAAGATTCCCTTGGGAATCCCCGTAGTGTTTCGGTCGGAGGTTCATAGTGTTTCAAATAACGTTATTCCCCTCCTCCCGCATAAATTCGCTACATATAATGGTGGAGAACGCGCGGGCAGATTTAAACATTATTTTCTGAGCAAACCAGTTACAAATCAAATGTGTTTTTGCATTGTGTGAATGAAAAAGAACTATCAGCTATAACTGATTTCGTTCTTTATTTGTATGAATGAAAATGTATTTTCCTGTATCATTTTCAGGACGTAACAGACTCGCGCCCCTGTTATGTATAGTTAACTGCAGTCTTTAAGGTAACCGTATTAAAAACCCTTTGATGCGCTGCATTACCGTCTGATTCCGCCTAATAAAGAGTAGAATTCCTTTATTTAGAGCGAAGCGGTGGTCGAGTGAGTACTCCCATCTGATAAGGCCTTTTTGTTAAATCTCCAGGAAATGATTTACAATTAGAGAAGCTGTCTATTGTATTTTTCCATTTTATTCACGTACGTGGATTTTTAAAATTGTAAGCACCGAGGGTAAGACTTTTCAATTTTAAAGGAGATAAAAACTTGATCAAGTATTTATAGTCACAACGCATGATAAAGCACGTTGGATTCTTGTTTATTTCGTGTCCCGGTAACGTAAGCCAAAAGAGGCACCGGCTGAACACGAGCGAATTACATCCGTCGTCTTAGCAACGCAGCGGCCGCCGATGTAATTACTGTATAGAAGCGAATCTTTGTCAGTTCAAAGCGTACTACCTAGTTCTAACACTAGATGTCAGTCTTGAGTGTCTAACACTTCTTCTTCTCCATTACTCTACAGCTGTGTCTGAAACCGTTCCCTCGTTCACTTATTCACTATTCCCTATATGGGGAATGACAGTTGAGTCCACTATATGGGGAAGAAGCAAATGAAAATGAGTGAGCGATTTCGGACACTGACGCAAATATCATGCGTCAGAGAGCTGTCGCAGAGATTAATCAAAAACACCTGTGTGGCTTTATTGATTGTGCTGTGAAATGGTAAAGTTTACTTTCTTACTGTTTTTCACATTTGTCATGTTTATTGTATTAGTTGATAATAAAGAGAACAAAACAACTGCTTATAATATTTATTTACTGCTGTTTATTTATTGTTTAATAAAAATGTTTATTAGATTTTAAATAAAAGATAACGCAATTATTTTTCATTTGTTTATTTTCAAAAAGTAGAAAATAACTGACAACAAGAAAATGTTTGGTGTTTACTGTCAGTATCCTTCAGCTGATTCAAGTTGCGTTCGTCTCCCGTTGCATCATGGGAAATATGAGTGAACGAGTGTACATCGAATGTACCCTCAAAATCAGAGTGCATTGTGGGTAAAAAGTAGTGAATGAATGTAGGGAATGAAGTTGTTCACTCAGGTTTCGGACACCACTACAAAATGGCCGACACCCAATATAGTGCACTATATAGTGGATAGGGAGCGGTTTCAGACACAGCTTACGTCTGACTTCCGCTTTCTTTGTTTGTTGGGCGAAATATCGCCATCTAGTGGGAAAAGCTCGTTGGTCCTCTCATAAACTCTTTTGGGAGTGTATGACAGGAATCCAACTTGGATTTTTGACCTTACTTCAATAACTCGGTTATTCTACTACTTTGTAGTTTTATTTCCTACATATTGAATGTTATGGTCTTAAATTATAAATAATAATTAATATTGCTGTGGCTTTATTAATTTATTATTTCTTTATTTAATTTTGATTTTATTTTGATTTATTTTATTTTTATTTTATTTCATTTTTTTTGCTGGTCTCTCTCACTCCTTACTCTCCTGTTCTCTTTTCTATTGTAGAGATTGTATTTTTAATTAAGTTTAAATTTAAATTCAATGCAGTTTGATTTATTTTAAATTTTAATTGAATCAATTCTTTACTGTGAATAGAATTCAGCCCCATAAGTCCCATTCTCAATGAATTCATTTATGTTTTAACTGGTGCAATAGGATAAGCCCCTGTGCATCTCTTGAAAGCTAACACTTGATAGATGAATCAGAGGCTTCGCCAGCGGTGAGTTCTACAAGAGACCGGTCCCGATGAACTGACTCGAGTGTGTACAGTCGGGGTGCTGCGGTAGCTCCCTCCTTTAGCACCTTAGGCAGCAAGACACAGTGCAACCTCTGCCACCGGGCACTCCAATCGCTAACCTTGCCAGCTGACACACAAAAGCCCTAGCGGCAGTGCCAGTTGGTGGGTGACACCTTTGAGTGCGGCCCGGCGGTGTGAAGGGTGTGACTGTTGAGCGGTCGAGGTGGAGAGGGCAGAAGGCCCGGCACTCTTGGCTGCGTGCTCAGGGAAGCGCCTTGTCTCTGTGTTCCACCCTGGGTTGTTTTAAATAGTCAACAAGTGTTGGTGTAAAAGAGATGCACTTTTCTCCACTCTGTAGCCACTAGAGGCACCAGATCCCTCTCAGGTTGGGTTTAGCCCAGCCAATCTAGCTAAGCCACTCCCCTAGCTCGCATGACTACATAGTGCCCTCTCTCTGTAAGGCCCTGTCATCAAATTTAGGGTAGAGAACCTGCTAAGCTGAAACAGGAAACCCCTTTTTCCACCTCCTATCCTTTTCATTTTCCCAGCCTTAGGACTTCGTCTGTTGGCTGTCTCAATTCCCATTTTCAGTTTTATTTTATTATTTTTTTTTTATTATTATTATTTTTTTATTATTTATTTGGTTTTTCCTCTCTTTTCCCTTTCCTGTTTCATTACATTTCTAGCAACCTATCCTCCTCATTCTTTATTTTTTGTGTTTTATTTTATTTTTATCATTATAATTAATTAATTTTAATTATTTTGATTCATTTTATTTTGGGCTGAAAGAGCAAAACTGCACAAACCATTAGGAGAATTCATTAGTAATACGCTCGAATAACCAAATGTCCAAGGCGACCTATAGGTTTTAACAAAGCGACAAATTACTAAAATTTTTCCCTTATTTCCCCACACTGATTATCTGTGCCGCCGGAGAAAGGCCCTGATAATAAGCTCATAGCCCCTATATATAAATATTATTGCCGTAGCTCGCTGAACTGTGCGGACTTGCATTGGCTCTTTGTGTTTTCTCTTCTATCAGTGCGTCAACATGTCCAGATTACCAAGCCCTGTCAACCACTGGGACGAGCTAGAGGCCTGGCTCAGCGCTGTGACATCTGAACTCCTGCCCAACCTCGCCAATGAACTGCAACACCTGGAAAGAGAGCAACTCGACGGCACCCTGGACAAGCTCATAGCCCACGACCCAACGAGGAGCTACAGTCACAAGGATATAGCCAAGATCACAGGTGCCATCGCTCACAACCTCATCATCCAGCTAAAGCTGGGCGAAAGGAACATCGCCCAACTGGAACAGGATGCAGCAGCTCTACAGCTCCAAGCAGCAGAGGCACGGAGGAATCAGGAGGACGCGCAGAATCGTCTAGATCAGCTGACACAGGGATTAGAGGTTCAACAACCATCAACGGAGGAGGAGCACTGGAGGCTAAAGGACAAGATTGGACAACTCCAAGAGGCCTTGTCAAAACTCTGCACAGACACAGAGCACAAGGAGCAACAGGAAAAGACAGCCAGAGAAGAGCTGTCTGGAAAGCTCCAGCAGGCTGAACATCTTCTGGTGAGAGCAAAGGCAGAACTGAAGGAACGTGATGCCAAGCTGAAGGCCTGTGAGAATCACCTGCGAGCGGCTCGAGATGAAGGTCGAGCTCTGGCTCAGCAACGAGACCAGGCTAGGGACGACCTTGACTCCGCCCAAAGAGAACTCATTTATGCATATAAACTGCAAGCTGAACAAGTAAGGGAAAAAGCAACCTTTCCCTTTCATTCAACCAGTGAGCCTGCACCCCCCACCAAAGCTTTTCTGTTGAAAAGGGGGGCGGGAGCCCACTGTTAAAGACATCAGCCAGCATCCCCGAACCTCTCACTACCATAGGGGGGTGGGGACAGACAAATTTCCCGAGGTCACCTGCAGACATGTCCGGCGTGGCACCCAAAGACCTCGACAAGCTGGCTAGAAATATTCCAACATTTACCCCAGAGCCTGCAGGTGGCCATGATATCCACTCTTACCTGCAGGACATTGACTTTTATTTGCAAACACTGCCAAATGTAACCACAAGAGACAAACTGTATCTGCTACGGGTTACTTCCAGTCGTGAGGTGAGGAGTTTCCTTGACCGGCAGCCAGAAAACGTCAAGATGGATTACGAGCAGCTGCAAAAGGCTTTTATAGAAGAGTTTTCGGATCCAGAGGCAGAACAAGGACTAGTTACAGCAATGGACCTCAAACAGAGCAGAAACGAAACTCCACAGGCCTACTACAACAGACTCAGGCGAGCTTACTTTGGCTCACGGAATGAGCCAGGAATGGAGGAGGACTTTAACTTCAGGACCCTCTTCCTGCGAAATCTTCACTTCACAGTAAGCCAACACTTAGGGGTTATGGCCTGCCCTCGCACGATGACAACCAGGCAGCTGCGGGACTTGGCCCAGAAAGCTTATGGTAAACAAAGAGCGGCCTCTGAAAAGACTGTTAAAAACCCTGTCATTCTCCCCGTCTCTGAACTGTACCCTGAACTACCACTGGAGGGCGCACGACAACGCCACAGTGAAAGACCTTTCAACAGAGGGCCAAGAGGGCCAAGAGACTTTACAGCCAGCCAGGAATGGTACGGCCATGAAGGGGCTCGTCCCAAGCACCAAATGGGACGCGCCGAGAGGTCATGGAGCCGGCCAAACTCATCAAACAACCAGAAGGGTGGCGGCTCGTGGGAACCTGGCCGACGACCTAGAGGTAACCGTCCTGCACCTGGCAGATCAAATACTGGTAACAGTCAACAGAGAGATCAGTCTCGATACACACAGAGCAAGGCTACGTCTGAGCTACCCCCGAAACAAAGTGACACAGACACGTCTGAGACAGCAGAGATTCTGAGAATATTGAAGGAGTTAATCCAAAAGAGGCCCCACAAGGAGGACCACGAAGACAAACCCGACTCCTTATTCATCCCACAAACCAAAGACTTTGGCATACAAACAATATCTCAAACACAACCAACCAAAGCCTGCAAGTACCAGAGAGTGCTGTGTTAAGTGTCTCCTTCCCTACAGAGTCACAAGAAACCAGCCTTAACTGCCTTCCCATTAATACCACAGCCCCAGTACCAAGCCTCCTGGGAAACCTGATTGAAAGAGGAGTAGCCAAAAAGCTATATCTATCCATCACCTTGGAAAATGAGGTTGAACTAGAAGCCCTAGTCGACACCGGAGCTGACCTAATGCTGATGTCATCCCAGCTTTCACCAGACTCCAGAACAGAGCTAAGGCCCAAAATCTGACCCTTAAACCCCAAAGGTGTATGGTGAATGTGCAGTCTTACAGCCAGACTGAAGTTCAACTGCAACAGGTGATTCCCATCCACCTGACGATCGGTCCTATGAGCATCATACACCCTGTGTACATCTCACCAATGGATTCATACCCTCTCCTCATTGGCAAAGACCTGCTAGACCTCTTTGAACCCTTAATGGACTTTAAACAGTTAAAAATTTGGGCTCAAGTGCGAGAACCTTTACCCTTTCAATCAGCCAGATCATCTGAGGTAAACTGCCAGGTCACACAGGTCATGGACGACCCCCCAGCCAGCCGCGGGAACTTCGTCTCAGACCTAAACTTCAAAAGTTCACTGCTCTGCACTCTGCATCCAGCCAAAGACTCAGAGCCATACCCAGGACTTGACACACAAGTTCAACAAAATTTAAAAGATGCAGATGCCATGCAGGATGATGCAGATCATCAGAAACTACAAACCTTTAACATCGCTACCCAAGCTATGTTAAACCACCTCTCAGACCCCTCCACCTACCCTATCACAAACTCTGACCTGTTTGCTGCTCCAACCCGCAAACGTCTCAACGATGTCAGGCACCTGCTGCGCATACAACACAACATCCTCGGGTATGTCCCTGATGACCGCACTACACCTGCGCTTGTGGTTCCTCAGGCCCATGGGGGGGTCATATTGATGTATGCGCATGACACAGCATGTGCCGGACACCACCGCACAAAAGACACGTATGAAACACTGAAACAGGTGGCATACTGGCCTGGAATGCAGCAGGATGTAGAAGAATACATCAAGGAATGTCTGGTTTGCTGCCAGTTCCAACCGACTAAGCCAAACCATGGAGGACCACTTCAAAAAAGAGGTGTCAACTTCCCATTGTCAGACCTCCAGATAGGCTGGGTTGGACCATTACCCAGGTCAACAAGAGGCAACAAATACTTTCTCACGGTCATCTGCAAATTCACAAAGATGGTAGAATGCCTTCCAGCACCCAATGACACCATCGAGACCACAGCACACACCACTCACCAGTACCTGGATGAACTTCATCTGGGAACGACCTTCGCTTTTCAAACGACTAAGATCTGGTACTGCAGTTTCGCTCAGCCAATTCAGACAGCTCACCGTCAGCTGTCAAAGAAATTTCTGCCACACTGGACAGGACCTCATGAGATTGTGGACAAACTCTCCCCCATTGCATACCAGATCAAGATGGGCAGGAGTCAGAAGGAACCAATTTTCAGATGGGTCCACCAGAACCAAGTCAAGAGACACTCAACATGGTGGCATGACAGTAAAGGGGGGACGAGCACTAACCAGGCCAAACTCCCTCCACACTGCCTCATCACTAGAACTCTGCCACCTAGGGAACAGCCGCTAATGAAAAGAAAGAGAACTGTCCTGACCAAACAAGGACCTGTAGCGCCCACCTATTGTTCCTTCTCTCTCTCCCTCTCTGTCACCAGGATGCTGCTGTGGATCACTGTTCTGTACATCAGCCTACAGGGGGGATGGTCGCAACCTGAAATCGTGTCGCCGGGTCCCGCCTCAGGCATCGTCCTTAAAGAGCAACCTGGACTCCTGATCACGAACTGCAGAACACATAGCCAAAAAGTCTATGTCCGACTCAACCCCCATGATGTCTACAGAGCACACTACACAGCATCAGCACCAGAAACCAGTTGGTCAGGAGAACGATGGGCGCAGAACGCTATGTTTCACGCAGAGGCCGATATCAAACACATGCTATACCCACTTCAGAAGATGACTGTCACACAGGCAGGTCTTGGCAGACAAACCAAGCATCCCAAGCGGTTCCTGGGAGCCCTACTCGGAGCCGCCACAGCAGCCATTCCACCCTGCCTGGTACCCCTAAGCCTGGTACAGACCATTTTATCCTCTGCCACTGCAGGCTCAACAAAAACCCTGCAGGCGCATCTGGCCTACTCCCTAGGTAGCGCAATCCCACTAAGCATTGCCCCTGAACAAGGCGAACTTGCTTTTCTGATAAACCTGCCAATCATCGAGTCACACAACATCTACAGACTCAAAGACATTGTCAATGTTGGCTTCTGGCAGGGAAACACCCACATCAGAATACGCACCCCCGACGTTGTGGCTTACCATGACAGCAATGAACAGCTGTACCTTGCACCAAACCTGCGCATGTGCAGCCTCACTAAAGACATTCATTATCTCTGCCCCAGAAAACCTTTCCTTCGGGACAACACTGACGGCATCTGTGGGCTGCGGCCCATGAAGATTGACTCTAGTTGTCCTGCCTCAGCTAAACCACGAGCCGAGGGCACTAACACCCAAGCTGAGATCGTAGGTGACCGATGGCTGTTCAACACCCCAGCCAGCACGGCCACTTTGACCTACGACCAACACGACACAGCCACCCGCTTCAGTCTACCAAACCAGACGATGTGGATCCAAGTTCCAAAAGGTGCGATTCTTTACATCGATGAACTCGCACTCTATCACCTTCCCAGTGAGGAGGACCACACCGAACTGGGATTTTCAACTTTCTTCAGGGGCCACAACTTCACTTTAGACCCTGAATTGGAGATGAGGATTGCAGAAGGGGGGACCCAACTAATTGATGTCACGCCCATCGACACTGCCCTCCAAGCACTTGCTCGCATGCCAGCTATGCACAGCCTCCCTGTTTTCCGAACCTTGACCGCCGCTGACACGGTACTGTGCCTCTCCACAGGAGTAGGATACGCCCTTACTCTTGGCCTCACTTTCATCCTGTACCGAAGAGTCAGCGGGATGCAGGAAACAGTGAACAAGTGCACAGCTGCCCTCCCTCGAGCCTTCAAGCGGAACCGTGGGAAGCAAGACACACAAGCCGAGCAAGAGCCCAACCTCATCGAAATCACCCCTCTGCAGGCACGCCGAAGCGCTGCAGAAAATTAAGATACACCTGCCATCCAGACCAAATGACCTGTCCAACCATTGCCTAGTGAACCATCGCCCACCAAAGTCTCTCAAGACCCTGGTGGCCATGAAGGGGGGATATGTAGCAAATGGCTCGGAGTCAAATAGAGGCCATTGGGCATCTGGATTTAAACAGCCCTATTATTGTGATAATTAGATAACCCTGTCTCCTCTATCACCTATCAAGGCTGTAAAGTGGGCGACAATTAAAACAAATGCCGTCGTAAAAGGAGGTTCAAAGGAATTCCATCAGAGCCGATCGAACAACGATCGCCAGAGACACAGCAGGGGGCACAGACTATATGTCTGTGATGAAACCACATTGAAAGATCACAATGAGCTGTTTAAATGTATATATATGTTATATCCCTTTACTGCATGATCATGTATGTGTGATGTAACTGTGTGTTAACACTTTAGTTAGATTTTGTTCACTGTAGCATGGTTCATATCTTAGGTATGAAATTATTATTCAACTTGATCTTAAACCCATGTCTTGTCTAGTATCAAATTAACCTACTCTTTATTTCCTAATCATGTCTATGTATCATATTACCATGAGCCGCATCAATATCATTCAATATCGATTTGAAGAGTTTTGGAAACAAACTTTTATCATTATGCAATTACGCAAATGTGATGTCTGAAAGAACAAAGGCTTGTTTCCCCACGCGATTGAACACTTCGCACATTGGTCATTCACCTAAAATGGGCTGGGCGTGTGAAAGGTCAAAACGGCCTATCGCCCAAGTCATCATTGCTCAGTTCGCTCAATTGCTCAATTCGATCAATTGCTCAATTCTCTCAGTATCTCAGTCAGTGGTGTAGCGATTTTAAAGGAGGGGCTTAATGATAAATAATAATTAATAATATTAATTATTAATATTTTAAAAACATTCTCCACCATCCCAATTAAGGGAAACAAACATAAGCTCAAATGTAAAGTACTTACAATGGGTTGTAATCCATTATAAGTATGTGGATCAAATAAAGGTCTTGGGTGTCTGGCCAACACTCGTCCAGCGAATGTTTAGTAAGACACTAAAGACTAAATTAGGATATAGCTCTCTTGGCTAAGGAGATGAATATCCTAAAATTGATCCAACAGCTTTAAAGGGATACTTCACCGATTTAGCATTCAGCTTTGTATCTGTAGAAACCCGGCAGTATTACTGAATGACCATGTTTCCCTCCATCATTTCCCCCTGAGAGGAGAGATATCTGCATTTTGGTTCTGCAAAAAAGTCCTCCGATGATGCAAAAATCGTCATATTACATCATCGGAGGACTTTTTTGCAGAACCAAAATGCAGATATCTCTCCTCTCAGGGGGAAATGATGGAGGGAAACATGGTCATTCAGTAATACTGCCGGGTTTCTACAGATACAAAGCTGAATGCTAAATCGATGAAGTATCCCTTTAAGAGCAGGTAGCGATACCTTTAATGATTAGTGACTCCAGATTATGAGCATGAACTACAAACAACATCATGTGTGATACAAAATCAGATTTTATTGACTAACTAAACACACTACTCTAAACATACAAACACACACACATACATACAGTTCAGCATTGGAAGAAGGTAAAGGTTTAAGTAGAGAAAAGAATAAAGCATGAAGTTATGGCAGTATTTGTAATTCAGCAGATCAAAGGCTAAAACGAACCGCATCAGTTACTTAATGTGAATGCACCTTAGTTAAAGGGAATAATGATGCGTGATGCATCAGTGAATAAGACTAAGTATGATACTTGCATGTCTTGCCCATTAAAGGCGGAGTCCACGATGTTTGAAAAACGCGTTGGAAAAGGAGACGGGCCGACTACCAAAACACACTTATAGCCAATCAAATCAAATCAAATGCCGGGTTGCGTATGTGTGGGCGCGTCTATCAACAGAAGGTCCAGATTCTATTGGGGTAGGGGCGTGTTTGTTTGGGTGATTTCAAATATCAACATTGGCTTTCAAACATCGTGGACTCCGCCTTTAAAAGAAAGTGTCCTGATGTAGTTTGGTGAGGCTTCAGTTGATCTTGGCTGAAAGGATTGATGATAGAAAAACCAGCTTGATGCAGATGATCCTTGGTAAATGAAAAAGACAAGGCCTTAGGCCTGGCACAAACTTAGAGGTATGCTGGAAACGTCTAGTTTAGCATCCTCATCCTGATGAGAGTCCTGAAAGGACTCGAATGTATCCAGAAAGAAAAACTTAAGAGATGTGTGTGTTCTTGGGTAGGGGTTTTTAAGCTGTTAAGAGGTCACACAAGAGGTGACCCAATCAGAGGTCACACTTTCAGAGGGAAAGTCAACTGTCTTTGTCTTCCAACATGCTGTTTTGCATATGGAATTGGATTCGATGTTAAGGTGGAAATGTTAAAGAGTTTCATAATGTTATTATGAAAAAGAGTTTCCTAAACATAAAGGGGCGGTTTCCCAGACAGGGATTAGCTTAAGCCAGGACTAGACCTGATTTTAATTGGGAAATATAACTAGTTTTAACAAACATGCCTTACTAAAAACATTACTTATGTGCATGTTGAGGCAAAACAAAGGACACTGGTGTATTTTAAGGTACGTCAGTGCAAGTTGTTTTGAGTTTGGACAGCTCTTACATTTATTTTAGTCTAGGACTAGTCTAATCCCTGTCCGGGAAACCACCCCAAAGAATATTATCATTCAGGAAATCAAAAATGGATTACATAGATACCAAACAAGGACTAGATATGATTTGGATTAAGTAAGTAATACTAAACATTCATTTAAACTAGTTTGGGTTGATATACTAATATAACATAAACACCAAGAACATAATCCATGATGAGATTAGAAATAGTTGATTAAGACAACTCCCAATACATTTATTAGTGAATACATGCATGACTAAATAGAAAGTTTCTTTGTCTGTCCCAGAATCTCCCACATTCTTTTGTGGTCATAAAACTTGTAATCTTGATGTGTTGCCATAGTCACCAGAGGTCTGTTCTGCTTTGAAGTGTTAAAAGCAGTTTTGGGGGTAGTGTTACAGACCTGCTTGTTGGGTGAGGGTCTGCAGTTATATTTATGAAATACAAGAAGTTATTGTGTGTCTGATCTGGCTCAGTCGTTACAGTGGCTTAGTTCACTCATGAGCGCTCAATCACCCGGTTACTCAGGTAACCCGTCAGCGCAGTTTGGAAACTCGCTGAGACTCACCCAGAGTCCCTCGAATTCATCATCTTTTCTCTGAGCCCTGTCTCTTCAGGACAGTCTTTCCTGGCTTTGCGCTAGAGTTCGGAAAAACCCCGCGGACCAATCCGCCCTACGAAACAACTTAACGGACTTCCATCTTAAACGAACACACCTGGATTCTCTCTCTCTCTCCTTGCTCGCACCGCGAGCATAAGAAACTTCGCACCGCATCACAAAGAGCCAAACGCAAGTATAAACTCGTTTTACTCGCTGATGTTCAAGCTTTACCCCTTATGAAAATTAAGGCGATCCTTAGAGATTATCCGATGGTTTGTGCAGATGTTAAGCAATAGTGCTATTGCCAATCTTTTATTCTCTCTAGCTATTTTCAATCTTTTCTTTCTCATCTATGTTTTATGTTATTGTATGTGTGTATGTTTAGTTAGTCATTATGTGTACTTCGTTTTCTAGTTAACAAACCGGTTTTGCATTTTCACAATTGAATTGTTTCTGTGTTCAATGCTCATGAAATTAAAGTCACTATTTCTGCCTTTTGATCCAGCTACACGCTGCGAGTAGCACTGTATATCAGTAAGAAGGTTAATTTTAAAGGCCATGAAATTAACATTTCTTAGACGTTAATATACGATTATGGATATATGTCTTCGGTGGACGAACATATTAATTAATTGTTATTATTAATTCTGCTACGTCAGGTAAAACCTGATAAACTTGTATAGTTAATTACATTTAATTATACACAATATTCCCTTTTGAGCTAAAATCTAAGATTCCCTTGGGAATCCCCGTAGTGCTTCGGTCGGAGGTTCATAGTGTTTCAAATAACGTTATTCCCCTCCTCCCGCATAAATTCGCTACACATTATAAGGTGAAGTATACGCAATTTAACGTTAGACGTTCTGATGACATTAGCTCCGTGTATTATACATTCTTTACGGATTTAGGAGGTGACCTCGATTAAATGTGTGCCATTTTAGCATAGACATCCTTTACAAACATAAGAAAACGTATTGGTAAAACGAAATATAACATTATTTTATTTAGATCTCCAGTCCAGACAGCGCCATAAACTGAATAATTCGACATACTTCCGATAGTTGCCATATATGGGAGTCACGCGGTGACGTATTGGACATGGGCGTGGCATCTGGCGTGACACTTGGATGTGGGCGGGGTTGGATGTCCACCGCATGCTGCAGCGAGTCATACTTGTCACTTTCTGCAACCAGTTTGGCTCCGCCCACAAAAAATCCTGACTAGACCCCGGAGCCGCCGCTAGGCGCCGCCATTTCCACCATTTAGAAGTTCAGCTGCCGCCTGCCAATAATTTCCTAAGCCAAATTGAGATGATAAAGTTTGGCTGAGCCGGCTTGAATTATTTGCATCAAATAATAATTCTATCACTAGAGACATACACACACAAAATATATAAACCAATACACGAGATCTATTTTCCGACTGGTTTCATAACAGCACAATCTTGTGCTCACTCGTTGCTACGATACACAGAGGCCATTTCTCAATCCAAAGGTTACAGCCTGCGGAGGTCGCATATGCAGGCTGCATACGTCATCAAGCCTGGTTTATTTAAGTTAACTGAGCATTACATTTGCAAGCCATACGCATATTACAACAATTTACAATTAACTAAGAATAAACTTTATAATTGTTATTATTTTGATTGTCTTTTTCGATTGACGTATGCAGTGTAAAAATGCGACCTCCGGAGACTAAACAAATAACATTGCTACAGAAGAAGCGATGCATTTTTTTCTCGCACTGATCTAAATGGCGGAAAGAAGCAAGAAAGGTAATTTTGATCTCACTTCTCACATACTTTCCTAATTCCTACTTACTTTTTTTTAACTTAGACCTACCCAGACTTTTGTTAAATCTTCAGGGCACAGTTGCACAAACCTGAATCAAAGATTGATGTTATGAACCAAATATTCTGGAACGGAGAGATTTTAAGCACTGATATAACTGCAGTAACAAACCATCGTTTCCACATTGCTAATTCACAACGCATGATTCAGTGTACATTGAAGTGAAATGTGCAAAACTTTGTCCAAAATAATACTGATAACAGTGTGTGTTTATTAGGGCTGGGTAAAAATATCGATTCATCAATGCATTGCAATTATTTGTTCCTCAATTCAATATTCAATCATCAAATCCTATGAACTCTAGCGCCCGCCCCCCGAGGTAATTTGATCCGGCCCTTTATGTATTCTGTGAAAAAGACATCTCTAGAATAAATAAATGTAGAATTAAAATAAATGTAGTTGGACAACGGGCCCTACAGTTACGAGTTGATGAGTGTGCATCTGTTACAGCATGAGATGCAGAGCATGAGTCACGTGACTGGCGCGAGCAGCTGTGTCACGTGTTTATATTCGCGCTTTGGTCCAACGCGAGCCGCTCGCGCCCGCATATCAAGACGCGATGACTGACAGTGGTGAGACCACGGACTCACTTGTATTTACAAAACCGCCTTTTACGACAGTTGTTGTTTTATATGTCGGCTCAATGATGACTTGCTTATCCACAATGACATTAGATGTCTTAATAAAGGAAACGCATTGAAACGATTAGTAACAGTTAATCACCCATCGTGCCCAACACCTGCACCACTGAACGCGTATCTACTGACAAACATACACCTGATTTTACTGCTCTAGCGAAATCTAAAAGTATAATTTCTCTTATTAGAAGCTAGACTAATGTTTGCCAGTTATTAAGATGGCTGTTGTAGTTTAAATAGGGGTAGTGAAATAATTAGCTTTGACAAAAACAGCATAAAACAATGTTATGTTACATATTGTAAACTTTTTTGTTATGTGTACTAAAGTGAGTAAACAATTTAAATTCTCAATGAGTGTGATATGGCTCTTATTTACACCTTTAAATGTAAATTAAAGCATCTTACAGTGCACTTATGTTGTTATGCAGTTTTAAAATACAACATATGAACATGTCTGGATGTAGAAAAAGCTTATTGTACAATGCACTGATTTTGTTGTTATGCAGTCATAAAGTATGTAGTCATAATCATTGATATATCTTCGGCCCCTTATTTGAGATGCTTTTCATGAACTGGCCCCCATGACAAACTAACTGAATAGCCCTGCTCTAGTGTTGTACAAGACATGCTTTACCAAAACAGCAAGATGGCAAACAGCAGCTGCACTCCGTTCAAGTCTTCACCAAAAGCTAAAATTAAAATATAGGCTACTCAGGTACTTAATTACTTGTGTATCTACTTATTATTTAATCGATATTGAAGCAAACAAATCAATATCGAATCGAAGCCTCAAGAATCGGAATCGAATCAAATTATGAAATTCCAAACAATACCCAGCCCTAGTGTTTATATTACATTTTTTATCAGTCTCATTTTCTCATTACCTGGAAAGATTGAGATCTAGTTAATCAGTATAACATATACATCTGTAGACATGTTGTGGCAGCTTCAGTCATTTGCAGCTATGAAAAGTTTGGCTGCAGCAGTCATTTAGGTTTTGGCTGAGCCGGCTAGCCAGCCAATAACTTCATCAGCCAGCCATTATTCTCAAAACAAATGGCTTCGGGCTCTAATCCTGACAGACAATTTAAGCAGAATCACAGAAAATAAACAGATGCACTCTGAGCAATTAAAGGAAAGTTGAATGAATGAATGAATGAATGAATGATTTATTTCAGACTGACAGTCAACACAGTTGAGCTAACAAGCAACAAAATATATGCTTCAGTCTGAAACAGGTGTAGGGTGAAGCCCTTGCATATAATGCCTACCCTTTTTAAACATCATATTTTAACAACATAAAATAAATAATAAGATAAAAATGTATTACCCTATACCATGTTATCAATCAAATACTGATAAAATTATAAACATTAATTTTGCATATGCATACAGTTTCATAATCCAAAATTCAACAAAGCTACTTGTTCAGTTATCACTCTTTAACTAGTTTCATATAGTTTTAGTGCATTATTTTTAAATAATTTCTTTAATTTACTAAGTGTCCCACATTTTTTTAAAGTTTACTTGCACGCAGAGCCGGATTAAATAAATGGACTACACTAGGCAGGCTGCATTTTTTGCCCCCCCCATCGAGGTTATTTATGAATTGAAATCTGAAACTTACCAAAGTTACTAATAAAAGTGAATTCACATTTTACATAGCCTAGTCTTTGCTTACAAATTGGTTGTTTGTATACCAAGTTAAGTCATGTGTTGTATATTAACCAGTCTATCAGACAATTTTTTGCGAAATTTATTATTTATACGTCATTACACGGCTCTATTGAATGCTATAAAATTATCCTCACCTTATCCATTGGGAGTGTCATTGTTAAGGCAGTAGTACAAGTAAATAACCAATAGGTGTCAGTAATCCGCGGGAGAGCTTCGCTGCATATTTCTCTTCAAGATTGAGAATCGCAACGAAATCCTCGTCGAGCAACACGTCCGCTGAGGTAAATGTCCTCAAAACACTGGTTATTTATGTTTCAGTTATATGAATTATATAATAACAGTTTTTATATTATGTATAACAGTTTTATCTCGACGGTAATGGTAGTGCTAAACTGTAATGTATCGTTTCTGAGGCTGCTAGATTTTTCTTTACGCTATTCACGTTTGTGAAGTGAATTTAAAGCACATATTGCTTGCATTTGACTTAGTTGGCCACTATCCATTGGTTTTGTTATCATGTTTGGTATCTAACGTGATTTTTGTGGGGCTTAAAGAAAAAAATCTTGACCCCGCTAGTTCTGCCATTGCAGTCATGAATTATTATGCAAGGAACTGTTTTTTTTTGCCTCGTTATTATACGCAAACATGCCTTATATAACGTAGGGAAATGATCGTTTGTCCTTTATTTATTTATTTTTTGCAGCAACCATAGAGACAGAGCGCAGCGCGTCATAACCTGAAAACCACGCCCACCGGGGGGGAAAGCGATCCAACCGTCTCCATTGCCTTTGTATTGCGAGAAGCCGCCTCCTTGTCATTTCTGGCTTATAACAAAAAACAGAATAATGCCTAAAAGCTGCTGTGTGACAATATGTACAGCTAACAAGCCAAAGAACCCAGAAATAAGTTTTTATAAGCTGTCGAACCGTAAAACCCAGTCTTTAAGGAGAATAAAGTGGATCGCCGACTACGTTTCCCCCTATTGGACGCAGTTCTACTAATAGTATTACTATGAAAAGTTGCCTGTATCCATTTCTGTGTCTTTAAACGCTCGTTTTTTGGGGTCGACAGCTTATAAAAACTTATTTACAGATTAAACTTAAAAACAGATTAATATCTAAAAGCTGCTGTGTGACAAGGTGTACATCTAACACGCCAAAAAAATAAATAAATAATTTTTTATAAGCTGTCGACTTCAAAAAACGAGCGTTTAGACACAAAAATGGAAACAGGCAACTTTTCATAGTACTCCTATTAGTAAAACTGCGTCCAATAGGGGGAAACGTAATCGGCGATCCACTTTATTCTCCTTAAAGACTGGGTTTTACGGCTCGACAGCTTATAAAAACTTATTTCTGGGTTCTTTGGCTTGTTAGCTGTACATATTGTCCCAAAGCAGCTTTTAGGCATTATTCAGTTTTTTGTTATAAGCCAGAAATGACAAGGAGGCGGCCTTTTGCAATACAAAGTCAATGGAGACTGTTGGATTGCTTTCCCCCCCGGTGGGCGTGGTTTTCAGGTTGTGACGCGCTGCGCTCTGTCTCTATGTCTGTGTCCTTAAAGGGATACTTCACCGATTTAGCATTCAGCTTTGTATCTGTAGAAACCCGGCAGTATTACTGAATGACCATGTTTCCCTCCATCATTTCCCCCTGAGAGGAGAGATATCTGCATTTTGGTTCTGCAAAAAAGTCCTCCGATGATGCAAAAATCGTCATATTACATCATCGGAGGACTTTTTTGCAGAACCAAAATGCAGATATCTCTCCTCTCAGGGGGAAATGATGGAGGGAAACATGGTCATTCAGTAATACTGCCGGGTTTCTACAGATACAAAGCTGAATGCTAAATCGATGAAGTATCCCTTTAAAGGAACTCTGTCAGGTACAGATTAGAACTATGAACTTGAAAATCAACCATTCTGATGACTGGCGTCCCCATCCGAGTCACCACCTCAAACAACAACAGTCATAAACTCACAAACACAAATACACTCAGTAATGGGCTTAATAAAGAAAGACTTAACTATGATTTTATCTGTGTTAACCTATGATATCAGTTATTGATGTATTTTAAATATTTACGTATTACTAGGCTTATCATACATGCATTGAAGTTTTAAAATGTATCTAATATAATACTGTAATTAAATTGAATGTTTTGGATACCACCATTAAATTATTTTGTGAATGTTAAACACAAGTAAATGTTTTATTTATTGGAGATAAAATGGCTGTTTAATTAATATAATATTTCTGTTTGTTAGGCACTAACAAGTGAAAATAGTTAGGTTTAAGTACATTTATTAAAAGTCGATAGCTGTAATGGTTCTGTGCAGAAGGAAGCCCGTGAGCCACGAAGGTAAGTTTGCGAGCAGATTCATTTCCACTTATTAGACAGCAGTCCGCTCATCGTGTTTTGTATTGCATCACTTATAGATCGTAAACCTTTAAAATCGAGTTTAGTAAGATGTATACTACAGTCAGCTTTGGTTAACTATTGAAGCATCGTCTTTAAGGCTCAATGTGACCGCAGTATTTGTTGAACACTGCTGGCAGCGGCGACGTCTGTGTCCGTACCATTTTATCAATGAGAGCATAAGTTCGTATCTCTCTGCTCCCGAGCCATAAAGCTTGTCTTTAATTGAAATAATGTTTAATAACTTAAAAAATACGGCGTTTTTTTAATTTCCTGAAAAATAATGGTTTTGGAGATACGGGGATCCCGCCCGACAGCGGCGAAAATGTAGATGGGACATTTGTAAAAAAAAAAAAGTTCCCCCTCTGTCTGGGCCCCATCCCGCCAATCGGGCCCTAGGCACGTGCCTAGTTTGCCTTTGGGTTAATCCGGCTCTGCTTGCACGTGATTTCTATTAACAAAGTCTGCTTCATTTGGAAATATTGCCTTGTGTATGCGAACTGAACCAACATGGTAGCCATGTAATCCCCGGTTTCAAAACAAAGCAATCGATCTACAGGTCTGAAAACACCCTAAGATTAACTTTTATGATCCACTTTCAATGTTGACTAGTGTCTATAAATCCATTACAGATGTTATGATCTCTATATAGTCTCACTATAATCTATATGTGATTTCTGTCTGAACATCAGATCACAATCTTACCTCAGTGTCTTCAGTTTACAGTCAGGATTCTTCAGTACATCTGAGATCAGCTTCAATCTTGAATCTGTGAGATTATTATAAGACAGATCCAGATCTCTCAGGTGTGATGGGTTTGATCTCAGAGCTGAAGTCAGAGCAACACAACCTTCATCTGTGATACCACAACTCCACAACCTGTAAAGAACAGAGACTTTATGTGAATTATCCAAAACTACAAACACAAATCTCTAACCTCCATCTCTTCATGTAATGTTCCTCTTTCAATCCCTCAGTAACTGAGACACTGTGTGTTTAAATGTCAAATAAATCCATCACACAGCTGACTATTAGTGTTAGATGTCCTAAACCACATGAACATTTCTTCATAAATCTGTATTGAGTTCATGACTCACACTGAATACTTGATCTTATTTACTCCAGTGTTTGTGTTCATAATGGACAAGATGTTGTCTGACTTTCAGCTAACAGAAAAAAGTTCTAAGAACGTTCCTTGAAAGTTCCCAAAAACGTTCTACCAACATAAAAAGTGTTCAGTTTTCTTGATGTTCTAAGAATGTTTCTGGGTTGTCTGAATGTTAGATGAATGTTAGATTCTACCATTTTCAAACATTATGTCAATGTCATGTTTTAATGTTCACACAATGTTTAAAACAACAAATGTTTTATAGACTTATTTGCTTGTTATGTAAATGATAGAGTAGGACTGGACAATAATTCAATATCAATATATCTCGCAGTATAATATTTTTCGATAACAGTGATATGGTTTCTAAACACATTTCCAATATTTCGATACATTACGGCGTCCTGTGGCCGTTCACATGTCACATGTAAAAACGCATGTTAAACACAGGTCAAGGGGCTACTTCCCTCTTAAACGTGTGGTGTCTTGTAGTTAAAGGACAAGTTCGGTATTTTACACTTAAAGCCCTGTTTTCAGATTGTTTATGATGAAATAGAACGGTTTTGACTGAAATTTGGACATATGATGCTGGCCCGAAAACTTTCGGGTGTTTATTGTATTACCCCCCACCTCTACAATGACTGTATAAGTGCACTGGAACAATCCTTCCTAAAATGCATTAAACTTTCGTTTACAAAGACGTGAAACTCAGCGAGTGGTCAGGGGTGTTCACTGATATGACGACATCATATAGAGAGGGAGAACAGGAGATGTAATAAACACAAAAAACTAAATTACTGGTGAGAAAAAATAGGCTTAAACCATAAGGTGCCAAGGTTAGAAAAGAATAAAGATGAGGAGAAAAGATACAAGTATGTATGCTGCTGTGTCACCTGGTTATGAGTAATATGTATAATATAATTAAATGTCTAGTATCAAATCACTGATTCTTGAAACTTTGGCAAAAACATGTCCCACTAAGAAAAGTGCTGATTCTGTTGGAAATTAATATTATTTTCATGAAGAAAAAGAATCAATGTTATAATCAGGGGGTCCTTTGCACATATGTAAGGTTCTTTTATAGGTTTATTTTTTATTAATTTAATGATTATATGCTGGCCCATTGCCTACAAAATCAGCTGTCCTCTGTTAAGAGATAATCATTTCAACTTGATTAAAAAAGCCAAAAGTTATAATTGAATTAAATAATATATTTACCACATGAAAGAGTACATTGTAATATGTATTAAAAACTACAAATGTGAGTTTGAACAATATTTACTATTATTTTGTGATTGCTCAAAATATGTCCCACATATTCGTCACCACCGTCAGATATTTATAAAAAACAATAAAATCAGACAACTACAGAGTCAACTGCATTCCTGAGGACCCCATTTTCAAACCTTCAGCTCTACTGCATGCTTCAAGATCACTCAAGCTCCTGTATGTTTGATATTTTCTCTTAAACTTCTTCATATTTTTGGACACTGCTACTGTGACAACCATAACATGTCAACACAGTCATCTTTGTATAAAAAATATTAGATTAGATCATGAAATAAATGTATACTTTTTCACTATCTAGCTTGCTAAGCAATTACAAGTAGATCAGTAATTTTAATTTTTCTTACAGTATGTAACATTAAATACTACAATTATTTTAGGGTCACGTTATATTTTCTCCACATATTACTATAATAGCAAATTGAACAAAACTATAGACTAACACAGATGGAACAATGAAAGTCAATAGTCTGTGACTGAATAAATCTATAATATATCAAAACAGAAACACAACCCGGTGGCCCAAGTTTTTTTCAGAGGTTTGTTTTTGGTTCAGACATCCATTGCAGGCATTCTTGGCAGTTTTTCCTGAGGCTTTTTTAATATGCATACCGTCATCGGATTTATACCGTACCGTCTGAAATCAAGAAGTATATCGTGATAAAAATTTTGGCCATATCGTCCAGCCATATGATAGAGAAACATTGCATTTTATTATTTTAAAATTTATAGGGGTGGTTTCCCAGACAGGGATTAGACTAGTCCTTGACTAAAGTAAATGTAATAGCTGTCCAAACCGAAAACAACTTGCACTGACATATTTTAAAATACATCAATGCCATTTGTTTTGCCTTAAAATGCACACAAGTAATGTTTTTAGTAAGGTGTGTTTGTTAAAACAATTTATATTTCATAATTAAACTAAGGCCTAGTCCTGGATTAAGCTAATCCCTATCTGGGAAACCACCCCATAAAACATTATTTCTGAATGTTCTGTAAAATAATGCTGTAGAAAACACAATTCACTTATTAGGTTTAGATGTTGATGATTTGTTTCATTTAAAGTCACCATGGTGTTAATTAGTGTTTGTTTTAGTTGAACTCTTGACCCTTGACTGTTTGTTTGCTAGTTCTTCCCTGGTTGTGTTAACGTTATGTATATAAAACACATTTGTTATGCTAATGTAAAGTTAGTGTAATTCTGTAGCAGTTGGTAGATAAGTTGTTGTTTTAAACATTGTGTGAAAATTAAAACATGAAATTGTCATAACGTTTGAAAATGGTAGAGTGTAACATTCATCTAACGTTCAGACAACACAGAAACGTTCTTAGAACGTCAAGAAAACTGAACACTTTTTATACTGTCAGAATGTTGGGAACTTTTTTGAGATTGACTGCTGATTTATGTACAACATTAAGAAAATGACTTTTGTTAGAAAAGATTCTTCCAAAGTAAGAGTTCAAAATAAAATCATAAAGTAATTAAATGAATTGTATTAAAGCAACACAATTGCACTGTTGCGCTTTTAAACCTCATGTGGGAGCCGTAAGCCAATCTAACATGGAAAACTACATAGTGTTGCTTTAATATGTAAACAGTCATGTGATTGTTGTTAGTTTTACTTACTGAAGTTTTTTGGTTTCTTTAATCACAAGCTGCAGTTTCACAAGAACTTCATCTGCTTTATTTTTATCTCCAATAAATTTATATAGATCAAGTTCATCCAAATGCTGCTCAGACGTCAACAACACAAAAACTAAAGCTGCCCACTGTGAAGAGGAGAGTTTGGTCCATCCTACTGATGAAGATCCCACATAATCTTGAATCTCCTGCAGCAGTGAATCATCACCCAGTTCATTCAGACAGTGAATCAGATTGATGGATTTCTCTGTAGACAGATTCTCATTCATCTTTTGTTTAATGTACGTAACAGTTTTCTCTTTCTTGTAGGAGCATCTTTTCATCTGTGTCAGTAGATCCTGTAAGAGAATCTGATTGGACTCCAGTGAAAGACCCAGAAGAAAACGCAGGAAAAGATTCAGATGTCCATTCTTACTCTGTAAAGATTCATCTACAGCTCGATGATGTAACTCAGATAATGAATCCTCTTCTGATAATTTATTTTTCATTCTGTCCATTTTTTTAGAAAACCGAACTGGTTTAAGTCTTTGATCAAACACATTTCTGTTGTAGTTTGTGAAGGAGATGTGAGCATAAAGAGCTGCTAGATGTTCCTGGATGCTGAGATGAACAAAGCAGTAAACTTTCCCCTGATACAAACCAAACTCCTCTCTGAAGATCTGAGTACACAATCCTGAGTACACTGATGCTTCTGCTACATCAATGTCACACTCTCTCAGGTCTTCATCATAGAAGATCAGATTGCCTTTCACAAGCTGCTCAAAAGCCAGTTTCCCCAGTTTGAAGATCATGTCTTCATCTTTCTTCTCATAGTCCTTCTGATGTTTGATGTTTGTCTGAATGATCAGGAAGTGTGTGTACATTTGAGTGAGAGTCTTGGGGATCTCTCTTTTCTTTGATTCACTCAACATTCTCTCTAGAACAGTGACTGAAATCCAGCAGAAGACTGGGATGTGACACATGATGTAGAGACTCCTGGATGACTTCAGGTGTGAGATGATTTGATTAGACAGACTCTCATCACTGATTCTCTTCCTGAAGTATTCCTCCTTCTGTGGATCAGTGAATCCTCGTACCTCTGTGACTCGATCAACACACTCAGAGGGGATGAGATCAGCTGCTGCTGGTCTGGAGGTGATCCAGATGAGAGCAGAGGGACACAGATTCCCCTTGATGAGGTTTGTCAGCATCACGTCCACTGAGCTTGATTCACTTACATCACACAACCTCACACTGCTGTGAAAATCCAGAGACAGACGACACTCATCCAAACCATCAAAGATGAACAACACTTTATATTCATCACTGAAGATTTCCATTTCTTTTGTTTGTGGGAAGAAAAGATGAAGAAGATCTAAAAGACTGAGTGTTTTGTTCTTCATCAAATTGATCTCTCTGAAAGGAAGTGGAAATATGAGGTGGACGTCCTGATTCTCTTTCTCTTCAGCCCAGTCCAGAATGAACTTCTGTACAGAGACTGTTTTTCCAATGCCAGCGACTCCCTTTGTCAGCACACTTCTGATGTGTTTGTCTTGTTCAGGTAAAGGTTTAAAGATGTCATTACATTTGATTGGTGTCTCCTCTGTTGTTGTTCTTCTGGATTGTGTCTCAATCTGTCTCACCTCATGTTCATTACTGATCTCTCCACTTTCACTCTCTGTGATGTAGAGCTCTGTGTAGATCTCATTCAGTAGTGTCGGGTTTCTCTTATTTGATGTTACCTCATACAAACACTCAAACTTCTTCCTCAGATTTGATCTGAATGTCTTCAGGACTTCAGTAAGATTAGACTCATGACTGTAAATTAAAAGTAATATATTAGATAAGAACACAAGTTTGAGTTAACATTAACTAGATAAAATTAGCTAAAACCATCTAAATAAATGTTTGTTATACAGATAATTTGTGAGTAAATGCATAGATAAATAACGTGTTGTCAACAGCCATTTGATAATCTATAATAACAAAATAATAATTATTCTAACATAAAATACCAGTAAAGAAATTCAATAACACATAAGATGTTTTGTTTGTTACTTTCCTGACAATGTATTTTTCCAGTGATATTATTCAGTATATTAATATTATTCATCATATCACTCTATTATTCAGACAACTATGACTGTTATTATTATAAGGGTTTGTTCAGTTTAGTAGTGTTGTGGTATACAATAGAAGTATAACAGTTAATAAAAATCGGTTCAGCTCAGCATATCGGTTATTGGGCACCAAAAAAAAAACATACAAATATTTGGTATCCATTTTAAAAAAATTCAGTATTGGTCGAATTTAGTCAAGATGAAAACAATGAAAGTTAAAATCATATTTATCTACAAACTAAGATTAATGTAGACACATGCTCAATTGTCATGAAAGAAACATTATTCTAATATTATAGTGTAATAAAATAAAAAAATACTTTGATTTTACCTGAATCTATGATAATCTCTTTTTTTGGACTGTTGAACATTTATAGTTTGATCACTTACAGATACTTTGATCTGATCTGATCCAGACAACATTAATGACCTTAAACAAAAGACAAACAGACACAATCAAACAATGATATGACAATTTTTACAGTGTAATCCCTTAAAATCATACTATGTTTTTGTTTTACACTGTAAAATAATCTGTAGAAATTACAGTGTTGCTGGCAGCTGGTTGCCAATAACTTATCGTAGATTTAAATGTATTTTATTTACTGGCAACATTTTGTTCAAACTTAAATGAACATTAAACATTTACAAGTCTTTGTCTTTTCCGAGAAAAACTAAAATAACAACATCAAGCAAAGCTTTTTGGGGGAAAAAAATCTGAAGCAAAAAAAAAACAGCAAAATATTGATGAGGATTTCTGGCTCCCAGAATGCATGAGGCTGTTATTGTATAGTTTTATTCTGTAAAGACAAAGAGTTAATATTTAATATTTATTTAACTTTGAACAAACTCTTGCCAGTAAATGACATTAATTTATATATATATGGTAAGTTACTGGCAAACAGCTGCAAGTAACACTGTAATTTCTACTGAATATTTTTTACAGTGTACTTGAATTTGTTTTACTATAATTTATGTCAACTCGTCACTAGTCAATAATGTAAAATAGTAAGTTCAATTGACTTGCGTAACAGATTAAAGTTGCATGCAGCTTTTTTATCATGTAGTCAATGTTTTTGAACAAATATTTGAGTACATTATCATATCTTTATCTATACAGAGCTGTTGTACCTCAGATCAGGTGATGTTTCTCTGTCCTGAAATGTTAGTGGTTTATTCATAGACTGATCACTTCTCATGGACACACAACTGATCTGAGATGAGTCTGATCTCTTCTGCTGTACATGTTTGTCACATCTCTCCAGCATTTTTAGAATTCTTTTGCAGTAAGCAATAAGGCAAGATGATTTATAGCACATTTCATGCACAATGACAATCATTTCATATTTTTTAATTATTCAATAATATTTTTACACAGAAATGTTAAAGAATTTAAAAGATACATACAATTACATTTTAAAATATCTTGCTGATAATGAGACCTGTTGTACCTCAGACTATGTGAAGTTTCTCTATTCTGGAATTGTATTGGTTTCTTCATAGACTCATCACTCTTCATAGACAAACAGCTGACCTGAGATGAGTCTGATCTCTGATGGTCTGATCTATAACAAGATAATATACAGTAGATGTTTTTATTCTTAGTTTAATTTGCATCAAGAAAGATATTTACAGCTATCTGATCTAATTACAAAGTAATTGATTGTATAAACATGCAGAATGTTATTTATATTATTGACAATTGTATCACGTTTTAAATAGGCCTATATAACAGAAAGTCATATAAAACCTGTGTAATTTGTAATTCATGTGTTTGGGTAAAAATAAACAAGTCATCTTTAATACAGACTTGAATACCTGACTCCTGGAGAATCATCTTCATCTCTGAATATTTGTGAATGAGCCATGAATCATTCAGTCACATTAGTCTGATCTCCACTGATGAATCTGATCAACACCACAGACTCTGAATGAATCTGATTCACCTCCACAGACTCTGAATAAATCTGATCATGAGTTTAATGAGTCAGCACAAAGTTTAAATCTGTGAGTCTCTGCACTGCTTCTGACAAAATCCATTCAGTCACTGAGCTTTAAATAGTATGCATTAAAAAACAGCAAATGCACCACCAGTGTTAAATGTACACTCCTGGTGTAGGTACCACCCATATGCATGTAAACACCAACAGTGAATTAACACTGCTGAATGAGAATAATCGCATAGCTGGAATTAAATATATTAAATGTAAAAACTGACAGCTTAATTTTAATATTAACTATAAAATGATTTTTATTAGAAACACTGAGTCAAGTAACAATTATGCGATGCGAAACACTTACTTACCTCCGTCAAAATGTTTCTCCTCAAAGTTAACAAGTACACATAAATGACTTTCACGGATATATTTAGAGACATTAAAACTGGCGTGTAAAATGGCGACATGTAAAAACACGTCTGTTTATGACTGACAGCAGTGAAAGAGACGTGTGTTCAACAAAAATACCTTATGTGCTGCTGCTCAGACCGATTGGTGTGTGACATCACATTACCGCGAGAGAGAATCAAAAGCATACAGAGTTATCTGCTCTCGCGATACGTGATGTCAGACATTTTTTGATCTGCGCAATATGAACTAGAACATCCCTACAGTGAGAGAAGATTGAGTAGGCTAATCCAGTTTTACTTTCACTTTATGAAAAATGTGTTAAAATACATGAACAACCAACACAGTCTCACACCCTATTCGTCACATACTGCCGTTTGGTCATGACCCCCTCACGTCCATAGCGGACGTTGAGGGTACCCCCTATTCGTCGCTTGAAAACGTAGAGGGTCGTCCTATAGATTTGAATGCAAACCCCTCATCTTTGGATTTTGACGAAATGGGTTTATCGGTTTGCCTGCGCAATATGGTTTTAGGCGATTGATTTTATGCTGCAAATGTGCATTTTGCACAAGCGTGCGGCGCATACAATCATTATTGATGCGGTGACCACATTATTGATGCGGTGACCAACATTTTCGTGGAGCGGAAAGCCTTGTCTGAATCGGTGTATCACGACTTTTCTCTCTCTTTTTTATATATTTGGTATACAATAAAATGACATATTTACAGGGCTGTTGCTGTGTGTTTAAAACATGCCTTAATTAACGTAGGATATTTTATTATTTTCGATCACGCACAGTTGGTCATTCCCCCTCACGTCTATAAGCTGACGTTGAGGGTACCCCCCATTTCGTCGCTTGACAACGTAGAAGGGTCGTCCGATATTTGAATCCAAATCCCTCATCTTTGGATTTTGACGAAATGGGGGTATTCATGCCTGCGCTGCAAAGTATGTTTTAGGCGATTGATTTTATTGTTCAAATGTGTATTTTGCAGTAGCGTGCGGCTGTTACATTCATTGGTGCGGTCACTACATTTTCGTGGGGCAGAATCCCTTGTCTGAAGCGGTATCACGACTTTCTCTCTCTTTAAGTTATATATATATATATATATATTGTTCTACATTAAAATGACATGTTTACAGACTGTATATTGCTGTATGTTTAATTAAGATATACCCAGTCTCAAGGCAGTTCGTGTAATTTAATCTATTGATTCGTGTCCATGGACACGATTTCCCCCTTTTTTTCGTGCCAGTCAGAACGACTTTCAATCTAATGTATTTCAATAGGAAGTATTTTTCGTGCCTGCACCACGTTTTTTTGTCCTATTATTTTTTCGTGTTTATAAGCACGAATTTAATCTAATGTATTGCAATAGTATATACCAGGGATTGTTTTACTTTTTTTGTCATTAATTGATTACACTTTAAGCGCTACTTTACTCAAAATTTAATCAGGAGATGTTTATCCTATAATATTGATGTTTCGATCGGTTTCGTGTTTCAAATACAAGAGTAAATACTACAGTACCCATGAGCCTTATCGACATCTACTATGGTGAAGGCACCAGCTAAAACTACATGTGGGCCCGCTGCAGATCACAATATTTTCTCAACACATGAACACTAACGTGTGCTTGATAATTCAACAATACGATGTTATGGCCATCAATTTTGATTGTTTCTACTTTGATTGTAAAAAAAAATAAGTCAGTTTCGGACGCCTGCTTTTCCCAGAATCCTCTCTGCCTCCGTTGCTATGGAATCTGAGCCAGTCCTCTTTGCTATTGGGTGATTTCTTCTTCGGTACTCGTGACAGGGATTCTCTCATTACGCGAAAATCATTGTCCAGGTAAGTCACGATGCTTTCGTTTAAAGTTCACTATTTGTTTAAATGTTATAATTCACACCTTTCTTTTGGCATTAGGGTGACATTGCCATACCCGTACGAAAATTAACCATGTTTTTGTGGTAAAAGTGTAGTAACTACGGTTTGTGTATCGATTATTTGCAAAATGGTTTTACTAAACCAAACATGGTTTAACTTTTTTTTCTAATTCATGGTTCTTTCTTAACTGTAGTAAAACAATGGTTAATTTTTGCAAGGGAAGTCTAATTAAAGTCCCATTAATAAGCTAACGTTAACCTAGTTTAAGTTATCAACCTTTAGGGTAACTTAACGTGTTCATTGCTTTATTGTGTGAGCTTAATATAGTCTAAAGTTTTAATATTTGTCTTATAATATTTGTAAGAAAATAGGAATCCCCACTATTGGGGTACACTATTTAAACCTTATATTAGAGCTAATTTACACTACATAATAAACATTTTCTGTTCTCCCTGCAGATCCTGTCAATCGAATCACCTGTCACAACTTAGATTTAACGTTGCTTATTTTATAAACCCAAAGGCACTTTTAAAAGCCATCATTTACTACACAAAGCCATAGTTCACTGACAAGCTGGGCCATATCGCAGGCGATAACTAATGCGAAATTGCCCCGGTTGTCAGTGAACTATGGCTTTGTGTAGTAAATGCTGCTCCATCTGAAAGCAGGTGATGTTGGTGTACTACTAATCAAAGAACCGGCTGTACTGACGAGATGCGCATGAAAATCACATGTGATTTATCGTGCAGCCGTAGTAAGTAGAATTTCTTACATATTCTTATATATCTCTTTTAATATATTGTTTTTTTTAGTGGCAATTCCCTTCAGTAACCACATTTTCACTTTAACACATCACAGTCCTAAATTATCTACCACAAAAAATATAAGTGACACTCGGGCATTCTGTGAATGACAATTAACAAATAGACTGCATTCATACTACTATTGTAGATTCTGTAGTTCATCCAAAGCAACCCATTTAATGATTAACGTTTGGACTTTATTTTGAATAAATCTATACAGTAGATTGTCACTGTCCAATTGCACAATAGTTACCATAGTACCAGCCAAACCTACTAATGTTACAGAAAGTTCTATTATAACCTTATGATGTCATTTATGTTTTTGCTGTTTTCTTTTAATGTATTACTCTTTCCTGTTTTCACATACTTGGTTATGCAAAAGCTAAACTCACCATGAAGTAAAAAATATCCTGAATGACATTAACCAATATTCCATTCAGTAAATACACAATGTTGTCATTGCAGCTTGAAAAACTCCATGCTACTGGATACAAGCCAGTTCTGCTTCGTGAAAAGGAGACCAAGAAGCAAAATATTAAGTGTGAGAGATTATCGCCTATGCCCAGGACTACCTTCAGAAGATCGGTTCCTTTTATGAATACCTTTGTGAAGGTGAGATGCATGCACTGTATTTTTAAAGTCACAGTTCACAGCTTGTGTTGAGTAGGCAAAAGATTTGATCAATATTAAAATCTTAAAGGGGACATATCATGAAAATCTGACTTTTTCCATGTATAAGTGCTTTAATTGGGTCCCCAGTGCTTCTATCAACCTAGAAAATGTAAAAAAAAAAAAACTTATTTTGAGTGAAATCTAAACAGACATTTACAACATAGTAGTTTATTGATTTCACGCATTTAAGCTAAGCTTTTATAAACTCACACTGTGCACTACATTCTCCAGGCTCGCAGCACTACCATTGTAACGACTGAACAATCATCTGGGATGTCCACATAGAGAGAGAGGTTAGAATTGTGATTGTATATCAGTATTTTTGTTGTTTCCTCAGCATCTGATGAGCTTTTGGACCCGGAAGCGGTGCTGTGTGATGTCAGACAAACAAGCGGATGGGATTTGGTACCCATAGTTAACTTGGTTCATGCATATACCTGAATACATACTCTGTTAACTTTGGAATTATTATGTTTGGAATGTTTGTAGAAGCCATATTTTATTTGTTTTCAGCCCACATACAACATTATTTTTAATGTTTAGGCACACTGACTTAAACATTTTTTTGTAGGGACACACATCAATTAGACCCATGAAATTTGTAAAGTCCTTTTTTAGGTCACTCAGTTACCGAATCAAATGAAAATGAATCTCATTATACTCTTGTGTATGAAATGTAGAGCTTACAATGCAGATGGACCATTAGCAGAAATAACACAAAAAAGGAAACCATCAAATGTTGGCTGGAGACATCATACACTTGCGCTGCTGCTAACTTGAAAGCGTAAAGCATACATTTTTCTTTTAAACAAACATCACACTTGGTGTTATTCTTTGAATTGATAATATAAGCACTCTGTTTTTTCCTGATCAAAAGATATATTGTATTTGTTATAGTCCTATAGAATCAATCAAATATAGATTTGCACATATCTAATACATCCAGTAGTCTATCATTACCTCAGCTCTAATCTAAAGTGCCAATAAATCTGGTTTGGAAAAATTAGACCATATGATTCAAACACTTAAGAGGCACAGCCCAATCCCATGGTTAAAGTGATTCTTTTTTTTTCAAATGAACACAAAGAAAATATTTTGTCAAAATATCTGTTTGTGTTTAACAGAAGAAATCAAATTCATACAGGTTTAGAACAACATGAGGATCAAAAATTATACATTTTTTGGTCAACTATCCCTTTAAAGTCTTATGTTTTAAAACATCCATATGATTTAACCTGCACAGGTTGGACCCAGGATTCCAGTGGCATTATGATCAGCTGGTTACACTGCACCTCACACCCTGTGACCCACTGGAGAATCCAAACAACTGGAAGAGATGACAAACATGGTGGAGCAGGCGACCACTACAGAGGGACAGGTGGAGGCAGCGAACACTATGGAAGGGCAGCTGGAGCAGGCAACCACTACAAAGGGCCAAGGTAATTAAGACAGATTTTAAGAGTTGCCATTTATATCTGGGTTTCAAGTATTTAACCTATGGGTTACCTTAACGCTACCTGTTGTCCAGTGTTTTTCCATAGAGCTTTATTTAGGTTAAGGCTGATATATTTTCAGCATCAACATTGCATTGTGTGCATGTGAAATGGTCACATTGCAGGACGCATGAAATCAAGTTGCGAAAATGAACTCAAACATGTCATGTTATAGGGTTTTCTGACATTAAAATAGGTGTCTTTGTCATGTGTCATCAAGACATCAAAAAACACACAATGTGGATTGTCATTTTTAAGTGCAAAATTACTATTTATATGTGTTTTGCGTTAGGAATAATTAATGATAGGCAGTTAAATATTCAAAAATAATGCACATTCAAGGTGGTAATGTGGCATGATGCAAAGTGTAGTATCACACCGCAGGTGTACATTTATTTTCAAATAATTCAAAGGACTGGAGTCAATTATTACACTTATACTTGTAGCTGTAGGTGTTAAATATGGTCATAGTTTTTCTTGTTCCATAAAGACACAATTGAATGATTAGATGTGCTTATTACAGGTCTGTGACTAGGCTACATTTTAAGATTTCAATATATTGGGATAATTTGAATATTAAAAAAACTATGAAATGTACTTTGAATGGGATAACAGAGGAAGATTGACAGCACTAATCTGTATTTACTGTACAAGATGACATGTAACGTTGTATAAATCTGTTCAGCCGCACCAGAATATTTTGCCACTCAGATCAACCATAAAGTAGATTTAATTTTGGTCATGCTTCATTTTTTGTACATGCAATACACTATAGACATTTTTAAAAGTAAAGCAAACTCTTTGCACCAGCTGAAACACAGTTACATTGCTTATAGATCACCCATAACAAAAGGCTATTTTTTTTAAAAATCCAGTAACAGAAGATGTTAAGTATCATATATACAGTAGATCCTTAATGTCCTTGTTTATAAACACTTAACTTAAAACTTTAAATCACAATAACTATACATGTACTTCACACTTATACATGTACTGCAGCACAGTGATGTTGTGATTGTCCAGTATTTGAAATAAGAAGTTAAAGGTTTATTTGGTTAATGAGTAATTTTCTTTCTTCAAACCCACAGGTGTCTACACATGGTCAGCCACAGTCACAAATCTTGCACTCTGTCGCAAAAATAAAAAGCCAGGTATGTAAATAATGTTTGTAGAGTAATTATTGGTGGTATTTAAATGTATCTGTTTTACAGATGGATTAACACACTACAGTTGTGTTAAATCTGTGCTATATAAATAAACCTTGACTTGTTGTCCACTTTCGACCACTTCATCCTAATTACTGTGAGAAACTGAGCGAGTCCCTCTGCTTTCGTTTAAAAGTGAGCGGGAGAATTGGCGGGTTTAAATTGACGCAAACTAATATTATGTCAAAGTCGCTGCTTGTGGTGTTAGTAAACATGCTGCACAGTGTTTTGTACAGAGCCATTGATGAAATAAGCTTGCACAACTTTTACATGCTCACAAAATAAAAGCCTACCTCTGAATGTGGTCAAAAGTGGATGAGCCCAAAACGTTTTGAACACTGTTTAAACCTGTGTTTAGTGTAGTCCACTTGTAATCCGATTGACTAGAATGCATCTTAATCTTAAACTTGCATATAGCTGCATTCAGACTAGCAGTGACTAGCGCAGAGCAACACGATCTCATTCATTTCAATGCCAGCTCAATGACACGAGCGACAGTGACCTTTGGCGACCAGATTGGGCATGTCCAGCCGGACGACAAATTTAAGAAAAGTTTAAAGCCTCATACATATTACGTGTGACTTTGTTACTATGTGCCGCTCGTCTCTTTCAAATAGGTCGTTAGGGGAGTGTCTAAATCTAGTTGTCATAAACAAATGATTAACGTCCACTCCAGTAACTGACTACAGATGGATGACAGGAACTCAACTGCTTTGCTCTTATTGGTAGTCACTCCAGAAAGTAGCTCATCATTTGTATAAAGTTAAACTTTTCTCAACTTTGACACACCCATTCAGAAGCCAACGGTCATTGTCGGTTGTGTCGCCAGAAGTCACCAAGCTTCCATTGAAATCAATGAAATCGCATTGCACTGCTACTGCTAGTCTGAATGCAGCTTAACTTTGTGCAAATGATGAGCGATTTTCTGGAGCAACTACCAGTGAGAGCCAAGCAGTGGAGTTCATGTCATCCGTCTCTTATCAGCTACTGGAGTGGACGTTACTCATTTGTTTATGACAACCAGATTTAGAAACACCCCCAAACGACCTCTTGAAGAGACGAGCGACACACAGCGACAAAATCGCTTATGTGAATGTACCTTTAGTCTTTTCACTTGTCAGAGCACCGTCAATCAAGTCTATTCCACTAGAGCAGTGTTCTTCAACCCTGCTCCTGGAGGACCCCCTTCTAGAAAGTTTTAGATGTCTCCATATTTAAAACACCTGAACCAACTCATAAGCCTCCTTCCAGAATGTCTCCCTAACAAGCTGATAAGTTAAAACAGGTGTGTTGATTAAGGAGACATCTAAAACATTCTGGAAGGAGGTCCTCCAGGAGCAGGGTTAAAGAACACTGCACTAGAGTAATGCCTTAATAAATTCAACTGCGTTCCACGTTTTAGTTGCTGCTTCTTCAAATCCGTTTCCCTTGTCTAATTCAGAGTCCCTATAAATTAAAGTCCATTTTGTTTTTGTTTTTACTACTTTGCAAGATGCACTTCCACAACACAACACGCTAAACAAAGCTTTTAGGTTATAAAAGGGTTTTTTTATTTTTATTAAAATGCACTAGAATACAAGAAAATGGTATCTACCCCAGTAAATATTTTAGACCCACCCACATTTTTTTGTTTCTGATGCCCATGTTTAGTACTAGGCACAAATTACAACTAAGCATTTTGTCTTTTTTTATTAATGAGTTTTTTCTTAGTGGATATATGACTGGACTGTAATCTTCTATCCTACAGGTGGATCAAAGCTTATGCCTGATAAGAAAAAGCTTCAAAGGAGTAAGTGTACATAAACATTGATTGATGCTTTTATCAGTGTGTTGACATTGCTATTTTACCCCTGGTTATTTGTTATAGTTCTATTGTCTATTTCTCTAACTACTTACAACAGTCACAAAGGTTAGACAGTCATAAAAGAAATGCATAGTGTAGACCATTTGCAGAGTCTAATATAGGATTCAAATACTTCCTTGTGGGTAATAAATAACATTGATATCATAATTGTTAGATGGATACTTTGTGTTTAGTCTTTTTGAATTACAGGCTAAGAAGGAACAGAAAAATCCATGATCAGATGCTGTAAATATCAACAGTGACCCACTGTGTTAGTTAAACTTAATGCCTATAGCCAAACATAATCTAAACATCATGCTAAAAATGAAATTCATGTGTTTGCTTTTTTGTTTTGTTGTTTCCTTAATAGGGCAAAGCAGACATTTTGGTGGACTGGGAGCCCTGTCCAGTTTGGTATGTAATTTTCTGTTTGCTTGCTTTATCAATTAATGCATGCATTATTTATTTATTTATTCACTTTAACTTTGTTTGTTTTTTTATTTGGCTACAATAATTTTCTTATCTGAACTGTTTCACAAATGACAAAAAAGAAACTTATATTTATAAAAGACATGTTATAATTTGTGCTCCACACTTTCTCTTCTGTTTTAGTGATGAGATTTGGACCCATCCCTGGCAGCCAAAGGATTCTCTCCAAATTAATTAAATAAAAATTGTATTACACTAAAATTCCATTTTGGTTTCTGACTATTTATTAAATTTTTCTGTGCTGCATTTGAAGTCGTATTTACCTTCTGTAGTGGTAAAAAGGTGGAAATCTTCAAGAAATGTGACGCATGGAGTTTCTTTATTATTCTTTATGCCATTCCAGCATCTATGGCTATTTTCATGGTGAGAGGGACAATTTGACATTTCCAAATTGAATAACTAGCATGTTTTTGGCCTATGGGAGGAAACCGGAGTAAATTCATGCTGACACAGGGAGAACATGTAAACTCCACACAGGAAGGCCACCTGACCTAGTCTGGGCTCAAACCCGGGGACCTTCTTGCTGTGAGGCACCAGTGCTACCCACTACAAATGGAGTTTAATCTCAAAATGCTCAAAAGAAGATCTTCAGAAACATGTTTTATTTCATGATTATACATTGCACTATGCCAGGGCTATTCAAATCTTACCCTGGAGGGCCGGAGCACTGCATAGTTTAGCTCCAACCCTGATCAAACACACCTGAGTAGTGCTCCATCCCTCCAGGGTAAGATTTGAATGGCCCTGCACTATGCTATTCTATGTTGTTACTTCCTAAACCAATCATATCTTACTCTCATCTTATGTTACACTCTGCTGTAGTCAGTTGTCATTTCAGGGTAAAGTGATGCAACTCTCTTTCACCCCATTTCCATCTGCAGACAGTCCTCATTGCTTTAAGCTCCTAGGTATCCTTCCAGTGCGTGTTCATCAGGAGCTTGAGCATTGCTATTCACCTCTTCATCATCACCACCACCACCACCACCAGTGTTTAGACTCCACGGATTCCTTTATATATCATGCATTTCTCTGCACCTACATGTGGTCAATTTGCCAAAGGCTGCATCATTTAAATTTGTTGTGCATCTCGATAATGCAGTTGTTTGATCACTCTTTAAGCTTCTAGTGAATAATTAAGCAATAAATAAGCGTATGGTCTCTTTTACCTGTATCTTTGTGAAGAACCACAAATATTAAGATAATCCTTTTTGTTTTCACTATTCCATACATCATAATTCCAAACACAATATGACGGTGACATATGAAAAAGTAGACCAAAGAAATATCTTTGCCTTAGGTTGTTTTAAGTGGATGGGTTTGTAATACTTAATTATAAATAGGCTATCTGGATCACTATTATATACTAGCAAACCGTTTTTGTCACTAGTTAACAACTATTGTGAACTGAAAGTCTTTGTCTGGAGAGTAGACATTGCACCTTTTGAAAGTATTTATTGTTGTGGTACTGTTTAATATAAGATCGCTATTTGAAATGTACAGTAACACCCGCCGACACTGACCTTGAATTTCTAGGCTACAGTAGGCTAGCTAAACTACCCCGAATGAACTGACATACTGCCGTGTTTTTCAACCTGAACATGTAAATACAAAATATTAATTTATGTTTCGGCTGTTTAAACTAAAATATCGTTGATATATAAATAGTAAATCTGTATAACCATATTCACGCTCTGAAAACCGGAAGAACTACAACTATTATGGCTGATTTGTACGAAGCTCTATGGCGCGTTACTCTGGATGTTGTAGTTTATAAGCACATGGGAGACGGCTGAACGCTCTACAATATCACCAATAAACTGACGTCCTCGCTATATAGTATAATGTATGTTTTAGCTGTAGTAGATTATTGAAACACATAGTATAAATACATTTTATAACCCTAACCCTAATTCAAGTCTGAAGAACTTCAAATATGGACACCGATTTGCATGCTTAGTAAAAAGTTCAGGGCGTATCTCTGCTGGGAATTGTAGTCTTTAAATACATTGGTATATTCACCATAATTAGAAGTAGGTAATATAAAACTGATGGTACTTCTAGGGGTTTTAAGGGGTGGGGAAAATATTAGTGTTGTCAGATTTTAAAAGTCTAATTGTTAAATGGGTGAAAATTGCTTATGGGCTATTTGTACTGCACTTTCAAATGGTGCCCAGTAGTGACTATACTCATGTGATAAGTGAGGTCCAGAGCTGTGTATAACTATTGGTCTCACATCTGTAGACATTCTTGTTGCTGGATTATAAGCTTTCAAAAATGGTAAAATGTTAAGGTTCAAAGGTCAGAATTTAGAAAGCATGAGCCATGTAGAATCTTTATACTCACATATGTTACTCCCCAGGTCAAGACCTTTCCAAGGATGCATTTGGTATAGCTCTATGATAAAATGTTTTTTTTCCCCTCATTTCACTGATTCAAGCTGTCCCTGGCCTAGAGAGCACTTACACAAATAAACACAAAGCTTCATTTTTATTTTGATATTTTATGTAGAAATAGTGCCCAAATTAGTTTGAGTTCTTTAATATGTTTAGTCATGTGACAAAGTTTTAATTCTCATACTTTCTTGGACATGACTTTGCATCCATAGCTTCACAGAACCCTTTGAAAAGAAATTGTTTGACATGGCCTGAATTATTACCTTATTTGGATGATGACATCCAAGATCTGTTGTCTGCCTTAACCAGTGGTTTTCAATCTTGTCCCAGGGGACCCACAGCTCTGCATAATTTCTAGGTCTACCTTAACTGACAAACCAATTTCTGTTTATGGATCTCCCTTAATGAGCTGATGATCTGAAACTGTTCCCAGGTGATCCACTGCTCTGCACATTTTGCATGTCTCCCTTATCTGATTTAGATCATCAGCTCATTAAGGGAGAGATCCATGAACAGATCTTGGTTCTGGGTGCATCAGTTAAGGAAAACATACAAAATATGCAGAGCTGTGGGTCCTACTGATCTAGTTTGAGCTCTACCACTGCTAGAACACTCCAATGTCTAACCACTACCCACCACATCACTCATTTCCCTAAAAATGCCAAAATACCTGCAGTTAATGTATAAATACTAATACAAAATCATTACATCATCAAATATAAGCAAAAGCAAGCGGTTTGAAGTTAAGTAAAATATATGCATTAAAGGAAGGGTCACCAATCTTGCTCCTGGAGGGCTGGTGTCTCTGCAGAGTTTAGCTCCAGCCCTTCAGGTGTATTTGATTAGGGTTGGGGCTAAACTCTGCAGAGACACCGACCCATCGGGAGCAGGATTGTTGACCCCTGCCTTAAAGCATGGGTCTCCAACCTTTTTGTGAGCAAGGGCTACCACAATGGATAAAACAATTCTGCAGGGCCACGTTTTTTAAATAGTCTACTAAAACTTTTTTGCTTTACTTGGTGATTTTTATTTTATTTTACTTGATGTTTTATAATTGTTTAAAATGTAAACATACATAAAAGAAGCCAAGCTAATATAAAATATGTAATACATAAATAGTCCAGAGTGTGCTTTGGCAGACAATTCACAGGGCAACCTTGTTGGAGACCAATGCTTTAAAGCAGGGGTGGGCATTCCTGGTTCTGGAGGGCTACTGTCCTGCAAAGTTTAGCGCCAACCTTAATCAAACACACCTGAAAACCCTAATCAAAGGCTGCAATCAAAGGTTTGATTAAGGTTGGCGCTAAACATTGCAGGACAGTAGCCCTCCAGGACCAGGAATGCCCACCCCTGCTTTAAAGTAATGCATTTATTATATAATGCAGTCTGTTGTCAAATTAACCAAGAAACCCCATATAAATATGCATAATCACATTTTGTTTTTAACTAAAAATGTATGAACAAGTAAAAACATAATATGCTCATGTTTAGAAACACTTTATTTTTTGTCTTTCACAATAAAAGCAATGAAAATACATGAAATGCAAATTTGTCAATCAAGCCATAAGGCTGAATTTAATAACACTAGACTGTGAAGTTCACTTGAAAACCACCAGCAGAACAGGGAATAAAGTTATCTATCAAATGTAGTAATACACAATATAAGTGTAATCATAAAATATAAATCTAGTGTATTTTTCTTTTGCATACTATAGTCTTTAATGTACAATGTGCTTATAAGAACAGAACTGATAGTGACAGACACATGGCCAACAAATTATCCATCTTTAAGAAAGAATTTATGATGTTTATCTTCAATGGTGCACAATCCTATAATACACTCAATCAAGTAGAGTTTTCACATTTTGGCCTAAATGTGGTAATAAAGGTCACAAGGTCAGCAAAGTCATCCTGATGAATGTGCTTACAATATTTCATATCAACTTACCCATTATAAAACTTACTTTATTATCAATGATTATTCTGATTGGACTGAGCTCTGTTCAAAGCCATTGTAAAACACACCAATGACCTTACTGCATAACATCGATATTACTGCACCAATGCAAGTACATAAACACAAAAAGGCACAATAAGCAGTGTTTTAACAGTGAGTTTGTGATGTGGCTAACAATGCCCATTAGCAACTTTAAAAACACAAATTATGAATACACTATCCAAATATAACATAAGTTCAATTATTACATCTGATAATATCATACAATGGTTGCACCTATATTGAGATGTTTGTGCATATTTAAGGAGCATCAACGTGCTAAATAACATGCTTGATAATCTAGACACAGGTTGAACATTTCAACAATATAGGATGCATACAGATAATAATGTAGTTAGCATACTAACACTACACAGATATATGCCAAGTCCATTTCCTTAAACGCAGTCCTTTGTGCAGTTTCTATCTGGGAAAGCAAGAGGTAGGAAAAGAAGGTTAAGTTCAGCTGTTTTAAGTGTGTAAAGCATTATTAATTACACAAAAATGTGATTTAATGTAACAGTAATGGGGATATTCCATCAATGCAGCTAAGGAAAGCTGTGCTCACTTGAAAAAGCCTTGCTTAAATTAACATTGTCAGTGAAATGGCTTGAGCCTACAGTGAAAGTCAGTGTAATATAGCAATTACAAGTCCATGTTGACTTTAACCGAGCCAGAATAGGTATATAGTGAGCTCGTGCACAATGCACATAAGGTGCCCTGAAGAGTTAAGTACATTTTACGTTTTTAGGCAAACAGACACAGCTGTTCCTCAAACAAATAAACTAATTGTTCCCCACTTTCTTTCGTCCAAAACTTGAACCAGCCAATAGTTGACTTAGTTGAATAGTGACTTGACCAGTTGACTCTGTTACAAGCTGACTATGTGTTGAAACCTTCTAAAACCAGCAGCTGGCAAATTGAAAAGCTGTGTTGCAGCAACCCCATTAGCTGGCTTGAGTAGAGCTGAGATGAGCCAGTTCATGTTGCTAAAACTTCCCCCTGTAACTTTTAAAACAGCTTTGTCTTGTTGTGAATCTTTGATCTGAACTGGGCTTAAGCCACAGTAATGGAACAGAACTCCCACTTAAATTTGTGAGACTTATCAAAAATCTTTTCCTTTATCCACTTTGATGGAATAGCCTCTGGTAAATTTTTGAGAACAAACATACAAACAAACAAATAAATAAATAAATAAATAAAATACCTAAATTATGTTTTCCTCTTCATCCTCGCTGGTATCTGGACTGCTGAGGTCACTTTGATCTTCTTCTTCAACATGTAGAAGGACAGAGGCCTCAAGACCTAATGGAGTCTTGTATTGTTGAAGGACGACTTGTAACCCTTCTGTCACCACTGACGATCTTCTTCTTAAGAGACAGCAAAGTCCTTCATTTCCCTTGTCTAAAATACAAATGAGATTACATTAAAGACAAACTAACTTGATATTAATTTTGCTTTTTGAGGCCAAAGAACTTCAATAGAGTAACAAATTTCACCCATTCAAATCTACATACAAGAATGGCTGTCATTTTTCTGTGCATTGTTGCAATGGTACCCGGCTAGATGATTCTGTATAAACTGAGGCAACATGATGGATCACTGAGGTAATTTAATGTAGAAAGACCAAAACCAGAAAAAAGCATTTTGTGTTTCAGCCAATGTCTGATAGGTCCTTTTGGTTAACCGTTTTCTTCTTTAATATAGTTGTGCTTAAGTACACAGCAAAATTGGAAAGTAAAAATTTCAGTGTTAAACATTTCTGACTTGAATTGAACACCTAAAGAGTAAATTTAACATATTCAGAGTAAATTGTTGTTCAGAGTTGGAGTTAATTGACAGAGTAAATAATGCCAGTTTCCTTACTATGCGTTCACACCGCCACCGACGAGAGCGTTAATGTGGCCGGAAGTCAGAGAAAACATTCGGCGGCAACCAATCACAAGGTGGAAAAGGATTCCAGAGAATGTATTCGAGTGTCCGCTACTCTTTTTCTAAAGCGTCGTTTGCAGGGCAGCCAGAGCGTTTTTTTTAAGCAGTCTCCATCAGCGTTGTGAACATACAGTTAAAGATGCAATTACAGTCCACCCACACATTTCAGTCTTCCGTTTGGGCTGGTCGCCTGTCATTTAGTGAAACTAAATTATTTAAACTAATTTTTAATGCTCCGATTTTAACTGTAATGAACTTTTATAAACTTTTTGTGTTTGTTGTCCTTGAACTCTAGTTAAACGAACACTGGTGGGTTATATATATATATATATATATATATATATATATATATATATATATATATATATATATATATATATATATATATAGAGTCCCAATCTTAAAGTGTGTTAAAAAGTAACACTGATGAAGATCTGCAATCTTTTACTTTATTCTCTCCATCACCATCTCTGTGTTATGTGTTTTTTTCTTAGCTCAGGTTTAGATGTTGGCTGTTTCCTTTAAAGCACACACTCCAAAACGGCACGTTTTTGCTCGCACTTACAAAGTGGCAATTTTAACATGCTATAATAAATTATCTGTGGGGTATTTTAAGCTAAAACTTCACATATGCATTCTGGGGACACCAAACATTTATTTCACACAATAAAACATGTCATAATATGACCCCTTTAACACTTTTGTGAGTTAAAGAAACTGGCATTGTGTTAAATATTTAACTCTGTCCTGTGTTAAACTAGTACTACCTAAATCACAGTCTAGCAAAGCTGTATTTGTTGTGAACAACTATAATGCCTATTTTATTATGTACAAGCCAAATGACCATGGTAAACAGAGCAATAACCGTTCTACTCCATCCAAGTTCGGAGACTGAGGGTGACTTCTTTATTCATACTTTGAATTGACAGGATTTTTATTTAACTTACCCTCCTCAGCCATCTTGTGCTTGAGAGCCACTGCCAGGCTCTGCAACCATGTGTATTGTTGAGCCATCTCCAACACCACAATGCCCCTTTCCTCTTGCAGTCGCATTGTCAACATCACTTGGTCATGCAATCGTTTCTTGACTGAAATGTTTGCTAAGAATCAATAACAGTTAGATGTTACTTTGAGACAATATTGCATAATAGCATTATGCATACTTTTTACAAAATGATACATAATAAGCAAACACCAATAAATTAAATGAATATTTTAACACTGACTATGTAGCATGCTTTTGTTCAGAATACTCTATAAAACAAAACTGTAAATAAATTCTTGTGAAGTACCCGAATAGTGACATACCACTGCCATGAAGGTCCCGCGGCCATATCTGAGACACACTGCTCTCTCCAGTTAGGGAAGCTTGCTGCTGTCTAGAAAGACAAGTACAGGGGTTTGTGAACTGTTCACCAAGAAAAAATTTTACAAGCAAAAGGGAAAGCAGCAATTGAATTTTATGTGAAAATTACAATTTAGATTGACAAAGAGGTAACTGAAAGATCCATTTAGGGGAGGAAGCTAAAATGTTACAGCTACATAAATCCTACAGACTAGACTTTTCAAGAACAGAGTTCAGAATTAAATGCTAATTCCATGTAATTGTTGTTGGAAAGTAGGATGCATACATTAGCTTGAATTTATCAAGCTATTAAATTATAATAGTTATACCATTCTGACGGTAGAGAGTTTGCTTGCAGAGCATCACACCAAGATAAAGCCCCTCAATTGACTGCTGAAGTTCTCTGTGTGTGGTGCCTTTACTGGCATGAGATGTTTCTGATGTCTCTGTAGAAGTGATAATGAAAGCAAATTCACTGTTTAAACAACACACAAACATTTCAGAGGATACATTTGTATATAAAAGCCATTTTAATGGTTTAAACAACTTTACTTGATATGTATGGTTCCTGCAAAGAAACTATAATAAACATAAACACAACATAAATGTGCAATAACATCTGATGGTGAGATGAAGTTGGCTTGTTTTTGGTGGCAGGAGATGTCACCAACTGTTTAACCTCCTAAGACCCGAGCTTTGGTTTGGCTTGCATTTTAGATTTCTTCCAGCTATTTGGGGTCAGGAAAAATATATAAATATATTAACCAAATATTTTTTTCTGAAAATGAAGCAGTGTAATTGTTCATGTTTGTGTACCAGGTTCCAGTTACACAGAATAAAGTATTATGATGCAAACAACAAAAAACGTGATGTCCATGTATATGGACACACCAGGTCTTAGGAGGTTAAGAAATAGATGATAAGCCTACCATCTTTGGCACTTGTTTAATATCAAAATATCAAATATCAAATAAAAAATTCACATAGTAGTGGGAAGAATATTGGTCTCACTTACCATGAGCTACCCATTCTTTCACATCAGAAAGCCATTGTGATGCCCCTTTATCTGTGCGATGTAGCTTTGTTTTTAGTTCTGCTAGCCTTGCAGTCTCGTGCTGGATGTCTGATGAACAGTGTTATTCAATAATCAGGATTGTTGTACATTGTACAATTAACAACATGCAAAATGCACACAACAACTAAAAGACACACAAAACATTTATAAAAAAATAAAAACTTACTTTCACATATATTGTGGAAAGTGCCTGATGTAGAGAGATACTTTTTATGGTTTCAGCCCATTGCATGCAATGTAAGCATGTCCACCCCTGCCGTTGAAAGAAAATAATGAGGGTATGATGCTCAATATAAAAAAGTATGCAAAAATCTTACAAACACTCTGATCACCTGCTGTGGACATACATTTGGTTGTACGGGCACAACGTGATAGGCAGCTGTTCACTTGTTCCACACACCGGTGGTTGTCCCTGTTCCTACCACTTCATTTAATCTGTGAATAAATGGTGGAAGACTAATTTAAGAATTCAAGACTAATTCAATTCAAATAAATTTTATTTATATAGCCCAATATCACATTTGTCCTCAAAGGGCTTTTACAACCTGTACAAGAAATGGTTATGCCAAACAGAATCTAAATAATGTAGTCAAGCCATTAACTTCTATTTCTTATGAATGTACATTACACATGTACATATGAAGCAAAAATATTATACATACCTCACACTTTGTAGCGTGGCTCAAGCATGCATAACATTAAGAAAAGGTTTCATTGAGGTCAGCTCCTGAAGATCAGGAAGGACACTAGCAACTTTCTTCAAGTATGGCCAATATTTGCAAGCCACAGTCTATGAAACACACAACAAACACAACAAATCAAATTAAAGTGATGGTGTCATACAATACAGTATATGGCATTTATTCCTAATTTGATTTAGGAGTACTTGGTAGGCAAAAGTAGAAATCAACTCCGAACAAGATTTTTTTGTGTAACAACTATTTTGTCAAGTTATGATTCAAATTGCATTTTCAGTGCTTTTTGTATGGTGTTGACAAATCTAGACACCACACTGTCTTCAGCCACAAAAAGACCCTCAAAAAAGAAAACAAAAAACAGGAACACCAGAGCTAAGAAAGAAAAATAGAATATCCATCAATTCAAGTAAATAAATAAACCAATAAAAATACTGGAATAAAGACCACCTTCTGTTTGGGCAAAAGTGATATAGCTTTCTGTTTCGATCTGCTGATGCAGCCAACAATTCTAGCGTTCAGGCTGGGCAGGTGAAAGGAGCACCACACCAGAGCTGGTCTGATTCAAATGAAGAGTATGAAAACTCCAAGAAGCTGCGTTGCAGTGCATCGCCCTTGATATATCCAGACTGGAAGATATATAGAATGAAATAGTAATTGTGATATTGTCTGCTTATTGAGTTTTGAATAAAATGATAACATTTACACTTACTCTTCCTCCACACTTCGTGCGATGCTCCAGCAGCTTTGCGAAGGCTTGTCTGGAGAATCTTGGAGAGATGACCTTGAGTTCTTGAAAGGAGATCAGGAGGTCCAGTATGTAAAGTGTGGTGGTGTTTATTGAAGCTGGTCAATATCCACTCCTCAGAAGGTCTTTCAGGTCTGGGGTCCTTTGCTGTTTGCATGTTTAACAGACATACAGTGGCTGATGCAAGTCAAAACGCCCTTGGAAAAAAAAACATTTATCACGTACTATATTTTATAACAGTTAGTTCATTCTGCACATTGTGAATGTTTAAGAGACATCTTATAAGTTTCTATAATCCCAGTATAGCACTCCTTCTGCCTAACTTCTCGAGTAGTACCATTTGCTAACTCACCAAATTGCTTTGCAACAGCTAATATTTTTTGTTTGTCTGCAGAGAACAAAAACATAAAGATATCTGTCTTTGTTTCGATTAATAACGATACCATGTGTGTAGCAAGGTTGAAGTCCAGGGAAGTGAGAACTGGTGAATGATGAACATATCTAAAATCACAAAATAAATAATTAATAACTAAACATAAATTGTGTGCAGTTGACCCCCGTTTAGACTCCCACAACAGGCCTTGCTCACGATGCCCTACTTGGATTGTAATGTGCTATACAATGCACTTTGACTCTACTGCACAATGCCACAGCATTGAAAACATCAAAACATAGTGTGAAAAACATCAAATCTAAAATGGAAATCTAAACTGTGAATGGTTTTACCATTGATGGTAATTAAAATGATTGGTTTGCCTGAAAGCATTATTACGTTTGTGCGTTTACAACAGCAGTATGTCATCTTGCCGACTGCCAAAAAGAAAGAAAACCACTAGTTTAGATTACCTGTTACTGGCTGAAGACAAATAAAAACATCAAAATTAGGGCTTTTGTGAGAACATACCTTGTGTTGAGTGCAATATCCATCTTCCCCTTTAATGATGCATTTGGTTGGACGGATGGATTCAAAAAACCTATTAAATTACACATTCCCTATTGTGGAGTGGCTGTTTTTTGTGACGTAATACACCACGGTCCCCACAGAACCACTCTCTGCACCTAGGGAGAAAAATAAAATAACATTATTCTAGGTGAATAACTCATATAAAAATAATACACTAACCCAGACTATTCAAGATTTAGTTGGATTCTAGGTTTGATTTTTTTTTGTATAGGATTGCATAGTGGCTCAATGTTTAGCACTATCACCTCACAGCAAGAAGGTCCTAGATTTACTTTTCTCTTAAATGTGTTTTTATCTGGTTTCTCAAATCCCCCCAAAAACATGCATCTTAAACCATATAGCAGGGCACTGTGCATTAATTCTTAGCAAGCATACTTTAAGTAATTAAAGTTTAATATTATTGACTAAATAATATTAAACTCAAATTAATAAATGCGATTTACCAAATTCCTCATGAGGATTTAGTTTTGCTGAGGGTACAGTTAGGTGGAAACTCCACACTGGATGACAGGAAGCACTCAACCTGTAAAACTGACTGTAACAGTACACAGAACAGGTTAGGCTATCACTACATACATGATCTTTTTCAACTTATATACAGAACTGTTTATGAAATCAGATGTATTTCTGTTAAGCATTTGGTAAAGACATTACCAAGTACTTGACATGATAGTATACTTAAGTGTTATACTCAATTTTTTATGTGTTTTATCATATTGAAATGTTTTAAACTGTTAATACTCAAATACAATTACAATGTTATTCCGTAATTTGATTTGGTCCACCATTTACATTTCAATTCCTACAATTTTGAAATAATTCAGATATAACCTGTAGCTGAGGCTTGGCGTCACCCCTCCTTGCCTCCCAAGGACTCGGCATGCCCCAGCCAACAAAGATCCTTTTAGAGGTCTGTGAAGGGTCTCTTCTAGGGCATAAACGTTTCGTCTCCACAGCTGCTCTCTGTGTGTTGAAGTGAATATTTCTTGTAAGACTAATAAAGGTACAGGACGTGAAAGACATGCAACAACTAAAAGGAAACACAGCATAGTGTAAGTATTGAAACACCTAAATAAGCCTTGGCATAGATTCTCCAAGTCTCTGAAACTCAGGGGATGAAACCTCTCTTTTCCAAAATATATTACCTTATTAAAACATGCCACAGAGCATTATAGGATGTTAGTTGCTAAATAAGTTGCTATTACAATATACCGTATGAAATCTTCAACACTCATCTCTTTTCCATATTTATCATTTTTATTTTCAGTTGTCCCACATCCATTATGTTTAAGTATAAACTAACAGGTAAATAAAAACTCTAACCTTGGCTTCAGCTAGAATGTGGTCATGGTTCAGCTCAAGAGCCATGAGCCTCCCCTCTTGGTAGCGGGGATCCTGTTTGTGAGGGGTATATCTGGTGGCCATTGCAAAGCAGACAAAGACAGAAGGACAAACACACAGCTGGACAGACAGGTACAACAAATGCAGTATATAGAGATAGGTTGCAAGAAATAGACAGAAAATGATAAAGAAAGAGAGGATGGATGGCTCTTAAAAGTGCCTTTGGGTTTATAAAATAAGCAACGTTAAATCTAAGTTGTAACAGGTGATTCGAATGACAGGATCTGCAGGGAGAACAGAAAATGTTTATTATGTAGTGTAAATTAGCTCTAATATAAGGCTTAAATAGTGTACCCCAATAGTGGGGATTCCTATTTTCTTTCAAATATTATAAGACAAATATTAAAACTTTAGACTATATTAAGCTCACACAATAAAGCAATGACCACGTTAAGTTAAACCTAAAGGTTGATAACTTAAACTAGGTTAACGTTAGCTTATTAATGGGACTTTAATTAGACTTCCCTTGCAAAAATTAACCATTGTTTACTACAGTTAAGAAAGAACCATGAATTTGAAAAAAAAAGTTAAACCATGTTTGGTTTACTAAAACCATTTTGCAAATAATCGATACACAAACCGTAGTTACTACACTTTTACCACAAAAACATGGTTAATTTTCGTACGGGTATGGCAATGTCAGCCTAATGCCAAAAGAAAGGCGTGAATTATAACATTTAAACAAATAGTGAACTTTAAACGAAAGCATCGTGACTCACCTGGCAGTGATTTTCGCGTAATGAGAGAATCCCTGTCACGAGTACCGAAGAAGAAATCACCCAATAGCAAAGAGGACTGGCTCAGATTCCATAGCAACGGAGGCAGAGAGGATTCTGGGAAATGCAGGCGTCCGAAACTGACTTATTTTTTTTTTACAATCAAAGTAGAAACAATCAAAATTGATGGCCATAACATCGTATTGTTGAATTATCAAGCACACGTTAGTGTTCATGTGTTGAGAAAATATTGTGCATCTGCAGCGGGCCCACATGTAGTTTTAGCTGGTGCCTTCACCATAGTAGATGTCGATAAGGCTCATGGGTACTGTAGTATTTACTCTTGTATTTGACACACGAAACCGATCGAAAAATCAATATTTCTCAGAAAAAACGGCAACATTTGTAAACGATGGCAGTAGAAAAACTCTGCATTCTCGTAAATTAACAATTTTGTACCGCTGACGATGGTTTACAATGGTTTACAACAATCATGCAGAATATTAAACAAATAAAAAAGGATAAACATCTCCTGATTAAATGTTGAGTAAAGTAGCGTTTAAAGTGTAATCAATTAATGACAAATAAAGTAAAACAACACAGCTCCCTGGTATATACTATTGCAATACATTAGATTAAATTCGTGCTTATAAACACGAAAAAAATAATAGGAAAAAAACCGTGATGCAGGCACGAAAAATACTTCCTATTGAAATACATTAGATTGAAAGTCGTTCTGACTGGCACGAAAAAAGGGGAAAATCGTGTCCATGGACACGAATCAATAGATTAAATTACACGAACTGCCTTGAGACTGGGTCCTATCTTAATTAAACATACAGCAAATATACAGTCATTTTAATGTAGAGCATATAACTTAAAGAGAGAGAAAGTCGTGATACCGCTTTAGACAAGGGGTTCTGCCCCACGAAAATGTAGTCACCGCACCAATGAATGTAACAGCCGCACGCTACTGCAAAATACACATTTGAACCATAAAATCAATCGCCTAAAACATACTTTGCAGCGCAGGCATGAATACCCCCATTTCGCCAAAATCCAAAGATGAGGGATTTGGATTCAAATATCGCGGACGACCCTTCTACGTTGTCATGCGACGAATTGGGGGGTACCCTCAACGTCAGCTTATGGACGTGAGGGGGAATGACCAACTGTGCGTGATCGAAAATAATAAAATATCCTACGTTAATTAAGGCATGTTTTAAACACACAGCAAATACAGCCCTGTAAATATGTCATTTTATTGTATACCAAATATATCTATATAAAAAAGAGAGAGAGAAAAGTCGTGATACACCGATTCAGACAAGGGTTTCCGCTCCACGAAAATGTTTGGTCACCGCATCAATAGTAATCGTTTATGCGCCGCACGCTTGTGCAAAATGCACATTTGCAGCATAAAATCAATCGTCTAAAACCATATTGCGCAGGCAAACCGATAAACCCATTTCGTCAAAATTCAAAGATGAGGGGTTTGCATTCAAATCTATAGGACGACCCTCTACGTTTTCAAGCGACGAATAGGGGGTACCCTCAACGTCGGCTATGAACGTGAGGGGGTCATGACCAAACGGCAGTATGTGACGAATAGGGTGTGAGACTGTGTTGTAATTAACCATGAACATACCTGATAGGTTTTTGTAGATGAATTCTGGTGAGCACGTCAACGCAATTTAACACGAAAGTGCATCTGTTCCTATTAATAACAGATTTTAATTGCTCTTCTCCACATAGATTCATGTTAAGAATGTTGTCCCACCCAAGTTTTGATTCCTACTTAAACAAATGAAGTAATATAACCACACTTACAAAAAAGCTACACAATAATCCCGTAAAGCTGCTCTCTGTCCATCCTGACTAGACCCTGAAGCCGCCGCCAGGCGCTGACATTTCCACCATTTAGAAGTTCAGCTGCCTAATTTCCTAAGCCAAATTGAGGTGATAAAGTTTGGCTGAGCCGGCTAGAATTATTTGCATCAAATAATAATTCTATCACATAGAGACATACACACACAAAATATATAAACCAATACACGAGATCTATTTTCCGACTGGTTTCATAACAGCACAGTCTTGTGCTCGCTCGTTGCTACGATACACAGAGGCCATTTCTCAATCCAAAGGTTGCAGCGTGCGGAGGGCGCATATGCAGGCTGCATACGTCATCAAGCCTGGTTTATTTAAGTTAACTGAGCATTACATTCGCAAGCCATACGCATATTACAACAATTTATAATTAACTAAGAATAAACTTTATAATTGTTAATATTTTGAAATAAGACAGTCTTGATGACGTATGCAGCGTAAAAATGCGACCTCCGGAGGCTGCAGTCTTCAGATTGAGAAACGGCCAGAGACTCACAGGGATGACGACCAATTAAAATTGCTACAGAAGAAGCAATGCATTTTTTTCCTAATTCCTACTTACTTTTTTTTTTAACTTAGACCTACCCAGACTTTTGTTAAATCTTCAGGGCACAGTTGCACAAACCTGAATCAAAGATTGATGTTATGAACCAAATATTCTGGAACGGAGAGATTTATAGCACTGAACGTGATATAACTGCAGTAACAAACCATCGTTTCCACATTGCTAATTCACGACGCATGATTCAGTGTACATTGAAGTGAAATGTGCAAAACTTAGTTAATATATACTGATAAAATAATACTGATAACAGTGTGTGTTTATATTACAGTTTTTCTCAGTCTCATTTTCTCATTACCTGGAAAGATTGAGATCTAGTTAATCAGTATAACATAGACATCTGTAGACATGTAGTGGCAGCTTCAGTCATTTGCAGCTATGAAAAGTTTGGCTGCTGCAGTCATTAAGGTTTTGTCTGAGCCGGCAAGCCAGCCAATAACTTCATCAGCCAGCCATTATTCTCAAAACAAATGGCTTCGGGCTCTAATCCTGACAGACCATTTAAGCAGAATCATAGAAAATAAACAGATGCACTCTGAGAAATTAAAGGAAAGTTTACACACACATGACTTGTATTAACAAAGTCTGGTTCTTTTGGAAATATTGCCTTGTGTATGTGAACTGAACCAACATTGTAGACATGTAACCCCGGTTTCAAAACAAAGCAATCGATCTACAGGTCTGAAAACACCCTAAGATGAACTTTTATGATCCACTTTCAATGTTGACTATTGTCTATAAATCCATTACAGATGTTATGATCTCTATATAGTCTCACTATAATCTATATGTGATTTCTGTCTGAACATCAGATCACAATCTTACTTCAGTATCTTCAGTTTACAGTCAGGATTCTTCAGTACATCAGAGATCAGCTTCACTCCTGAATCTGTGAGATTATTATAAGACAGATCCAGATCTCTCAGGTGTGATGGGTTTGATCTCAGAGCTGAATTCAGAGCAACACAACTTTCATCTGTGATATCACAATCACTCAACCTGTAGAGAACAGAGACTTTATGTGAATGATGCAAAACTACAAAGTTTGTCCACAAATCTCTAAGCTCCATCTCTTCATGTAATGTTCCTCTTTCAATCCCTCAGTAACTGAGACACTGTGTGTTTAAATGTCAAATAAATCCATCACACAGCTGACTATTAGTGTTAGATAAACCACATGAACATTTCTTCATAAATCTGTATTGAGTTCATGACTCACACTGAATACTTGATCTTATTTCCTCAAGTGTTTGTGTTCATAATGGACAAGATATTGTCTGACTCTCAGCTAACAGAAAAAAGTTCCCTGAAAGTTACCAAAAATGTTCTGCCAACATAAAGTGTTCAGTTTTCTTGATGTTCTAAGAATGTTTCTGCCCAGATAGCACACGTACGTCGCGGAGATGTCTGCGCGATGTCTTGTTTTTCGTCTGGAAGACGTATTATTTAGGGCGTTTGCTCATCTGGAAGGCGTCGCCGAGACGTCCGACCCAGCTGTTTGCAAGACACCCAGCAGATCTTTACAAGATGTATGTGATTTAGAACGATGGCGAGCCGCCGTTTCCCAGATCTTTACAAGATGTTAGAACGGCAAGCCGCTCTTTCACAGATCTTTAGCAGATCTTTAAAAGATGCGGAGCCGCTCTTTCACAAATCTTTAGAAGAGCTTAGAAAGACGGTAAGCCGCTCTTTCCCAGATGTTTGTAAAATTACAAGATCCCTCATTAACAAATTAAATTGCCCTAAACTACAGCAAATTATTTCTACACACATCTACACATGCAAGCTGTGTCATCGATATTAAGTAATTAAAACAGCATTTTCAATTGATCTTAAAACAGGCAGTTGTTGATTTTATAAAACACATTTATTCAAATTAAACAATGAAAACTTTCATTCATTTATCTTTAAATATATTTTTTACATGACAGTATGCGAAAACAACAACATATAAACATATTTAAAATAATCAAAACCTTTCCGCGTCTGCTTTATTAATCTCCATTCTAAAATAAAACATTTCAAAAAATTACCAGGAAATAATCGTGAAAGGCTGTTCTTTCTTTATAGCTTTAATTAGGATCTAGAAGATAAAATTACCCGAAAGTGTTATCATTGTTAAATAAATTACGGATGTGCGTCTTTACGTCAAGGTCGTGATTCTACATAACAACATCCGCTTGACCTCGCAATGCCAAGAAGAAGAAAGGCGTGGAACATTTGCTTAAGGTATGTAGTAATAATGCATTTAAATAATAAACTGTTTGGTGTGGGATCATTTAAATAATACCTTGAAATTGGGTTGATAACAGTTATTCATGCTTTAATATTGATATTTCGCCCACCTGTCTGACGTTAATTTATTTTGATCGTTCATGTAACTGAGTCTTGTGTAAGATTCTAGAAAGATATAGTGGCTTACTTTTTTTTAAAACGATCAGTGTTATGGTTGATATTTGTATTGCACTTGTTAAAACATTTTTTGCCCCCATTTTTCATTTCATGAGCTGAACTTAAATATTTTCTATCTCCCCAAAAGGCCTATTTCTCTCAAATATTATTCACAAATCTGTCTAAATCTGTGTTAGTGTTGCGTTTATAATTGTGGTTAGTGTGTGTGTAAGGCACTGCCTGTGAAAACCCAGCTAAAGTCTTTTTTGTGATGTATTGTTTTCTACATAAAATCATCCTAAACAATGAAAAGAACATTTTGTAAAAATATCTTATCTTTAATATTGGCTGAGTAAGATTCTTTGTATAAACCCTCAGTCTGTTAATTTTGTCTCCAGCCTGTCAAGATCTTCAGCAGATGTTTGAGAAAAAAGTCATCATCCTCTTCGTCACTCTTCATCCGTATTTGGGGTAACAAACAGCTGCTTCCCACAAGAGACTGGACCGCTGAAGTCAGGTGGTCAGTCTTTATTTGCATTCATCCTAGAACCGTCAAGACTGCCTTTTTGCAGCTGCAATAGCAAAGATAAATGAATTAGGAGTGTAGCTTTTAAAATGCTTTTACTATTAAATGCATTATTTTGATTTATTTAAACTTAAGAATCAATTGGTGTGTAGTTTAGGTAAAATTCTTATAACTGCATTTGTCTGTTTTACAACAGATGTAACTAAGTATAAATTTACTGTTTTTTTTTTATGTTGGATGGATCATCAGACCTGCACCTTCCTTGAACATGTTGGTAAGGTAACACTTCATCTGAGTAAATGATGATGCTTTTTTATAAGAACTTTTTATAAATAAATATTATTATTGTTTTTTTTAGGTAACTTACTCTGTATTTGTTCACGGTGGTCACCCCAGGGTCTCAGGACTCAAAACGAGTGCTCTATGGATTAAACAGAAAATGTAGTATTAACAAGTGTTAAGTTATGTCTTCAAATGCCACTACTAATGTGTTTCTGTTTTCTTTCTCATTATGCTAACAAACGCTCTTTTATCCCTCATGTTAGGTGGATCAACACTCCAACCATCTGCATTAGGGACTGAATAAAGGATGCCCTCTGTAGCTGGGAATGTTAGATCAGGTAATTTGCATTTGATATATTTTTAAAGACACACACTAATGCTGCTTGTACACCGCCAGCGACTAGCAACACAATCTCATTCATTCCAATGGAAGCTTTGCCCCATTCAGCAACATGAGCAACTGTGACCATCGACAACAGGAAGTGGGCATGTCCAGCTATGCCACAACGTTGAGGAAAGTTTAACTTGATGAAGGACTTTTGGGAGCAACTACCAATGAGAGTGAAGCAGTGAAGTTCGTGTCATCACTCTTTAGTCATTTACTGAGAGGATTGTTACTCATTTATTTGTAGTTTTTACTAGGACAACCAGAATTGGGAACGCCTTCTGATAAACTCATTAAAAGAAATGGCTGAGACACAGTGACTAGGTTGTTGGCGGTGTGAATGCAGCATAAGGCCTTAAACGGTCTGTGGCAAATATTTTAGCACCCAAAATAAATAGGGGTGATGCTTTTAAAGGAAAACACCACAGTTTTTCAATATTTTACTATGTTCTTACCTCAACTTAGATAAATTAATACATCCCTATCTTTTATCAATGCATGCACTTAATATTTGTACAGCGTGTCGTGAATGTGTTAGCATTTAGCCTAGCCTCATTCATTTTTCAGAGCGCAGTAACATCATCACTCCTGACTACTCCCCCTCTTTTGAGTTTGAGCGAGAGGTGGAGTAATCAGGAGTGATGATGTTACTGTGCGCCGAGGTCGAAGTGCTGCAAACTTAGTGCTCTTTTGCCATACAATATAGTTCTCATTTTTAACCGCTTAAAAAATTGCCATGTTTTATTTTGTGCCACCATACTTACTCGTGTAACTACTTATGTAACAGTCTTTAAATAGGGAAAACATGAAAGGGTTGGGTGGCTTCTAAATTCATCCCTGTTTGGATCCTAAGGAATGAATGGGGCTAGGCTAAATGCTAACACATTCACAACACGCTGTACAAAGATTAAGTGCACGCATTGAAAAAAAATGGGTATGTATTAATTCGTCTAAGGTAAAAACATAGTAACATTTTGGAAAGTGGTGGTGTTTTCCATTTAAAGGGATAGTTCACTCAAAAATGAAAATAATGTAATTAATGACTCACCCTCATGTTGTTCCAAACTTGTAAGACCTCCGTTCATCTTCTGAACACAGTGTAAGATGTTTTAGATTTAGTCCGAGAGCTTTCTGACCCTCCAAAAAATGTATGTGCTGTATACTGTCTAATTTCCAGAAAGTTAATTAAAACATCATCAAAGTAGTTCATGTGACATCAGTGGGTCAGTTAGAATTTGTTGAAGCATCATTAATACATTTTGGTCCAAAAATAACTATTTATTCAGCATTGTCTTCTCTTCCGGGTCTGTTGCGAATGCGCGTGCACAATGGCGCTGCTGACGTGTTATCCTCAGAAATGTTTGCGAAGATTTTGTTTGCGAAGATTGTTTGCGAAGATTTTGTTTACAGCGTCTCCCTCAGACTGTAAACGAAAAAAAAGCTTGGGTGCACCAGATAACACGCCAGCAGCGTCGTACGGCAGCAGTGTCATGCACACGGTTCACAACAGACCTGAAAGAGAAGACAATGCCGAATTAAGTCGTTATTTTTGGACCTAAATGTATTTTTGATGCTTCAACAAATTCTAACTGACCCACTGATGTCACATGAACTACTTTGATGATGTTTTTATTACCTAACTGGACATGAGTATATTGTACAAACATTTTTAATGGAGGGTCAGCAAGCTCTCGGACTACATCTAAAATTTCTTAAACAGTGTTTCCGAAGATGAACGGAGGACTTTAGGGTATTATTTAAATCAACTAAAAGAAAAACAATCTTTAAATGGTTAGTAAAATTGAGGTCAGATTTTTGAAAACTTACTGTCTTGATGGTCATCCAAAGTTCTCGGTGCAGAAAATCTGTTTTGTATGGATCAGAGTTAGACATTGTCATGTAATATATAACAATGTAATAGCAAGTGTTATGTTGTTTTTGAAAATGCTGTGAAAATGAAAAAAAGCTATTTGTTTATCCACTATGCTATCAAATGCTCTTTTACCTTGCATGTTAGGCGGATCAACATTCCATCCATCTGCATTAGGATCTACCTTAGAGACACTCACTGGAGCTGTAAAGGGAAGCAGGTAAGTTGCACAACCCATCAAGCCTTTGTGGGGAACAAGGTTTCTTGTAGAATTCTTAGACTAGCAATTTTTGTGTGAGAACTTTAACATGATAGAAATTGTTAAACTACAAATATGGTCAACCATGAAGCCATCTGAGTCTATATTGTCTTAGAGAAATTCTTACTCAAGAATCTGCATATGGACTCTATGCACGCTTAACTTCCGCGTTTGACTCACGGCTGCTATTCAGTTTCCGGTACGGGATATTCAAAACGGATTGACGGCAGAATCGCTCAAATGTACTCGGTTGTTTGCTGAATTTACCCAAATTTACAACCTGTGGTTTGTGAAGAATTGTCCAGATGTGCAAACTCGAGAAAGGTTACAAGTTTTATGTGTCGTCTCTGTATAATCATTAAGATATGTTCAGCTAGCCTGTACTAGCAGAGCTTACATTGTGCTATTTTTACGATTCGAACAGCAGGCTAATCACGCTGGTAATATATTACGTCTTTGTAATGTTAAAGTATGTTAAAGTAATGTTAAAGTGTCAGGTTAAATAAGAGATTCATGTACACATCGATTGTCAAAACATTTTTACTTGGTTATTTTTGAGTTTTGTATCCTGACACATTTGAGAATCAAAAGAACAAAGCAAAAAAGGCTTAACTATTGTAAAGTCTGTTGTAGAAATCTATATTTTTCCCATTATTTGTTATCCCGTTTATTTAGTTTGTTGTATGTGTGTGTGTTTTTTTTCTTTCACTTAAGTTATTCTTGTTGTCATTGATATTATATTTCCATTTGTCTTTTGCATTTGTTATTAATAAAGAATACATAAATATCGAAAATATGAGTTTCAACTGTTCTAACATTTAGCTTGTATAACCAAAGATGTTATCTTTGCTAGTACTGATAATAACAGTTATACCAATTTATCAACAACAGATGAATAGCACTGTTATCAGTGCAATTTTTATCTAAAAGTATTGGTAATGCAGATACAGGGTAGCAGTGTAGAAGTTGGCATGCTTTCCAGTGAGTCGCTGTAAACGCTATGACACAGCAGTGGTGGCTAGAAGTTCGGTCCTAAAAAATATACTTTCATACGTTTAAATGTCATTATGGTATTAAGTGTGGAGTATAAGTTATTTCTATGTAAAGTAAACAAGCATCAACAAAATTTGCTGTGTTATTTTGGCTGTTTGTGCAACCAAACAGCCAAAATAACATAGCGCTCTATGACTGGCGGAAGTAGTCCAGCATCCTGAGATATCCCCGGAAACACGTCAAGCGCTGCCGTGCATAGAGTCCATTGCTATAGATATGCAGAGTACTTATCTTGAAACAGTCGTAAAATATTAATGTTTTTTGTTTTGTAGGTCACTTACTTTTCATTCGTCCTTGTCTCTAGAGTGAAAATTACTCAATCTATGGATTAAACAGAAAATGTAGTTTTATGAAGTGGTATGTTGTCTTTAAATGCCATTAAAAATGTGTTTCTGTTTTCTGTCTCATATAAAAAATACTCTTTAACCTGCCCACTGGAGCTGGGATTGGTTAGCTGCATTTTTTACATTAACAAATAAACACACTAAATCCTAGGCTTGAACCTGCCTTAGGTTTTAGCATCCAAATTAACTAGGGGTGCTGATTTTTAAAGGAACATGCCCACATTTTGGGAATTTAGCTTATTCACAGTATCCCCCATAGTTAGATAAGTCCATACATACCATTCTCATATCCGTGCATGCTGTAACTCTGTCTGACGCAGCCCCCGCTAGCTTAGCTTAGAACAAAAGACTGGTAGTGAATTTGACTATACAAATCACAACACATAATAGGAAAATGTTTGCGTTATTTTGTCATGTTTGGAAGCCGTATGCTAGATGGAGCCATTCACTTCCGGTCTTTGTGCTAAGCTAAGCTAGCGGGGGCTGCATCAGACAGAGTTACATTACGCACAGGGATGAGAAAGGTATGTATGGACTTATCTAACTCTGGGGGATACGGTGAATAAGCTAAATTCCCAAAATGTGGGCGTGTTCTTTAAGGATTTAGGGGTATTTTTGAAGTTAAATGAAGCCGTTTTACCTTTTAAACTGTCTCTTTTATAAGGACTTACTGAATTTCTTTTTTCAGCAATTTGGGACATTCTTCCAGTTGTCGGCAACTTTGTGAAAAAGGCTGGAAACTAAAATGCAGGTACTGTTTCATTCTTTTGTTTTTTACAGCTATGAAAAATAATGTGTTATTAATTGTACTGTCTATTAATTAATGATTTTATACAGTGTAACTGATTCTGCTTACCTGACTCATGCAGAATTCTGGCCTGGTGTTTGGTCCGTGCTGTCTTTGGCTCTTGCATCTCCATCATCCTGACCCTCTTTAGCAGCCTGTCCATGTATTTTTTTGGAGGCCACCATGAGCAACCATCTGCATAATATCATGACTTTGTTACTCAGTTGTCCATGCTCCTACAAATTCTACATTTTTTGTAAAGCTGCAACAAGTTGAAACCCTATAATTAATAACATTTGATTTTGAATTATGTAATTCAAATACATGAATAAGTAACAAAAGCAGAAATATATTAAGACATTACCTTTTTTGTTGATTGTTTACTGATCTATAAATCCTTTTGCATTCTCATAATTGATCATCATAACTTGGTATACAGTGGATGTGTGGCTGTAGATAACTTTCTGAAGTCAATTTAAAAAGGCAAAAGTTAATAAATGCTAAATTGGTCAAATATACATTGTTGTATTTTCACCATTTTGATCTTATTTAGGCATTTCATAACTTGAGGGAAATTTACGTATACTGATGTTTCAAATCAAATATTAATTTATTAATGACAGCTAATCATTTATAAAGATTTTTTTATAACAATATTTATTTATATAATATCAATTTAATACATTTATATCGTTACACCTACATCACTGAGCGCAAGGGAGTGCAGCCAACAAATACATTCAGGTGTGTTTAACACCGAGATGCGCAGACAGCACGTGGTATGACATCAAGTGCCGCGAGAGTTTGGGAAAGCCCCGGAAAAGGTTTGAACTCGCGGTACTTGATGTCACGATCGGTTTGCGCGTAGATCAGCATGAAGTCAAACACATCTGAGAGATGTGTGGGCTGCCTGAACTCAACGCTGCGATCATTCAATAGAGTGTAACCTCAATCGGTTTTTGCAGCTTCTGGGTCTCGTGTAGAACGATTTTTTGTTCTTTTCCAACTCGATTTTTAACTCCCTAAACTAGTAGGATGTTCCAACGGGTGAAGCAACAGTGCTGACGGCAGTTTCAGTGTCAAGGTAAGTTAATATGTAATGCGTGCATGTAAGTTAGTCGATCTACAGAATCATCGTCTTATATTAATGTTCTATACGCGATTAAAAGCTTATTAACGTTTATCAATGCAATGCTATTCAGGTCGCTGCAAAGTCCCGAAGCCACGTTGTAACGTTAACTTTACATGTTACGCACTGGTGTGGATAAACCAGCCAGTTTAATAGAGTTATTAAATGCCTCAAACCTTTCCCGCCCTGTAACGTTACGTTAAAGTGGCCCTTATACGGATTACGTTCATTTCAGTCAGACCTTTTCCTAAAAACCACTCAAAACCGTTAACGTTGTTCTATTGGAGTGGTTGAATAATTGTATTTATTAATTGTTTCAGTTATATCAGTTATATCTGTTCTTTAATTCGTATTTCTAACAATTAAAACCAGGAATGACAAGCTATAAGTTACTTACCAAGATTTTGACGATCAAACTGACAGAAAAACTAACTTAAAGCCGACTATTAAACCAAAAACATACTATTACAACGTGAAAAGGAACGTAATGTGTACAAATTTTATTATTTACAGGTTATTAATAATGTTATTTGCGACAAAAAAGTTGAGGGAACTCGAGCAAATAACGGTCTTCTGGTAAATATTGTGGTCACGTGATGGCCTCGCGACATATAAGTCGTTTCCGGTCGTTTCTCAAACGCACAGCTGCGTTCTTTTAAAAATATTTTTAATATATATTTTTTAAATAATAAGAAATACAAGTTCAGTCAGGGGGTACATTATACATATATAAAATAAAAATAAATAAGGCTGCGTCCATTTTTTTTTATTTTTAATAAGGCTGCGTCCTAGAATGCTGCATGTCTCGGCTGCCACGTCATCAAGCATCGTTGAAGGACATCTCAATCTGCTTGTTTTCTCTTTTGTTGTTTTAATTAAATTACAAAATGTTTAACTGTCCATGTTGTAAAGACTGTTGATACATGACTTTTATTCACTGTACTACAGTATTGGATTTTTTTTTTTGGTGATGCATTGCTAATTTTCAACTTCTCTCTTTAAAGTTTTCATGCCATGACCACTGGGGCGGAAACCATTATGACATTGCCTTGGACATCAAACTAAACCATCTCATTCTGGCTTTTGAGGTGGATTCTAACCATTTGTTGCATTAGGCAATAATATCAAAAGACATAAATTCTGAAAGAAATAAGATAATTTTCAAAGCATTAACATGAATATAAAAGCATTAAGTCATTAATGACCATCTTTTATTATTGTTTATTTACAGCGTCTTTTATTCTGCTTACCTGACTCATGCAGAATTCTGGCTTGATGTTTGGTCCACCTGTTAGCTGGCTCTGGTGCTTGGTAGTCTTCTCAAACCTCTGAATCAAGACCACCATGAGAGGCCTTCTGAAGACCATCATTACGCTTCAGATCCAGTTGTCTTTACTTTGAGGTAAATCTTTTTTAACTGCAGCATTGAGCGTTATGTGCGTCGTTAATGGCACTGAACGCCTTGCATTTTTGCCCCCTACTGCAACATGCTTTTTTGAAGGAGCGCTAAGAGCAGAAAAGCACCCGACGTCATTTGTGTCTTTCCATTGTCCAATTGAATATGGGGAGAGGCAGGCCTTCCGTTGTAGGACCGATGTTTACAGTTATTTGAAACAAACATACTTCAGTTACTAACTGTCTCCTGTGTGTTTATGCACCTCTCACCTTCGATCAAAGTCAGTGCAAGAGTCCTCTTTTTAAAGTTTCTGCTTATATGACAGTTAAGAGCAAAAGAGCGCTCACGCTTAGATATTTGATTGACAGGACAGCTGCCTCGGTGGTTGCCTAGCAATATAAAAAGCTGCGCTGCACTGCACTGTTTTTTATAAAGTGACCAAATAAAGGTGCACCTTGTGTTTCCACGTCTTTAAAACGCATTTGGTGTGATTGGCCCCCAACAAGGGTTTTTTCTGCCACTTTTTATTTTTTTCAGCTTTTGCCTTGATGTTGTATTTTACATTGGTAAATGCCTATGGACATTGGCTACTAGCGTTCTGCACGTGTAAATGCACATCGATGCGAACAACGACGCAAACGTGTAAATGAAAAGTGCCGCATAGCCTACTTGTGTAGAGGCATTGAGGTAGGTCTGACAAAATCAGCCTTAATGACAACTGCATCAGTCTTCAATGTTGGTTTGACTTTTACACAGATAAACACTCACTTTGTCTATCCAGACCTCAATGTTAGAGTTCAGACAGATTCAGATAGTTGGTTTTGTTCATTTTCTAAGTGTTTTGTTGAAATTTTAGTTAGGGATGCACCGATATGGAAATTTTGGCCGATACCGATAACTCTTTATAGTTAGGGGCCGATAACCGATATATATATAGGCCGATAAATATTCCTATTAATTTCACAATGAAAAACTCCCAGACTGCGGACATCTTGTCTTTGCGCTAGACTAGCATACTCTTCTTAAGCCTGCAACATGTGTCATCTTCGTGCTATGTCACAGAAAGCACCAATCAAAACTCCACATGGCCAGCAATGAGCAAGTGAAGTGGTTCAACAAACCAAAATAATCCATAATTTATCGGCTTTCATTTATCTGCCTAATTTTGCTATCAGACCGATAACCGATAATATTAAAAATAAGCAGTTATCGGCCGATTACGATATGTCGGCCGATATATCGTGCATCCCTAATTTTAGTCCTAATTGATTATGACAGATTTGTTACAGCCTTATCTGTCAAAATGAAAAAGTTTAATTCAACCTCTGTTGTAAAGCAGATTTTTAACTAGTCTTCTTCAATTGTGTCACTAGCCTACCACAATCCCTGTGCACCAGCTATGGAAAGTGCAGACCAAACTTCTACCTCCACCTGTGAGTCTCTTCCCATATTTAGTAAAGTAATGAATGCGGTCTTACTAATGAAAGGTTTTTTAGGGTACATTATTTTAATTACCAAATGATTTCTCGGATGAATTGGATAAAAAGACAATATTTTATTTTTCATTTATGAAAACTGGTTGTTGCTGCATGAACTCAAGCACATTTATTTCAAACACATCAACGCAACGTCATTGCTAAAAACCAATGCAGCTATTTTGGATAAAAGATAATGCGCCTCAGGTCACACAAATCAAACACGAAGAGTTGTCATACACAGTGTGTACAGTCAGTCATTCAAATTGGATATACACAAAAATCAGATTTAAACTGACAGTGTAAACATAGTCTATGAGATAAAACAAAAATGTTTAAATGTAAGCCTTGCTAAATACCTTATTACCCATAGTTTATCCTCTTTATACTATGGTCACTTGCTTTTGTTTATTTTGCAGTACAAAATAGGACAGGGCAGATAAGAAAAGAACATTTATTTTTATTAATTATTTTATCTAGGGGTCAATAGATCTAGTTCAATCAACACCCTCACCATGCTCTCCCAGCTTTAGGTGCTTAGACCTGTTTTGCTAATCAAACAATACAAGGGCAGATGTTTCGGCGTTATTGCCTTCATGGCATGAAAGATTAAAATCTGCATTTAAACCCAAAGGGGATATGATCTTTAAATAAAATTGCATTGTCATTTTCTTGATTACAACCATAATACTGAACAACTTTAAAGGTCCCGTTTTTCCTGTGTTTTTTGAAGATTTGATTGTGTTTACAGTGCGCAATATAACATGTGTACATGTTTCACATGCGGTATTTTTCACACAATCTACATATCTATATAGTCCTTTCACTGTCCTAAAAACGGACTGATGTATTCTTTGTCCTATGAAGTCCCTCCTTCAGAAATACGTAACGAGTTCTGATTGTGTAGCTTGTTTAGTGTGTTGTGATTCAATAGCAACTTATCTTAGCCAGGACGGAGTTTAGTCAAACACACTTGCTTTGACGTCATTCAACCGGGAAGTAAAGGGCTGGGCTGTAGTACAAACCGGCCGTTCGCTGTATTCTGTTAAAGAAAATACATCGCCTGGCTGGCAGTGAACTTTGAGCTTTATCATTTACAGGTATTATTTATGCTATTACAGCAACATTACACACTAACTAAAGTTTGAAAAATGGGATCAGGAAAAACGTGACCTTTAATGTTTAAGTATTGAGAAAGAAAGAATTCTTACTGTGGTGGAGATATTGAAAACTCTTAAAAAGAGGGGCATTTTGGGTGTTTTATTTAAAGACCATGTCCCCTTTTAGCCTGACTACATCAGACTTTGTACTTCCGCTCAAGCAAAGTAGCAGAGAATGGTATTACCAGGCTAGTCCCCTTTGGGTTTAAATGAAGATTTTGATCTGTCATGTTTTTAATATTTTGGTTTTTCTTTGGGTGCAATTTATATAAATGAAATACTTTGTCTGATGTGATGATGGTCTCATTGTGTTCTTTTGTTACAGATAGAACTGAACTGGAGTCTATGAACTAATGCTGTGTTCGAGACAACTTGGATGTTGGATATTATTGACCTTAAACCCGTAAGAAGTCAGGAACAGGAAACAAAGTGGAGTATCCGACCTCTCAACTTGGAACAGATCGATCAACACCGACCTCAACGAGATGCGTCATTTGACATTGCAGACAAGGTGGTGGCTAGCCTTTCACAGCCTTACATGAACCACAAACAAACTTTAAACAGCACGTAATATAGATGAACATGAATGTTAAATTATCCAGTAACCGTTTTCTGCCATAATTGGCACAAGAGCACAAACTTCTCCTGGCGTCTCATTATGTGGTAAACATGCAAATGTGATACGTGATTGACTGGAATGCATTGAGGTCGGAGGTAGGATATTTAATGACATAACATCAGAAATCAGAGTTGTCTGTAACACTGCACAATATTTCACCTAATTGTTACCACCTGATTATCATGTTTTTAACACAACCATTGATTGGTCACACGGATGAAGGCAGCAAGCAGAGACATTTGTCCTTTGTATCTCTCTCAAAAAAATTAATCTATATTTAATGTTAAAAAACACTTACAGTAGACTGTGTTAGATAACTGTGCTCTTGGAAGTCAGCTTAAGTGAACAAATGGTAATGTTAATGAAAAGTTCATTTTTGTCACTGTTGCAAACTAACCACCACACAGAATATGAAGAATAGCCAGAACTGTGGTAATAAGCTAGCCCTAAAATGTTGGGAGAATCTTGATGTATTGGACACAGGTGTGTAGTATCTGTTATATATTGACGGTTGACAGGTTTGTTTGCATGTAATTGCATTATTAATTTGGTGTTGATAGTCCAATGTTGATTTGGGAGAAATATTTAATTTCTTTTCTTTTTAGATCCTTTCTCTTTTTAATGCAGCACTTAAGGATGAACCACCCTGATCTACTAAGATGCACAGATTCAACTCTGGTCCAGCATCATCCCCATACCTCATCTGCCATCAGTTCAATTTAATGTCTGTCAATTGCAAATGGTATTTATTTCAGTTATATTACAACTTAATATTAAAGGAATAGTCTACCCTTTTGCCATATTAAACTATGTTATTACCTCAACCTAGATGAATTAATACATACCTATCTTTTTTCAATGCGTGCACCGTACAGCGCGTTGTGAATGTGTTAGCATTTAGCCTAGCCCCATTCATTCCTATGGTACCAAAAAAGTTTTATTTTGTGGCACCATACTTACTGGTATAACTCCTCATGTAACAGTCTTAAAATAGGGAAAACACGAAAGTGTTTGGTGGCTTCCCTGTTTGGTACCATAGGAATGAATGGGGCTAGGCTAAATGCTAACACATTCACGACGCGCTGTACAGTGCACAATAGATATGTATTAATTCGTCTAAGTTTAGGTAATAACATAGTTTAATATGGCAAAAGGGTAGACTATTCCTTTAACTTTGACAAACTCCAAGGCTAAGGATTTCTACGGGCTTGACACCAATTTCATGAAAAGGCACAAGGAGTCTCTCTTATACCCGATTACGCATTTGGTCAATCTGTCCTTCAGACATTCAATCGTGCCATCAGCTTGGAAGGTGGCCATGGTCAGTCCCATTTTCAAATCAGGGGAAAGATCTGAAATGGCCAATTACCGGCCAATTAGCATCCTACCTGTTGTGTCGAAGGTAGCCGAAAAATGGGTTGCTAAGCTAATGATTGAACATCTAAACACAGGCTGTAATCCATTACATCCTATGCAATTTGGGTTTCGAGCCCATCACTCCACTGAAACGGCAAACTGCCTTTTCTTAGAAAAGATCAAATTCTATCTGGATAAGAGCTCTTATGTCGGTGCTGTGTTTCTGGACTTGAAGAGGGCATTCGACACTGTAAACCACCAAGTTCTTTTATCTAAATTAACATATTTTAATTTTTCTGAGCAAGCTCTCCGCTGGATGAATTCATACCTGTCCAGCAGAAAGCAATGTGTCTGTGTTAGTAACATCAAATCGCCTCTTCTTGATTGTCCAGTAGGGGTCCCTCAAGGCTCCACACTTGGTCCAATTTTATTTTCACTCTACATTAATGATTTGCCTAATGTATGTCAAAATGTTAACATCCAGATGTATGCAGATGATGCTGTAATTTATACATATGGCAAAAATTATCATGAGGTTTCATCCACTCTTACATCTGCAATGATACAAATTGATGATTGGCTTACTAGGTCTTGTCTTCATTTGAACACCAACAAGACCGTTTGCATGGTATTTTCAAAACAAAACACAAAGGTGATACAGTCTAATGTGTTTCTTAGAAGAGAGGAGTTAAAAATTGTAAAGGAATTTAAATATCTGGGGCTGACATTGGACTCTACCTTAACATTCAAATGCCACATAAAAAGGGTGGCAAATAAGGTTAAATTCAATTTACAGAACTTCAAACAAATAAGGCCATTTCTCAGTCTAAGTGCTGCTAGACTGTATTTACACACAATGATATTCTCACACATTGAGTACTGTTTTACAAATTGGTCACTAACCAATATAACAACACTTAAGCCTATTGAAGTACTCTTCAAAAGAGCCATTAAAATATTTGATAAAAAACCGTTATCATTCCATCACTGTAGCATACTGGAAAAACATAAATTATTGAGTTTTGAAAATTTTATAAATTTTAAGTACGCCTGCTTTGTTTACAAGGCTATACACGATCTTGCTCCTCCCCCACTGAATGACTTTTTTTATAAAACTGAGAGTGAGGGTAGAACAAGGGCCTCTATAAAAGGGGACTGTGTAATACCCTTTAGGCGCACCACATTTGGACAAAATGTCTTGTCAGTAAAGGGAAATAAATATTGGAATAGTCTGCCCTCCACAATAAGGGAATGTTCATCATATATTAATTTTAAAACACATTTAAAATTCTGGCTTTTAGAAAACCAAAGCTGCACGCATTTTTAAACTGCCTCATGAACTTTATTATGTGTGACAATTATTTGTTTTGGTATTTTGCTGTTATTGTTGTTGTAAGTGTTTTATTGTGTCCCTCAAATTATTGAGGGTGTGTATGTTTGTATTTGTTTTTATGTTTTTATCTGCCTAGGGACTATAGATGAAAATTAGCTGTGGTGCTAACTCTAGCATATTTACATTGTGTACGTGTACTGATGTTCATTAATATGCACTGTCCCTATCTAAATAAATAAACTAAACTAAACTTTAATTGAGACTAGTATTGTGTAAAGCTGGGGTTTCCAAACTTCTCATTTCAAAACCTATTAGACAACTGTAATCTATTCTAGACCCACTAAAATATTTTTAAATATAAATTTTTTAATGGGGTAAAACACATTTGTTCTCTTTCAGTAGAGTCATTTTATTTTCATAATATTTCATAATGTAAAGTAAATATAAGTTTATTTGCAATACCAAATATTTTATGGTATATTCTTTCAAAACCATTGTCATTGTTAATTATTAATTTGGCCAAACTGTTGTTGCATCATTACGGTGTGCAACACACCTTAACCTACTGTGTGATGGACAAGTGGGTCCTCCTGACACACAATTTAAAATCCCCTGGTGTACCGAATGTTGTATTGTAATTAAAGTTGCATCTAAGTCTTGTGTAACAGTCTCCATTATTTGTGATTATATTCATAGTGTCACATGGTACTTTCAGCACTTACTACATCACAGTGTTTTTAATGCTTTCATTTTTAGGGTTATTATAAATTCATTCATTTTTAAAGAATTCCTTCTTTATGTAGAACATGCAAAATCTAAAATGTAAAGTGTCATGATCAGCTCTGGGTCTTGTGCAGTGATTAAATGAGCAGGTAGTAAATGTCATAGCTTTAAGTTCTGGATGTAATGAACATTCAGCACATAGGTTTCATAAATTGAATTTGGTAAACAAACTTGTCGAAACAATTCATGCTGTGATGCTGGATAATACCTGGTCAAATGAATACATGTATAATGTGTTTTAACATTGTATAAGGTTTCTTCATGAATGGTGCAGAGACTGCTGTCCAGGTTACAGTGTATTTGTTAAAATGTTGCCAGTAAGATTATTTCTGTGTACAAGGTACTTTGAGTACCTTTATGTGTCTTATTCTGCACTTAAAACATGAACGCAATTTATATGCAGGCGTCTCGTCAGAACTGCAAAATATGCAAGTGAAACTGGACTAAACGCAAATAAGGGTATGATTTCATGTTATATTACACGTGATATGAGGTAGGGTATATAATAATTATATTTTATGAATGCAAATTAAATGCAAAACTCTTAAAAAACTGGCTAATTATATGCAGCTGAGGGTTTTTTTTTTCAATCTTTTGTTTGTGTTCAATACAATTAAACAATGAAATGAGTTGAGCATTTCGGTCAGCTGATTCGTCTGCGTTTGCTCGGATTCAAGATCTCCAGAAGATGTATGCAGCTCGTAAAAATTTCGAATGTTTCAAGACATCGCCAAGACGTCTTGCAGAGATATTGCAGACGTCTTACTTTTCAATGTTCGCGGCCGATCTACAGAAGATGAAGCGATATTTAGCAGACGTCTCCGCGACGTACGTGTGCTATCTGGGAAATGATGATTTTACTTAAACACTGAAAACTGAAAATAATGTTGAAGTCTCTTAATGTTTTTAACGACTTTAAATATTGATAGATCAACTTGTTGAGAGTAATTTTAAGATAAGAAATGATTGAATTTAAAAGAGTGAATCTGTCCTTCAAAGAAACTATGAATGAGGAAGTGAAAAGCGTCTCATCTCACCTGAACACACCTGAACACTCGCTGTCATCACAATCTGACTGGATTCACTTTCTCAAAATACTACAACTTTAACATCAACTACACACACAAAAATACCTGTAAAGCTGTTTATACATGTTATATTAATCACTTTGATCATCGATTTGTTAAGAAATCAACTCTACCTGTTAAAATGGCGGAAGATAAACACAAAACAATTTACTTTCACTTTCATCTGTGACGTCACTATTGTATGAGGAAGTGTTTGAGGTGTTTCTCCGTCTGCTGACAGTAAACAAACATTAAACATCTGATTACAAATAATTTAACAGATTTAATTTATAAACGAGACTTAATCATTAATGTGAGTCAATATGTTTACATTCACTGCATGAAACAAAGAGCACATCAGCATTAACAATAATTAAACTCAAATCAAAATTACTCCTCTTTTGTTGAACTAATGTAAGCCTTATAAAGTCATATGAGTTTAATATAATGTAGACTAAGTGATACTTTATTATTTTGTTAACTACATTTACATTCATGTATTTATCATAGTGTGAACTTTATCAAGTGTTTGGTTTAAAAAACACAGCGAGGTCTTTAAAAAACGCACACTTTTAGTTTAAAAGATTAATTGTGGATAAAATATATTTGTGCTAACATAAACATTTCATTGAATAAAAAGACAAAATATCAAGATAATTATCAGACTTTATACATTAAAAGATGTAAAGAAAACTCCGCCTCCACTGCCACCTACAGGACATTTGTGTTATTACAGTTATTCTGCAGTGTGTCATAGACAATAGAAACATTATTCACAGTTTCTTTATTTTCTCCACTGAAATCTAAAGTGTGTGTTGAATGTGCAGATGAATGAAATGTATAAGATAACTGATGGTGCTGTTCTCAGATCAGATGCAGGGACACTGAGAAACATCAGCACCAGCACATCCGGCCTGTATCAGTGCACTGCGTCAAACATCATAGGAAAGAGCACCTGTGTCCTTAACCTGCAGGTTGTAGCACGTAAGTGTGTAAGGAGAGACATTACAGACACAAAGACTGTCACATGATCAGATATGAGGTCTGATCACAGCTCTGTCTCGTATCACAGCTCAGACACAGAGTGTGGGTCTGATCACCGGCCGACACCATCGACACGAGCGTTCTGGCTGTGATCATCTGATGTCTGCTGGTCACACATGTGGATTATACAGGACCCTTGAGAAAGATTTTGGTAGATTCTCATTCCAAATGGTTGGAAATTTATCCTGTAACAACTTCACAAACTACCATCATGAAAATGAAACTGTGTTTTATCACACATGGACTGCCTAAAATGATAGTGACCCCCGTTTCAAATCTCGACCTTTCCTTGATGAGACCACCCATGACACAATCTTCAGGAGTCTAACTGAGAGAATTCTGGATGATTGTTCACAGACTGTTCAGGTATTTGATTGTTTTAATATTAATATAATGAAATAAAGTGCTGTGTAAATCAGTTAGGCCTATTTAATTAAAGTCAGTATTTACTATAGTATCCTCTAGCATTAACTATAGTTAACTCATCAACTGGAGTAAATAGTATAGTAAATGTTTGAATTTATTCTAGTAAAGAAATAGTAAAATGTAGTTTGCTGTAGAAAATTTGTAGTGTGAGAGTGCAGAAATACAAGTTTACTGTTAACAGAGTAACTTACACAGACAACACACAATACTGTTTCACATCAACCAGTTTCTCTTTTTGACTGGCATACTTTATTTAAATAGAAACATTCTGCATTCATTCAGTCACTGATTAGGTCACATGACATACACTCTGCAATGTGATTGGCTGGCTCACAAAAATAAAAGTGAAACAAATCAAATATAAATGAGAGCACAATACTTATAAATCTTAACACTCACATTTCTATTTGATCATTTCAACAGAAGAAAATTCATACAGCAAACATAAATGAGTTAAATGTCATGATGTTTGTTGCTGGTTTTGTTAGTATATCTTCAATCATATCATCAGTTGGACAGTATCTCAGACTAATTCTGTCCTCCTTTATCACAGACCTCACAAAATGACATTTAATGTCCACATGTTTACAGGATTTGTTGCTGACGCTGTGACACCCTGACGGCGCATTCACACGGGGCGTCAGCGTTAACGCTTAACGGAAGGATTGTCTGAAGCGTGGCCAACAGCCAATCACAGTGGCCGCTACACATGCTCCGTTCTACCATAAACGTAATTGGCTGGCTCTGTCTAGGTAATTTGCATAAGGCGATCTGATTGGCTGACGCACGCGTTGCCGCGTGAAAAGTTGAGAAATGTTCAACTTCTGCCGCGAGCAACGGCACTGACGCGGCGCCGACGGATCCACAATTCAGTTCGGCAACGCATGACGTCACCCATTAAAAGTGAATGGGAAGCGTTAACGCTGACGCCCCGTGTGAATGCGCCGTGATTGTCTTCATAAAGTCTAGATTGATATTTCAGTCCATCAATGTTTTCTAACACTCGTGTACAGTCACAGTTAATGTCATAAACTCAGCTTCACATGTGGACAGTGTAACAGTAGACTGTCTTTTAGTCTTCATGAGATTAATGGATCATTTTTGTTCATGTTAATGCAGTAACTTGTAGTACTTCTTCTATCAATTATATCAGCTGCACATACAGTGATTTTTTCAGTTTATACACATCAGTTTTGTATTACTTTGAGATTTTACCTCGTAATCCTCTGGTTGTTTCATATAAATGTCATTCTATTGGCTCATGTAAATATTCTGTCTTTACATCCATTTGATGAACAATCATATTTTCCTGAACTGTTTTCTGTTTCAGTATCTCGTCATTCTGGCAGTTGTAGTAAAAGTCTCGTCATGGTTCACATCTCTCTCTTGACTTTAACCTTTGACATCATATCGTGCTTTGTGTTTGTCTCTTCATCACTGTTTTTCTTAATAGTGTAGACACACTTACCCCTCACTAATTCTTGACCTTCATGTAGACTAGTCAGGGTAAACGTTACACTTTACTTTAATGACTTCATCTCTTCATCTATAATCTTAACTCACTCTTCTGTCTTGATTGATTGATTTTATTTGACCACTTAAATATAAAAATATGAAACAGTACTCCGAGTCATACATTAAAATACATAAATAGTCAGGGATAACACAATAAAGCCCAAAGACTTATTTCCATTGTGGTCCCATAAGGGCAAAGGGGAAAAGACAAGTGGCAACATATCTCACAACAATGGGTATTTTGATGACACCCGGTGAGAGAGGACGCTGGCGTGACCTGTTCGCCGCTTCTCAAACCGAAAATTCGAAAATTCTCTGTAGTATAACGATTGTCGCTACGGTTGTTACAGTATAGCATACAGTAGAACGTTTATCGAACAGTACTACGCCTAGTAAGTTATACTGGCATCGTTGCTCACTAGCGAACATTGTGGACTTATTTATTTTGCGATACGGCTCTGTTGACTCTAGCGGTTGTTTACTTACCAGTTTTTTATCGCTTGGAGTTTACCGTATCTGTCCATCGCTGCTGCCGTGAGGCTTTCATCCAGGGTCACTGCTGACGATCCCGAGGTCTTCAGACAAAGTCGCAGTTGTTTGTTTGCTGTGTCGTATGGCTCTCCACTGTGCACCATTGACATGGCTAATGGCTAACAGAAAACTGTACACGACTGGCATGAGGATGTTGAAATATTCCGCCACACAACTGAAGAATCTCAACAACTATAACATTCCAACGTGTATATCAGTCATTAAACAACTTGGACTTCTTCGCCGGCCCCGCTACATTCACAAAGGTTGCAATCGAAAGTTTGTTTTCTCGCGGTCTGATCATCATAACATCACATCTCTCTGGTCTAGCGTGCGCACTGTCGCATCTCGAACACGTCATCAGAGCGCTTCCGCTCCTAGGACTAAAAACGTTGGAAAACGTGAAGTGGATTTCAGTCTACTCCAGCCAATACAGAGATTCACTGCTGCAACAAATATCAAGATTGGACTTTTTAATGCACAATCCATCACAAATAAATCTTGCCTTATACATGACCATATTATGGATGAGTGTTTGGATATGATGTGCCTTACAGAAACCTGGCATCAACCAGATGTTTATTTTTCTTTAAATGAGACCTGTCCTCCTGGCTACTGTTATTTACAGAAAGCCCGCAGCACAGGGCGTGGCGGTGGTCTGGCTGTCATCCACCGAAGTGACCTGATGTTGTCCCCTATAACCCTGCCTGAGCACTCTTCATTTGAATGCCTTGCATTTAAATGTAAGCACCCTCTCTCCACGACAATACTTCTTATCTATCGGCCACCCAAACCAAACTCAGCTTTCATCCCAGAGATATCGAATCTCCTCTCAACCATCTGCACACAGTGTGACAATGTCATCCTACTTGGAGATATGAATATTCATGTAAACTCCTCCACCTGTTGCTCTGCAACAGAATTTCTTCAATTACTTGACTGTTTTAATCTGACACAACTTGTCGATGCTCCCACCCATAACAGGGGCCACACTCTCGACCTAGTCATCACAAACTCTGCTCATCTTAGCGATCTCCTGGTGTATGACCTGGGCGTCTCTGACCACAAGGCAATCTCCATGAAGATGTCCTTACCAACGGTCCTCATCAAGCCCAAACGCCAAATCTGTTTCAGAAACCTGAATAACATCAACCCGGACATTTTGGCATCCGACCTTCAGCATTATCTTTCTGTACACAGTTTATCAGCTATGGATTCATTGGACTACTATAATAACACACTCAGAGGTATTTTGGACTTTCATGCCCCAGTCAAAACCAAAATTGTCACTTTCTCCCGATCAGCACCCTGGTTCACTGGTGAGCTGCGTAAAATGAAGACAGCTGGGCGTGCTATTGAGAGGAGATACAAAGCCACAGGTCTCACTGTACACAAGCTCGCCTTTCGGGAACACCAGAAAGGCTACTCAAAGGCACTCACAGAGGCGCGATCACAGTTCTACTCAAACATTATCAGAAACAATCCTGGAAACTCCAAAAAACTGTTCTCCACCATAAATCATCTTCTCAAACCACAAACTTCATCAATCACAGAAACTACAGAAGAGCACTGTAATAATTTTCTGGACTTTTTCAAAACAAAAATAGACTCAATTTATTCTACTTTTCCTGGGCACACTACCCTGACTATCCACCCACAGCTTGCAATATCTGAGCCACTCCATCATTTCCCAGAAATATCACAACAAGAGGTTGAGATGTTAATAAAAAGGTCGAATCCCACCACCTGTGCCCTCGATCCCTTTCCTACAGCTCTAGTAAAAGCAAACCTCTCTGCAATAAGCCCTTTGATTACCAATATAATAAACCACTCTCTTCAGTCTGGTAATGTTCCATCTGCCCTTAAAACTGCCATAATCAGACCACTTCTCAAAAAACCCACCCTTGATCCAGATGTTTTTGCAAATTACAGACCCATCTCAAATCTCCCATTTCTCTCCAAAGTTCTGGAAAAAGTTGTTGCCATCCACCTCCAGGAACATCTGAAACACAACAACCTTTTCGAAAAATTCCAGTCTGGCTTCCGTTCTGCTCATAGCACGGAAACAGCCTTGTTGAGAGTCACAAATGACCTACGAATGGCAGCTGATACTGGTTCGCCTTCCCTTCTTGTACTCCTCGATCTGTCTGCGGCTTTTGACACTGTTGACCATGGAATACTTCTAAACCGGTTACACCAAACCATTGGACTCACTGACACTGCTCTAAACTGGTTTAAATCGTACCTCACTGGCAGAACAGAGTACATTTCACTTGGAAGTACAAGGTCCCGACAACACATAGTCACCTGCGGGGTCCCTCAGGGGTCAGTCCTTGGCCCCTTACTTTTCATCACTTACATCCTCCCCCTCGGCCATATCATCAGCCGCTATGGAGTCTCATTTCACTGCTATGCCGATGACACACAATTGTACATGAAATCAGGAACACACAACTCTGCAGCTTCATCTCTACCATCTCCGTCTTCTGCACTTACTGCCTGTCTGGAGGAGATAAAAGCGTGGATGAACCTCAACTTCCTCCAGTTAAATAGTTCTAAAACTGAGGCAATTCTTGTTGGCACCTCACACCAGACCCAGTCCTCCTCCATAACCGGTATAACCATCTCTGGTCATGTCATTCCCCTCTCCACAACTGTCACAAATCTTGGTGTAAGATTTGACCCACAACTCACCTTCGAAGCCCACATCAAAAACCTCTGCAAGATTTCCTTCTACCATCTCAGAAATATTGCAAAACTCTGTTCCACACTCACATTAGCAGATGCTGAAAAGCTGGTCCATGCCTTTATCTCCTCCAGACTGGATTACTGTAATGCACTTCTCATCGGGATCTCTAATAAAAACCTGCAGAGACTGCAATATGTCCAAAATAGCGCTGCAAGGATCCTGATGAGAGTGCGAAAATATGATCACATCACACCCATTCTTCATTCACTTCACTGGCTCCCCATTCACGCCAGGATTGAATACAAGGTCGCGCTTCTCACTCACCAGTGCATTTATGGAAATGCTCCCTCATATCTGAAAGAATTAGTCACCATACAAACCACAACCCGATCCCTCCGTTCAACAAACTCAAACCGCCTCCTCCCTCCCAAGACCAAGCTCAGCACCATGGGTGATCGGGCTTTCTGTTCTGCAGCTCCTCGGGTCTGGAACGCCCTCCCCGACCATCTGAGGGTATCTCAACATACTGAGACTTTTAAAAAAGGACTAAAAACATTTCTGTTCAGCAGAACCTATGAATTTTAATTAACCTTTTTAAACTGTACAAAATATTTGGGAGTGTTTTTTTGATGTTTTTACCTGTTTTTTATGATATTTTTATGACATTTACTGTAGCACTTTGAGATTTGCCATAAATGTAAAGTGCTTTACAAATAAAATCTATTAATCATTTCATCATACATTAACACAACTATTAATATTATACCACAAAAACAATAAAAGCATAAAACCTATGTTTGGCACCTAAGCCATACCTTCAAACCCTGTTTAAAACTGCCTGTGCTTCTAACTGTCTTAAGTGTACTAGGTAACCCGTTCCAAAGGGTAGCTCCAACATAAAGAAAAGACTGTTTGCCCAGATTGGTCTTGACTCTTGGTGGTATAAAATCTGTTGCATTACCCCTTGTGGAATACCTGTGAACTTCATTTACTTTATTAAAATAATTTCTAAAATTTGGGAACATCCCCATAAACAATTTTATGTATCATACCCAGCTGCAACTGATGTACTCGATCCTCAACTCTCAACCATCCCACCCTTTCAAAGTGGCATGTTTCCAGGTGAGTTCTTATAGGGAGGTCTAAAATAAGCCTTATTAATTTATTTTGAGATGTCTGAAGCCTATGTTTTAGGTTGCTTGTGACACCATTGTACCATGAGCCACACGCATAATCAAAATAAGGCTGTATTAACGCTCCTGCCAGAATTATCTTAGTTCTTTCGTCCAAAAACTTTGATATTCTGGCCATATAGCGGGCTCTCTGGTTTACTTTGGTGATAACCTTTAAAGCCTGACCTACCCCAGACACGTGGCAATCTAACATACATCCAAGGTAACTGGTTGATTCTTTGGCAGTAATTACTGTTTCTCCAACACGAACCTCAAAACTTAAGGCTTTCTTTAACTTTATCTTTGTTCCAAATAATATGGATTCCGTTTTCCCTAAATGAAGGGATAATCTGTTATCCGCCATCCATATACTAACATTTAGAAGTTCTGCGCTGAGTATGTTTTCAATCATATTTTTATCTTTATGAGAGACAACTAAAGCAGAATCATCTGCATACAAAAAAAGGTTACATGAACATGCAGACTTTAGGTCATTTATATATAACAAAAAGAAGAGTGGACCCAAAATGCTTCCCTGAGGTACCCCACAATCCATGCCTGTTGGTTGAGACATTTTGCCTCCAATATCCATAACTTGCGTTCTATTCTCCAAATAAGAGCACACCCATTTCAATGCTTGTCCACTAAAACCCATAGCTTTCAATTTATACATTAAGACACCATGGTCAACTGTATCAAAGGCTTTTTGCAGATCTAACATAACCATCCCACAAAGATTTCCATTATCTACCTCCTTTTTTATATAGTCAGTTAGAAATAGTAAACAGGTATCTGTAGAATGTGATTTCCGAAAACCCGACTGAAACTCATAAAGTAAGTTTTTTGATTTTATATACTTATCAATCTGTCATCAATAATCAATGTCAGCTACATCACCTTGAAAACTACAAACATAATCACTTAAATAATCTGAACTTTTCCTCTCTCTGGCAGGATTTCTTCTTTGTTCAGGTTCATCATCTATTTGTGTTTAGTTTTCGCTTATTCACTGTTCACTACCTATGAGTTTTGTTTTTACATTTATTTTGAATTACATAGAATGTGTTGTGTTTTATTGTAAATTTATTATAAAGTTTGTGTTTGTCCACTAGATGGCGCAGTTTGACTCTGTCGTTCAGAAAGCGTCTGACAGATAATCAACAGCGATAGATCAAAGCTGAAATGTCAAGTTTATCATTTTATAAAACTTTATGTCACTCTATTGAAACTGTAAATTACGCTCATTTCATCTTTACGGTCATCAGTAGGACTGACATACAACTGATGTCTGCACAATTAATATCAGTAATATCAGATTAAACATTTGATTTGTTTTCTTTGTTAATAAGATTTAAAAATGATTGCATTGTGATTTTATTTACATTTCATTCAGTGTCTCAACTTTTTTGTAATTGATCACATAATCATCAAAAAGTCCTGCAGTCAGATCCTGAAGAACACAAAAGCAAAGACGTCCAATATTTGGATTTAGAGATAAATGAGCTGCGACTCTTCAATGTTGTGCTGAACTTGAACACATTTCAGTTTAAGATGAAGTTAAAAACCCCAACAGTGTAGAAGAAGAAGAATCTTGTCAGTATTTACTTCAGTTTATGATCCTATGAGATTTCTTGCTCCTCTTACACTGACTGATAAATCGCTCTTATAGGAAATGTGTAGACAGAAGCTGAGTTAGGATGAAGATTTACCTCCAACACTTCAAAGTCAGATTTAGATAAAGTCACATATCAGATCCTGTACTGAATAATCAACTCATACGGTTAAGAGGAAGTGATATCACTATTGTGTCTTCTTATTCACCAGCAGATCATACTGAAGATCAGACAGACATCCATTTTGGGATCTGTGGATAAGTCCTGAATAAAAATGAAAGACAATCAGATATGAGATCATCATCAGTGTCAGATGAAGAGACAGAAAAACAAACTATTAGTGCTGTCAGTCAGTGATAGAAATGAAATCTTCAACATAATAAACATGTCAACAATCTGTTTATCACATACACATGAGCTACAACAATACAAAAACACATTTCATCTATTTCCTCTGAATATTTGATGTCAATGTAAGAGATGAATGTATTGATATGTATGTAGTATAATATAATGACACACTGACAGTTTTATGAGTTCACACACAAACAGTAAGAAAATGAAGGTGATGCTTTATTTTAAAAGTCCTGGAGGTTGACAGTCGTGTAAATAAAGAGAAACAGCATCAATGTCAAAGCTCGACAGAGAGTTGTGTGAAGTGTCCATCAGATTTTAAGAGTTGACTTTCTCTTCTTTTTTCTAATCTTCATCTCTATCATTTATCATCTGTACTTTGTGTTTATCTGTTGTGTATATATTGTGTTTGTGTTGTTATTTCTGTCTGTATTCTGATGATTTAATAAATAATGCTTAAAACATGAAATAAAAACCAAGTTGTTATAAAAAGAGTTTAAGATGAACATCTAGTCAAGTGTGCATAACAATAGAGGTGTCGGCCTATCAAACAAACCACATTAACAAACATCATATATAAAGTGTAAGAAGAGTAAGATCACAGTATTAAATCCTGGAGTGAACAAACTCAACATCACAGTTAGTAAACAGACTCAGACATTGGATTGAATTCTTATTGTGTTGATCTGACAAAGCATCAAGTGTTGTTCATGTACACTTCATATTTTTTGTTTGTTGGGTTTAAAGGATACACAGCCTATAACAGCAGCAGATCAATTTACATTTATTTCTAATATTTATATTCTAGGATTTAAATGACACTGTATGAGTTTATTTTAAACATTTATTTAAATGAGCTCTACTCACCATACTGTCTGTAGTTTATAATGTGGATCATCTTTTAGATCAGAGATCAGCTTCACTCCTGAATCTGTGAGATTATTATGAGACAGATCCAGATCTCTCAGGTGTGATGGGTTTGATCTCAGAGCTGAAGTCAGAGCAACACAACCTTCATCTGTAATATCACACCAACTCAACCTGTAGAGAACAGAGACTATGTGAATTATGCAAAACTACAAAGTTTGTCCACAAATCTGTAACCTCCATCTCTTCATGTAATGTTCCTCTTTCAATCCCTCAGTAACTGAGACACTGTGTGTTTAAATGTCAAATAAATGCATCACACAGCTGACTATTAGTGTTAGATGTCCTAAACCACATGAACATTTCTTCATAAATCTGTATTGAGTTCATGACTCACACTTGTAATTCTCATCAGGTATTTGATGGAATATCAGCTGGACATAACATAACTCTGATCTTACATTTAAAGATGTTACAGTGTTTAAAGATCAATTTCACTCAAACTATAAAAACATTATTAATGTGTGTGTCAGTGTCAATGATGGATCAATGTTTTTAATCATCTTTATAAAAACAACACGACGATGAGAAAAACTCTTCATACACAATAATATCAGCAAAGATTTCATCAAAAGAAACACCAAACTACATTTTCTGACATTTTAAGAGGAGTTTTGTTGCATGTTGTGAAGGAAATTGAAATGAATCATAAGTAAGGAATAATTGACGACGGGCCATTGAATTATAAGAAAATAATGCACACCAAGGTGGCAATGCGGCACGACGCGAAGCGCAGGTGTGCATTATTTTCAAATAATTCAAAGGACCGGAGTCAATTATTCCGCTTATACCACGGTTACCACAAACATTGCTCTGGTGACTATTTTCAAGACATTTGAAACTTAGGTATGCAGTTTACAGAAAAATAATCAACACCCATAGAACTTTTCTCAGCCAATCAGAATGCAGCATTCAACAGACCCGTGGTATAACTAATTATAACTAACATGTCTTTTTCTTACAGGTTTGAACATTTGTACTGTATGCTTTTGACAACAAAATGTGTTGAAATAGATGAAGTACGTGTGGTATTAATGATTTCAATTTAAACTCCATGACTTGTTAAAGCTGAGGTCATCAAGAAAGTTAAATTTGGTTTTGTCTGCATGATAACAGAGAGGAGTTTCTGAATTGCAGATATGAAGAATAAATCATATTAGAGATAAATAATGTGTCTTTGTTCTTTATCTATCCTATATAAACTCTTATATTCTTTCTGATGAGGAGGATTCAGTCGTGATTAAATCATATTCAAAGACATTGACTGGAGTCTGTCAGGTTGAACACATGATCTTATTTCCTCAAGTGTTTGTGTTCATTAGAGGTGGGAATCGTTTGGACCCTCATGAAGCGATTCAGAATCGACATATATAATTAATATGTTAACCAGCATATCGATATGTAACTGTAACTGACATATCGTCTAATCATCATCATTATACACAGTGATTTTGGCAGTATTACTGTATTTATTTAATGCAGCACACGCAGCACCTCCGTCTGAATAACAAATGATGTGAATATTTTTACAGAAGTATATTCATGTTCTTATCTATATCTAAACATTTAGCGGCAGGTTTTTGGAAACACTATTAGCACATCAGATGAGTCTGTAAATGAAAGTCACTGTTTCTTCCTGTCGCTCACTGAACAGAGAAAAGGCAGATGAAGATCATCCCAACATGTATTTTGTTTTCTTGCAGTTTATAATGAGTCAAATAGGCTAGATGTATTTGTTTTTTCTTTTTCTACTTCTCGTGTAAGCTTCGCTCTGGGTGCTCGACCGGCGCACGCTCTCAAGCTGTCCGTATGAAGGGCCTTACAAGACAAATTTCATTCTGGCACTCTCACACACATTCATTCTCCTATCACATACAAATATTTTTTTCCTCTCACATACATGCATTCTCCTTTTACATACATGCATTTTTAATCGCACACACTCACATTCTCCTTTCACATACATCTATAGAATGTGTGTATGTCTGAAGAAAATGTGCCTATGTAAGAGAAGTATGTATGTATGTGTAACATGTCTGGAACGGATACCCTCACCCACAAAGACCACACAACCACTTAATGATGAGACCTGGTATTTTAATCTGTTGATAAGGAGAAATTATCAGGTCAAAACGGGGTAGCAGCTCCTCCCACTCTGACACACAGTGTTGTTTATAGGGAGGACCGCACGTGCATGCGTCCACCAACCTCATGTAGTGAAACTCAAATCAACAATAAAAAAATAAAATGTGAATAAAGAAAGAACTTTAACTATAGCATATGGATCCCCCCTGCTCATTTTAAACAATGTGCTAAAAATGTGCAAAAATGTAGTATGTTGGCATTACATCTAAACATTTTACACTTGAATCACAAATATGCACCATTTTATAATACAAACTCATGTGAATACACATTAAATCTATACTCAAATACTGCATCATACTCTGAATGAGCAAAATAATTACAAAACATACTTAAACTCAGTGTATGTAAACATTACATACAGAACTAGATAATGTGCTTAGTATATTTGCACAGTCATATGCAATCTACACAATGTGCATCACACTCAGCACAAATAAAATGGTTTACCAAATAAAACATTAAATAACAGTCTTACCTTTTTATAACACTTAACATAAAACACTCATTAACTATCATCCAACACACTTTACTTTATAAACCAAACAATACATATAGCATACCTGTTGATAAGGAGAAATTATCAGGTCAAAACGGGGTAGCAGCTCCTCCCACTCTGACACACTATAGTATTAGCACACAATGCTAATTAGTTAGCGCCACAATTATACTGACTACTTACACAAAATCACATTAAACAGTACATCCTTGTTGCAGCTAATACTATTGAATGTTGACACAATTTTAATTACATTCATCCAATGATAAATATACACATTCAGGCAAAAAAACATCAACATACCAGTGTTGTTTATAGGGAGGACCGCACGTGCATGCGTCCACCAACCTCATGTAGTGAGTGCCCCGCTGATGACACTCCCTCCCCAAACAGGTACTCAAAGAAAAGTTCCTCTACATTTTAGATATTTAAACAAAAATGATTCAAACGAAATTTCGTGAAGTTCATTACTTCAGCATGAATACACACATATGAAAAGTATAACATTAATCAAAAAATAATAATTTTAGAAAATAAAAACTTTAGTACAAAAATATATATAAATAAAAGGAAAACTCAAAACAAAAAAACTCAAAACAAAAACCTAGTCAAAGTAATTTTTATACCAGTTACATCCTCCCCCCTGAACTTCACAAATTTCGACTATAGGGATAATATACACTGGACTCAGACCAACTGCTATTTAGAATATTGTGCAACATAATGTTTCCCACTTACAGGGAAGGTAAGAACAGCAGGTTGATCAGGCCCACTGCAATCACCTGCAAAGGGTGCCTTAAACACCATTCATTTATAGATGAAACTTCATCTCAGATCCAGAACAACAGTGTACTGAAAACATTGACTCAAAAGGCACTTTACATTAAAGTTTAAATCTCTCAACAAAAAAAGTGCATTCTTACTTTAACAAAGATCTTATAACCCCACTAGCCGGATTCAGGGTTTTGATAGACTGGGTCATATTCTCAATTAACCTGTTGACAGGTTTCACTATCCTGCCCACTCTGGTCCTAACTCCAACCACTTCATGGTCTGTAATTGGTTCAACAATACCAACAGGAATATCATCATGTATAATCTCTGAAGAAATGCTGTTAGATTCATGAATCAGACCTTCGGTTTCTGGAGCTTCAGAATTACTGTCTCTCTCTATGGAGTCATCCTTTGATGCTGAAGGGACTTCTCCCAACACACCAGAAACTGTATCCACTGACACAATACTACTACTACTACTGCTGGGCAAACTCTGCTGAGGGCTCTCATGCACAGCACATTCTTCAACCCAACTGGCAACTTGGTCAGATACACTGGGCTCAATCTCGGGAGCACAATCATTTGCCAAAGAAGTTCTTACACCCATAGACACTGACGTGCTACTACTACTGGATGGTACATCAGAATCTTCCAGCTCCAACTGAAGAAAGTTAGCTTGCAGCAATAAGTTGCGGTGAACAGTTTTCTCCTGGCCAGTTTTAGTGTTATGTATACGGTAAATATGGCACTGAGGGTTTAACCCAACTACCCTGTAAGGTGTGGACTCCCACCTATCTGCCAGTTTTCTCTTTCCACGTTCACCTTTGTTGGCCAGGAGAACCTGATCTCCCAACTCAATATCACAGCCCTTTGTTTTCCGGTTGTACAATTCGGCCTGCCGCTGCTGGCTGGCACTGATGTTCTCTTGAGCAACGGTTAGAGCTTCTTTCAGGTCAGTCCTCAACCTCTTTACGTACTTGTCATAGTCAATGACATCACTGTCACCCTCAAGGTTACCAAACATGACATCCACAGGCAGCTTTGGAATTCTGCCAAACATTAGGTAAAATGGGGCATACCCAGTGGATTCATGCACGGTACAGTTGTACGCAAAAGTCAGTGTATAAAGCATCTGAGACCACCTATCCTTGGACCTAGGCGGCAATGCCCTGATCATGTTGCCCAAGGTTCTATTGAACTTCTCGACAAGGCCATTGCCCATGGGATGGTAGGCGGTTGTTCTGGACTTTTTCACTCCTGCGACCTGCAACAGCTCTCGAATCAACTGACTTTCAAAGTTAGCTCCCTGATCAGAGTGGATCCGATCAGGGAAGCCATACACACAGAAGTACTTGTCCCACAATTGCCTTGCCACCTGCCTCGCTGATTGATTACGGCACTGAAAAGCATGAGCCATACGAGAAAAATGGTCAGTAACAAGTAACACATCTACGTTATGACCCCTGGAGCTTTCTGCGGTCCAAAAATCAATGCATACAAGCTCCATGGGCCTTGATGTTCTCACACTCTCCAGCGGGGCTCTGCCTTCAGGTTCGGGCATTTTACTAACAACACAGCGTTGGCAACATTTGACGTACCTGCGAACATCATGTTCTAACCCGACCCAAAAGAACCTTTGTCTTGCCAGGTGCATAGTTCTACTTTGGCCCTGGTGCCCTGCTTCATCGTGAATGCCTGTCATCACCTGCGCAACTAAAGACGATGGAACAACATACTGTAACCGTTTCTTCCTGCCAGATTGTCTTTCCTTACACGATACAGAACACCATCAACCATCTTTAATTTGTCCCACTGCTTCAAAAGCCTGAGAACTTTATGAATCTCCCCAGCACGCTCACGGCGTGAGGCTCTTTTGCCCCTATTGATGTAAAACAGGACGCGGGACAGGCAAGGATCATTTTGTTGCGCATCTCGAAGTTCATCCAATGACAAAACTGGTAAAGGGCATTGCCCAGGGGGTGACAAATGTTGGATGTCTTGACCTATCAATGAGATTGCTCTGGATTCTACTCCTGCTTCCCAATGACTATGACCCTCTAACACCGCAGACACCTCAACACAAGAGAGCGGACATTGGTTTGATGTTACACAGGGAGGGTCCTCAGCACCCTGAAGTCCAGTACTCAGCCTAAATGCTTCCTGCACAGTGTCTTTCCCAAACTGTTCTGCTTCCTTGAGCAGTGAACTGTAAGGTTCACTCAGCAGTCTCTCGCTGAGCCGGTTAGGAACAAAGGGTTGACGACTCAGAGCATCGGCCACCACATTTTTAGGACCAGGTATGTATTTAATGCTAAAGCGGTATGGCGCCAACTTTGAGATCCATCGCTGTTCACACGCGTCGAGTTTAGGCTTTGTGAGGACATAAGTTAATGGATTGTTATGCGTCCATACGACAAATTCACTGCCTTTCAGCCAGTGGCTGAATTTGTCGCAAACAGACCACTTCAAAGCCAAAAACTCTAAGCGATGAGCAGGATACCTGGCCTGGGCGCGGTTAAGAGCCTTGCTAGCAAAAGCGATCGGCCGAGCTCTAGTCTCACCCTCTGCAAGTTGCGAAAGTACGGCACCTAACCCGTCAGTAGAAGCGTCAGTGGACAAAATAAATGGCCGGCTAAAGTCAGGATGCGTCAGCACTACAGAATTTACCAAAGCAGCTTTTAGCTGCTGGAAGGCACTGCTGTGCTCTTCCTTCCAATCCCCAGGGCTCAATTTCCTGAACGCAGCAACACGTTTATCTGGAGGCTTTTTGCCGCTTGGGGCAGCTGTCAATGCAAACAAAGGTTTTGCGATAGTGGAGCAATTCTGGATGAATCTCTGGTAATACAGCACCATCCCAAGGAAAGACTTTATTTTCCTTTGAGACGGGGTTACCCCATCCTCCATCATCAAATCAGACTCTGACACTGCCGCAATAGCACTGACCTTGTCTGGGTCAGTTGCTACACCTGTACTGTCAATAACATGCCCCAAAAACTGCACGCTTCTCTGAAGGAAATGACACTTTTTAGGAGCTAATTTTAACCCATGTTCACGTAGCCTACTGAACACCATCTCAAGTCTTTTGATGGCCTCACCCTCGTCCAGGGCATACACAAGTAGGTCATCCAGGTAACAAAGCAACGTCAGGAAATTTTGGTCGCCAAAGATATTCATCATTAGGCGCATGAAGCTAGCGGGGCTGTTACAGAGCCCCTGCGGCAGCCTGTTAAATTCAAATAGGCCCATTGGCGTTGTGAAGGCCGTGAGCTTCTTGTCCTCCTCCGCCATGGCAACATTATAAAAGCCGGAGGTGAGATCCATTACACTAAACAAAGCATTCCCACCCAGGGCCGCCAAGCAGTCTGCTTGATGAGGTAAGGGGTGAGCGTCCTTAATGGTCCGAGCATTAAGCCAGCGGTAATCAACGCAAACGCGAAGTTCACCGCTCTTCTTCCATACAAGGACCAGTGGGGACGCCCACTCACTACAAGACTTCCTAATGATGTCTTGCTCCTCCATCTCTGAGAGCACCTTCCTCAAGGTTTGATATTGGGCCGGGGGGACACGCCTATACGAAAGCCTAAAAGGGTGGTTGTCTGATAAATGAATCCTATGGACAAACTCTTTGGCCTTACCACAGTCTAGCCTGTGTTTAGAAAACACATCCTGATACTTCTGAATCAGCTGTAGAAGCTGATCCTTCCAGTACGCAGTGACTTCACAGGACCCTATGTCAAGGTCACCGAGGCCAAGCTTTTGCAGTACACTATGTATATCAGAAGGGGGGCTGCATATACCAACAGTAGAGGAGACAGACTGGCTCTGTACATTCACAGCCCCTCCATGACTATTTTCAAGTTGCACATCCAAGTCTTCAACTGCTAAAACAGGAGACACATCTGCTATTTTGGCATTACGTCTCAAAGTGAGCGGTTTATTAGACGGGTTAATAACCTTAACCGGCACCCATCTGTCACCTGGCAGTGTGGCTATAACACGCCCGACAAGAACACCCTTCTTGTGAGTCTGAGCCTTAGGTGGTTCGACCAGCACAGCACTGCCCACAGAAACAGAAGAACTGGCCGGAAGCCTTCCCCACACAAGGTGCTCCTGACGAGGTAGAAGTGTGACAGCTTGAGTAAGCTTAGCGGTACCGATGACGGTTGGGATGGTACTGCCCTGCCATCTGTCATGTCCAGATAACATACTCAAGATCCGTTGGATCTCTGGTTCTCCTGTAGGATTTGGCTGATTCATGACACACCAATAGCTTTGGGACTGCTTAAGTTGACTAAGAATGTATTTGATGACGTTAGTACCGACGATTAACTGGTCTTTTTGTCCTGGTACAACAAGGGTTGGTACAACAACTGAGTGGTCATATACATGCATTTTTAGCTGATAGATGCACTTGGGCCTGACCCGAACGCCACCACAACCTACAAGTAAAATATCAGTGTGGGGCTGATCAGACTCAAGGGTCCCACATGCATCTAGCAGCTTGTACTCCATTTCCTCGCTAATGGTACATGCCATAGAACCAGTGTCCAATAGGCCCTGGCATATGACTGTATCATTAACCAATACATCTGTATAGAATAAACTGTCAGCTTTTTCCAGTTTTGCAATGTTCTGGAACAAAACAATGCTGCTACTTGACTCAACTTGACAATTGCTGCTATAGATGACCATCGGATCATCTTCACTGGTGAGAGGCTGACTTTTAGCACTCACACCGCCCTCCCCCCAATGTGAGTGATCTAGTTTCCCTGATCGTCATTGGCTTGGGCCATGTCTTGCCCAGCAGCCCTGTGACACTGCTTACGCTGATGCCCAAACTCTAAACAATTAAGACATCTCTTTTCCCTCATGCAGTGCGAACGGGTTGAATGAGATCTGTCTCCAAATACTGCACATGGGGAAGCTCGATACCACTGAGACGGTTGAGGCTTTGGTCCTGGAGCAGGTAAGGTGGTGCGCTCGAGCACCCTTTCTAACATCTTTAACACACGCTCCAAAGTGCCAGATTCCGCAGATTCGTTTGTTTTAGGGTGTGGGCTTGCAGCACATGCTGCAGAGTTTACACCTACATCTTCACTTCCTACTGTTACCTGAGTGCTCACAGGTCCTTTAACAACAGCAGCCTGGTTTACTGCAGCTTTAAATGCAGAAGGAAGCTGCCTACGAGACCTAAAGTCCCTTTCATGCTCATCAATGGCCTCTTGGACCTCTTCGGCGGACCATTTGCTTAAGGGCTTACATCTAAAGACACTGGCAAGGTCAGAATTAGGGCAGTTCCGGATAAACATCATTACAATCCCCGAACTCATATTCTCCATCTTACCACCACATCTTTTCAGGTGAGCATCTGCTAGCTCGGCTGCTTCATTCAACCTGACCCAATAGTCAACAGGGCACTCATTGTGTTTTGGCTGTGTCGCATAAAAATCAGCTAACGGCTGGCATGAGCCAGGGCTCTCACTAAAATAGCGACGCAGTACCTCGTAAACAACTTCAGGGCAGAGTACTGCAGCCGAGCTGCTTTTTAGCTTAACCTTAACAATGCTCTTTGCCCTACCACAAAGGTGATTAAGTATCTCTTCTACGCTGTCTGCCTTGTTGCAGCCCTTTTTGGACAGAAATACTTCCATCTGTTCAATCCACTCCAGGATGGTACACTTATCACTACCATCCCCTCTGAACATTTGTGGGTCTTTAATGTCAGCTTTGACTATAAGGTTTAGCTTGGACAGATCAAGATTCAGTGATAAAGGCATTGTCATTGATGGAAGCTGCTCAGACGATGGAGCGGGATCAGGTAATATTGAGGCTTGGTTTGTCAACAAACGCGTAACAATAGAATCGCCTATTTGACTTCCAAGCTCACCAATGAGATCACGTAGTTGCTGTCTAACATTGTCACAACCAACATTGGCAGGCGGGGATGACTTTGGTTCGTTTATCTCAGTGTAGGGCGGAAACGAAGCAGTCGCAGAATCATAGACCAACATGCGCGGTTTACCAACTTTAGGCTCGTCAACTCCAAGAACGCCTCGACCCCTGCCAATGTGAGGTGTTACAAAACTTCCATTAAACCCTCCTTCTGCCATAATACCTGTGGTAAGTAGTTACAATGGAAAACATACACACACACAAAAAAATATCTTCACAGTTATCATATGCTTTAAGTCAAATGAAGGTAAAAACGGGAAACAAATGGATAGAAAGTCCAATATGTGGTGTGGTGAAGTGAGATTTCAATGACTGAGTTCAATTACTGAATTACTGTCAATGTCCAGACACTGATACCGGAATGTCAATGATGAAAATGCTTCGGACGTCGTTTTCTGCGTTGTGATCCTACGTCGTTGAACCCCAGCGACCAGCTGCTGCGGATCTAGTGCATCCGGTTCACGGCACCAATTTTATGTAACATGTCTGGAACGGATACCCTCACCCACAAAGACCACACAACCACTTAATAATGAGATCTGGTATTTTAATCTGTTGATAAGGAGAAATTTTCAGGTCAAAACGGGGTAGCAGCTCCTCCCACTCTGACACACAGTGTTGTTTATAGGGAGGACCGCACGTGCATGCGTCCACCAACCTCATGTAGTGAAACTCAAATCAACAATAAAAAAATAAAATGTGAATAAAGAAAGAACTTTAACTATAGCATATGGATCCCCCCTGCTCATTTTAAACAATGTGCTAAAAATGTGCAAAAATGTAGTATGTTGGCATTACATCTAAACATTTTACACTTGAATCACAAATATGCACCATTTTATAATACAAACTCATGTGAATACACATTAAATCTATACTCAAATACTGCATCATACTCTGAATGAGCAAAATAATTACAAAACATACTTAAACTCAGTGTATGTAAACATTACATACAGAACTAGATAATGTGCTTAGTATATTTGCACAGTCATATGCAATCTACACAATGTGCATCACACTCAGCACAAATAAAATGGTTTACCAAATAAAACATTAAATAACAGTCTTACCTTTTTATAACACTTAACATAAAACACTCATTAACTATCATCCAACACACTTTACTTTATAAACCAAACAATACATATAGCATACCTGTTGATAAGGAGAAATTATCAGGTCAAAACGGGGTAGCAGCTCCTCCCACTCTGACACACTATAGTATTAGCACACAATGCTAATTAGTTAGCGCCACAATTATACTGACTACTTACACAAAATCACATTAAACAGTACATCCTTGTTGTAGCTAATACTATTGAATGTTGACACAATTTTAATTACATTCATCCAATGATAAATATACACATTCAGGCAAAAAAACATCAACATACCAGTGTTGTTTATAGGGAGGACCGCACGTGCATGCGTTCACCAACCTCATGTAGTGAAACTGAGGCCAACGCAAAACGCACGATGAGAAACCCCGGATGTGCCCCGCTGATGACACTCCCTCCCCAAACAGGTACTCAAAGAAAAGTTCCTCTACATTTTAGATATTTAAACAAAAATGATTCAAACGAAATTTCGTGAAGTTCATTACTTCAGCATGAATACACACATATGGAAAGTATAACATTAATCAAAAAATAATAATTTTAGAAAATAAAAACTTTAGTACAAAAATATATATAAATAAAAGGAAAACTCAAAACAAAAAAACTCAAAACAAAAATCTAGTCAAAGTAATTTTTATACCAGTTACATATGTGTGAGAGAGAGTATAGTGGAAACGGAAAGCGTATGGTGGAAACGGAATAAAAAACGAATAAAGGCTTTGCACTTTATTAACGGTCATGCACTGCGTACATACATCTCCGTTTGCGCAATTATTCCATCAGCAGGGCTGACACTCATCCTTTAAAATACAGAATCATCCAGTATTTGAGAATTAAATAGCTCATCCGCTTTAAAATCAATGCGATGGCAGCTCGCGGAGGCCGAAGCTGGAGGCAGCTCGCGTCCATGTCCGAAAGTTTCAGAGCTGGGAGAAGTCAAATACAGGCTGGAAATTGTCCGTGGAAATACTGCACTATTTGTCAGCGAGTCTGCTGGTGCTGGAGATGCATCAGGAGAGCAATTCCCGCAATGTTAGAGCTTACAGCAATCACTTTATGGTTTCATGATTCTTCATGCCTCAAGCATCTTCAGAGGTAGCCTACATAACAGTTAATAATGTTAATGTAAACAAATCTCATCCCCACGTTATAATATTTCTTTTCTAAGGCTGAGTCATACACATATTTATTTAATGATAGTTAGAGAGATAATTGAATGATATTTTTTTTAAAATAGTGTGTTTTAATACTGATTTAATCAAATACAATGTCTATGTTAAAAAGTTTAAAATTATTAGTCTTGTTGTACGCCATTGATAATTCATTTTTTTTGTATTAATTTGTTTTCTTTTTATGTCAGTCTGCCTCTTTATCCCTGTTTGTTTGTTTTTTTTGAGTGTTTATTAGCGTTGTTTTGTGACTTTGTTAGTTTCACGTATAGGGATTCGTTTTCTGTATTATAAAGGAGCGCGTGCCACCCAACGTTTTCTATTCGGGTAGGTACAGTAGTGTGGGTTAGTTAGGGCGTCGTATGACGCAGAAGATTTATCTCATTACCTTTCCTTTGTAGCTCAGGTTAGAGGGTTTAAACTTTAGTTCCCTTTCAGTCGGTCACTACGACGTCACGTCGTGACCGACGAATTGGGAACTCGCATAGAGAGACCAATCAGCTTCGCTTGTATGTAAAAGAGCCAATGAATGTTGGCATGCAGTATTTGCATAATGCTGGCTCCACCCCGCCAGGTGGGTATAAATGCCAGCAGCAGACTGCATTCAGTAGCTTTTCGCTTCGGAGCCATCAGCTGTGTACTGCTGAATCAGAAGTAACTTGTGTGTTATTTAGTAGGAACCTGTGCGTGGTAGTTGGCGTGACAGCGCTACAGCGGCTTCCACTGCCTGTGTTCATTTTGAGTTTAAAACCAGAGCGTGTGGTTACTGTTCCCCTGTGTGCTTCATCTTCCATCTGCACTAAAAGAGTAGTTTCCTCACAAAAAGAGCTGCACAGTGATTTGTGTCTTTTTAAAGACTACATTTCTCTGTGCTCCACGGGCGGTTTCGCGTCTTTTTAAAGATGGCGTTCCGTCCGTGTGCTGCTGGATGCGGTCGATATATGGGACCGTCGGATGGTCACGATCGCTGCCTCTCGTGTCTGGGTGTTACACACGCTGAGGCAGCGTTCGTGGATGGTTCATGTTCCCATTGTGGGAAGATGACCATCTCGGAGCTGAAGACTAGGCTGTCTTATATCATGGGTAAGACGCCCCCCGTCCCGCTGCCTCGTTCGGTGTCGACGAGCTCCGGGCTGCCACGGGTGACAGTGGGAGTGCTCCCCGCAGGGAACCAACCCTCCGGGTCCTCTCACTCTTCAGCTCCGCTGCCAGCTGAGAGTTCGGAGGGAGGTAGTGGACCGAGTGTACCACACCTATCCTTCGGCTCTCCCGATGAGGACCGTATGTCGGTCGCAGCATCGGAGGGTGGGCAGTCACTCTCGGATGCCGGCTGGGACCCGCTGCCGCCGTCGGGGCTCGTAGCGCAAACCGAGTCAGATCCGGAGATGGCTGCCATGCTCGCTCTGGCGGCTGAGACGGTCGGCTTGGATTGGACTCCACCTCCACCACCTGAACCGTCTCGCCTCGACGATTGGTTTCTCGGGGCGGCTCGCGCTGGTCCATCCCGCTCCGCCCCGGTTCCTTTCTTTCCCGAGGTGCATGAGGAGCTTACGAGGTCGTGGACGGCTCCTTTCGCCTCCCGTAACCGGCCTTGTAAGCCTTCCCCCCTCACCACTCTCGACGGCGGGGCCGCCAAGGGGTATACGGCTATTCCAACCGTGGAGCGGTCGGTTGCGATGCAATTGTGTCCAGCCACTGCTGCCTCGTGGAGGGATAAGCCGTCCCTGCCCTCGCGGGCTTGTAAGTACTCGTCCGCTTTGACGGGAGCTGCTTACAGGGCCTGTGGGGAAGCGGGCTCAGCCCTGCACGCCATGGCGCTGCTCCAGGTCCATCAGGCTAAGGCACTGAAGGACCTGCACGAGGGTGGTCACGACCAGACAGCCCTTAAAGAACTGCGTGCGGCTACCGACCTGGCGCTACGGGCGACCAAGGTCACCGCACAGGCTGTTGGGCGTGCGATGTCCACCATGGTGGTCCAGGAGCGCCATCTCTGGCTGTGCCTGGCTGATATGAGCGAGGCGGACAAGACACGGTTCTTGAAGGCCCCCATATCCCAGGCCGGCCTCTTCGGCGATGCGGTCGAAAGCTTCGCCCAGCAGTTTTCGGCCGCACAGAAGCAGACTGAGGCGATCCGTCACATCCTGCCTCGGCGTCAGCCTGCTGCTACCATCACTGCGCCAGTGGCAGCGCCTCAGCCTGCTTCCCGCCGAGGGCGTCCACCGGCGGCTGCCTCCGGTCCCGCGCCGCCCCAGCAGCGACCTAAGCGGCGTCGTGGATCCGGTAGTCGGCAGGGCGCCCCGCCCGTCCAGGCTCCCGTGAACCCTGGGAAGAAGCACAGAGGTAAGCGGCCCTGAGACGGGCCACCTGGAGATGGCGAGGACTGCTCTTGGGGAGACGGTGACCGCACCGCTCCCTCCCCCGGAGGAGGGCCGGGTGGAGAATCTTTTGTTACAGTTAATTTCTGTTCAGCCGGCTTTTCAGCCGGCCCCCACAACTTCACCAAAAGAGCAATTTCCTATTCCTTCTCCAGGTTATCAGAGAGTGATGAGCATGCTGGGTGGCCCTCTGGAGCCAACCCGCCCGCTCATTCCTCCTTCGCCAGCGGACGTGCACGGGCATCCTCGCTGCCCCGCCGTCCAACAGCGGAGCCAACCGAGTGTTCCCATACGCTCGCCTGTCCCCTCACGGGCGCCTACACAGCGCACCGCAGTGGGCATCTCGGCTTCGCTTGGCTGCCCCACTGTGGGTACGTCTGTGGTGCCTCTAGTCCCGCTCGTACGGTACCTGGAAGCCTGGTCAGAGCTCCCCAGCCCGTCGCGGTGGCTTCTGCGCACCATCAGACTCGGCTACGCGATCCAGTTCGCCCGGCGTCCCCCCAAGTTTGCGGGCGTCCTCTTCACCACGGTGAAAGATGTAGATGCCCACGTCTTGCGTGCGGAGATCGCTGTCCTTCTGGCGAAGGACGCGATAGAGCCGGTCCCTCCAGCCGACATGAGGTCGGGGTTTTACAGCCCCTACTTCATAGTACCCAAGAAAGGCGGTGGGTTACGACTGATCCTCGACCTGCGTACTTTGAATCGTGCACTTCACAAACTGCCGTTCAAAATGTTAACGCAGAAACGTATTTTCCAATGCATCCGTCCAGGGGATTGGTTTGCAGCCATCGACCTGAAGGACGCGTACTTTCATGTCTCGATACTCCCCCGACACAGGCCTTTTCTCCGCTTTGCGTTCGAGGGGCGAGCATATCAGTACAAAGTCCTGCCCTTCGGGCTCTCCCTGTCCCCCCGTGTCTTCACGAAGGTCGCGGAGGGTGCCCTTGTTCCCCTCAGGGAACATGGCATTCGCATCCTTGCTTACCTCGACGACTGGCTCATAGTAGCACAGACTCGAGAGCAGCTTTGCGAACACAGGGACATGGTGCTCAGGCATCTTGCCCGCTTGGGTCTACGGGTCAACTGGGAAAAGAGCAAACTCTGCCCCACGCAGAGGATCTCTTATCTCGGTATGATTTTGGATTCGGTCGAACTTACAGCACGTCTCACAGAGGAACGTGTTCAGTCAATGCTCAGGTGCTTGAGTTCGTTAGATCACAAGACGGCGGTCCCCCTGAAAATGTTTCAGAGGCTCCTGGGGCATATGGCAGCGGCGGCGGCTGTGACACCGCTCGGACTGCTCCATATGAGACCGCTTCAGCATTGGCTGCTCGGCCGAATTCCGAGATGGGCGTGGCGCAGCGGCACACACCGGGTGCAAGTCACACCAGCGTGCCGTCGCACCCTTCGCCCGTGGTCAGACCCTTCCTTTCTCCGGGCAGGCGTGCCCTTGGAACAGGTCTCCAGGCATGCTGTGGTCTTCACGGATGCCTCGGCCACGGGCTGGGGCGCCACCTACAACGGGCGTGCAGTTTCAGGTGTTTGGACGGGGCCCCAACTGCACTGGCATATCAACTGCCTCGAGCTGTGGACGGTGTATCTTGCCCTGGTCCGCCTCAAGAGCGAGTTACAGGGCAAAGATGTTTTAGTCCGTACAGACAATACAGCGACCGTTGCCTACATCAACCATCAGGGTGGTGTACGCTCCCGTCGCATGTCACAGCTCGCCCGCCATCTCCTTTTGTGGAGTCAGAAGCATCTGAGGTCCCTTCGTGCCATTCATATTCCGGGTGTTCTCAATCGTGCGGCCGACGAGCTATCACGAGCGGTGAGCCCCGGAGAGTGGCGACTTCACCCCCGCGTGGTTCAGCTGATTTGGAGACGGTTCGGAGCAGCACAGGTAGACCTGTTTGCGTCTCCAGAAACCTCCCACTGCCAGCTGTTTTATTCCCTGACCGAGGGAACCCTCGGCACGGATGCACTGGCACACAGCTGGCCTCGGGGTCTTCGCAAATACGCGTTTCCCCCAGTGAGCCTTCTTGCACAAACGTTGTGCAAAGTCAGGGAAGACGAGGAGCGGATCCTCCTTGTGGCCCCATACTGGCACACAAGGACGTGGTTTCCAGAGCTGGTGCTTCTCGCGACAGCCCCTCCCTGGGGAATTCCCCTGAGGAAGGATCTTCTTTCTCAGAGAGGCGGCACAATATGGCACCCGCGCCCGGACCTGTGGAATCTCCACGTGTGGTCTTTGGACGGGACGCGGAGGTTTTGAGTGGTTTACCCATGCAGGTAGCAAACACTATTGCTTCGGCGCGTGCACCGTCTACTAGACAGGCTTACGCACTGAAGTGGAACCTGTTCGTCGAGTGGTGTTCCTCTCAGCAAGAGAACCCCCAGGATTGCCCGATCGGTGTCGTGCTTTCTTTTTTACAGGACCGGTTGGAGAGGAGGCTGTCCCCCTCCACCATTAAGGTCTATGCTGCGGCAATCTCCGCCTACCATGCCCCTATAGCAGGCAGGTCGGTCGGTCAGCACGACCTGGTCATCAGGTTTCTTAGGGGGGGCGAGGAGGTTGAATCCATCCCGTCCCCCCTCCATACCCTCTTGGGATCTGTCCGTGGTGCTAAAGTCTCTCCAGGACGCCCCCTTTGAGCCTCTGCAGTCAGCGCATGTCAAGTTTCTTTCTATGAAAACTTTGACCCTACTCGCATTGGCCTCGATAAAGAGGGTAGGGGACCTGCACGCTTTCTCGGTCGACGAGTCGTGCCTACAGTTCGGGCCTGCTGACTCCAGTGTTACACTGAGACCCAGGCCTGGCTATGTGCCCAAAGTTCCCACCACTCCTTTCAGAGATCAGGTGGTGACTCTGCAAGCACTGCCCCCGGAGGAGGCAGACCCAGCCTTAGCTTTGCTGTGTCCCGTCCGCGCTTTGCGACTGTACGTGGACCGAACGCGAAGCTTTAGGACCTCAGACCAGCTCTTCGTCTGTTACGGAGGACAGCAGAAGGGAAAAGCTGTCTCCAAGCAGAGGCTGTCACACTGGATAGTGGACACCGTTTCCCTTGCGTATCAATCGCAAGACCTCCCGTGCCCGCTCAGGTTACGGGCTCATGCCACTAGGAGCATAGCGTCTTCCTGGGCGCTGGCGCGTGGCGCCTCGCTGACAGACATTTGCAGGGCTGCGGGCTGGGCGACACCCAATACCTTCACTAGATTTTATAGTGTTCGTGTTGAACCGGTTTCCTCCTGTGTACTCACCTCTAATAGGTAGAGACACTGGGAGCCCCAGGTTCATGTGTCAGCTTGCCTTGCCGGTATGGCGTTATATTGGTGCCATAAATCCCAAAGAGATGTTTTGGTAGAGTTTGGTACTTCCTCCAACGCCCATGATAATCAGACGTGGCGGAGCGTTTGATGTCGGCTTTGCATCAGATGAATTCTTGAAAACCTGTGTTGAGCTTTGGCGTCCATATGAGCGACCCCTAGACAGGGGATCCCATGTGTGTAATGTCTGTGGAGCTAATTCAATCCCACATTTTTCCTTCAGCAGACTTTAAGTCTGCAGTCTCTGTATAGGTGTAGTCTCATTAGAAAGCCACCCCAGAGATTTTTTGATATGCAGAAAGCCCTATGCGGTTATTCCATATCGTAATATGCCGCCTAAGAAACCTTTATGGGATGTGGCTTCCGCAGTGTTCTCTGCTACCGCCAACGGGAACGCTCCCAGTGGTGCCTAGTGGTTACTGAGTGGGTTGGAACAGCAGTGACCGGCCTCCTCTGCATAGACCCAGGTTTCACTTACGTAAAGGGGTGAAAGGTTAATGCAGGGCACTGGAAGGGACAGCCTTCCGTGGCGTTTTGGTAGGGATTCCCAATTCGTCGGTCACGACGTGACGTCGTAGTGACCGACTGAAAGGGAACGTCTCGGTTACGGATGTAACCCTCGTTCCCTGAAGGAAGGGAACGGAGACGTCACGTCCCGTCGCCACGGCCGCTGTACCATTGCTGAGTCGGCCGGCCTTTTAGATGGCTCCTCAGCGAAAAACTACTGAATGCAGTCTGCTGCTGGCATTTATACCCACCTGGCGGGGTGGAGCCAGCATTATGCAAATACTGCATGCCAACATTCATTGGCTCTTTTACATACAAGCGAAGCTGATTGGTCTCTCTATGCGAGTTCCCAATTCGTCGGTCACGACGTGACGTCTCCGTTCCCTTCCTTCAGGGAACGAGGGTTACATCCGTAACCGAGACGTTAGTTGATTTGTTTTGTTTATTTCTTTGAATTGGCACTGCTCATGTCCTTCTCCTTTTTGTGTCCTTGTTATTTGTTTACTTGTAAATATTGTACATAATATGAACACATTTTCACTTGTCACCATCACCCTTTACTTTAATATAAATAAATTACAGTTTTTGCCACTATATAAGCTATGTATGTTGTCTTTTGTCCCTGACACACACGCACGCACGCACCAAATAATTAAAAATAACTAATATACTAAAACAAAATAAATAACTATTAAAATTAAACATATTTTATGTAAAATGTACATATATTATTTAGGTGTATAAAATAAGTATTTAACTAACAGATTATTTCTAATGGATATCCTTAATATTTCTTGTAAATTTAATCAATATAATTTGAGAATGTCACACTTATATATTTAAGTTTTTAAAACAGTGATAAATATTCAGTTCAAATTAATATTTTATGTAACATCAGCTAAAAAATAAGATTAAAAGATTATTAAGAGTTGCACAAATATATAAATAAAAGTTTTAAAAACTATAATTCTTACTTATTTTAAATCAATATTATTAGTATTTAACATCAACTAATTTTTTTGTTAGTTTTACGCCTAATTTCAACTATGATTTACTTAATATTTTTACATTGTATTATTTGAGTAAATGTATGCAAAAATTAAGCTTCTTGCAGTAAGACAAACACCTCAAAAGCTCCTCAAATATCCTGGTAAGTGTTGGGTTTATGACTACACATGTTTTTTATTGAAATATTGACTGCGGTCATGTTTAAACAACTCCTAAGACCCGAGCTTTGATTTGTCTTTTCCCCCCTTAGATTTCTTACAGCTATTTTGGGGGTAAGGAAGAACCAATTATTATAATAACCAAATATTTGTCTTTGATAATGAAGCCGTGTAATTGTCCACGTTTGTGTACAACAGGTTCCAGTTACCAGGGGCGTCATGCACCAATTTTTTAAGGGGGCACAGTGTGCACAGCTCACAGAAATTTGTGCATACACAGACATCAAACGAAATATTATATGGCCCTTACAAATCTGTTAAATTTACAATTTGAGCGCCCCTGCCTTCATGCAAAAACCTCCAAAATTAAAGTGTTGACTAACTTTTATATCAAATACTATTCAATCGGAATAATAACATAGGCTATTGGCATCATATTTACATCTGAAACGGCATGTTTTGTTTATTTACGTTTTGTTTAATGACTTGTTTAATTGTGTCATTCATGCATTTTGCACAACAACTGCATTATCATATGAAATGAATGTCATTTTAAATCCATAAAGTATATAAACAACGAAAATTACAAAAGCTATAGTTTAATGAGTTTAATGCTCAATAATGATTAAAAATATGTTTAGATAAAATTATTAGAGGGAACGGATTATTGCATTAAATTTTACCACACGTGTGATTCCGCGCTCCCGTGAACTCTGGCAAGCTTTGGCGTTGTACCAAGATGAATCTAGAAATCTCTACTAACTTTGAGACAGTCACATTTTAAACCATACATTTTCTACACATAGGAGGTTAACTGTACATTACCGTACTGGGGTTTGGAAATGTTGTGAGCGTTTCTTACACGTTTTAATTCCTCAGATAGCAAAATGCAGCAGCAACAACAAAGAGCTTGTGAGCGTGCTCAGACGCTGATGACGTCTGCGACTGTGCTGACTGCAGCACCGCCAGAATAATGTAACATAATCAAAACACTATCAAAATGGCAAAAATCTCTAAACAGTGACAAGGATGTAGCACAGAATAAATAATATTTTGCATATTAAACAGATTAAAAGACAAGTAACAGATTAATGGACGCTCCTTTGATTTTGAGGTTGCATGCAACAGTTTGAATGGGCATGACGCCTCTGCCTGTTACACAGAATTAAGTATTATGGTGCAAACAACAAAAAAAGTGATGTCCACATTTGTGGACATCCAGGTCATAAAAGGTTAAGGTGTATTTATCTGAATAATTTTGGGGCCATATTTCATAACTGGGTACAGTAACAGCTTTCTGTGCACATACTTCATCACTTGCGCGTGCTTGTACTGCGCGAACTGCATGCACAAAATGGCAGTGATAGTGCATGTCTCGTGGTCAATATTATCACATACAGATTGGCATTAAATCATAGTAATTTCATTAGAAATGTAGGGCTTTATGATTAACATATAAAGTCACTTTATGACTAAAATCCCGAAATAAAGCGAACTATTCATAGCTTAATTATACTAATAAAACAAAGTTTATATATTTAAAATGTATTAAAAAAATTCTGTATGCATGTTTCAGGCATGTGATTGGCTAAGGACAAAAAAGCAGGAAAATATATTAAGACCCCCCCCCCCCACACACACACGCGCCAATCAAACTGGTGGCGGATCTATACGGATAGTAAAGCAGGATCCATAACAACTTATTTGAACAAAAAACAAATTTTTATTTATTTTACAGTTAGATGTGCAACATGCAACTTTTTTGTACAGTATGACACATAACAACTTATTTGGTGGATGTGTAACAGAGGGAATCAAAAGCAAGTGTCTTGTCCACTGCTCCATCACCACCTCTCTCTATAACAACAACCTTGACAAAAAAAATATGTTTTAACTTATTTTTGTTTTACATTTTTACCCAACTTTAACAGCTAAATGTGCAACATGCAAATGTTCATGTCAAAAGAAGGCCTATTTTGCAGACATCCATATAAAATGTAGGCAATGGCTTGTAAAGAATGAATAAATCTTACAAAGATTTTTTTCATATCCACTTAGGTTTCTCAGGTTGCACTTTAGCATTTGTGTGATCCAGGTAACGTTAGCTTTGCATAAAAAATGGTTATCATTCGCATGGCTTCTTTTACTTTTATACTTTAAAAGGATAGATCACCCTAATATGAAAATTATGTCTTATTTACTCACTCTAATGTTGTTACAAAACTTTATAAATTTTGCTGTTCAGACGAACGCTCAGGAAAATATTTAAAGAAATGTTTGTAACCAAACTGTTCATGGCCCCCATTTACTTCCACAATATTCTTTTATTCCTACTATGGAAGTGAATGGGGTGGGGTCCACGAACGGTTTGGTTATAAACGTTTCTCCAAATATCTTCCTTTGTGTTCATCAGAACAAATACATTTATACAGGTTTGTAACAACATGAGGGGGAGTAAATGATGACAGAATTGTCATTTTTGGGTGAACTATCCCTTTAAGTAAATTTCCAAGCCTGTACTTTGGTACTTTTACTTGAGTAAAGAAGTTAAATCAGTACTTCTACTTTTACCAGAGTATTGTTTAATACAAATATCTGTAAAAATGTGCTACACAGGACCTTTAGTTATAATAAAGTGTCTTAAAGGTCTCCTTTCCTAATTTTAGACCCCTGTAGATGAGTAACTTTGTTAGCTGTTAAACATAAACAATAGAAGGTTGACACTAATAAATAAAAGTAATTGTACAAAAAAGTACAAGTGCTATTTATTTTAATCAAACTGGTCAACCTTAAAACTTTAAAAACACGAAACCTTTGAAACAAACGATGATACAGAGGCCGTTTCTCAATCCTAGGCTGCAGCCATCCGGAGGTCGTATTTCTAAGCTGCATACGTCATCAACACTCATCAAGATTCACAATATTAACAATTATAAAGTTTATTATTATTCTTAGTTAATCGTAAATTGTTGTAATATGTTTATGACTTCCGAATGTAATGCTCAGTTAGGTTAAACCAGGCTCGATGACGTATGCAGCCTGCATATGAGACCTCTGCAGCCTTCCGATTGAGAAACGTTCAGAGGTAACTTATTTCCTTGCCTTTTTTCGGAACCAATATTGTTGCATCGTCTCTCTTTCAGTCGCCACCAGGATTTTCTGCAATGGCGCTCGTTTTTTCTCTCATTTCTGTAAAAATTGCCGCTACAAATACACCAAGTAAACCGATGTGTATATGTTTGCCGCTTTGTTTCGCGTCACGCGAGACGCGAGTGACAGCCAAGCGTCTCAAATGAGGAGAAGAGAGGAGAGAAACGATCGGGTCTGATTGGTGAATGAATTGACAACATAACATCTGGATTGTTTTAATGTAAACACGAGAATGCAGCATCTGAATACAGGGTATGAATCGAGATCGTGATTGTTTTTTCGATAGACACAAGCAATAATACATACTCAGATCATCCGATCTGGAGATGTTCTTTTCACGATACAACTGTAGCGCGAGGGCGACTGAGGTACACTGCAGGACCCCGCGCAGGGAGCTTGATTGATCTGAGCAATACAATCATACTTAGCCATCCGCCATTTGCGACTGAAACACGTCCTTGTTGATACTACTGTAGGCTTGCCGCGATGGTCGGTGAAACGGTGATAACCGGTGCTTCAGCCTCTCACCGGTTAGATCACTTGCCCACCGCGACCCGTCTTTCACCGTCGTTTTGATATTTTCGTGTAATTAAATCATTTAGTTTTGTTAGAGAGAGCAAACACTTACAACTGAATGTGTCTGTTGACTGAATTTAGCGGGCTGAACGCGTGTCACGTCACAGAGCAGCCGGTATCAGGTTTCATAATTCATTTATTCCTGTCAGAGTGTGCGAGGCAAGCTGACTGACCAGACGAAGGCAGAAGCCGCGTGCTTACTCGTTTTTGTTATAATATACATATATGATGTTTAATATAACCAAGATCGTTTTGTTCTTGTGTTTTTCATCAAGAAAAATAATAAACCCATCATTCAAGCAGCGCTTTATGGAGAAGTAGCCGGTTGCTCTGCTTGGGACTGGCGGGTTCTGTGAGAATTACCTGCACACATTGACTCAAGCACTTAATTAAACCAGCTGTTGCACTCGCATTGCACGCAAATTCATACGTGATTTAACGCAGCGTACGCAAGCACTGCATTTAAACAGTTGCGTAATTCAAAAGTGAAAGTAAAATGTGCGCGTCTGCATGTGCATTTATAAGCCCCTCCCACCCGGTGAAACCGGGATCACCGGGTTTGTGACGCGCCGATTAACCGGTGAGAAAATTCTGTCACCGCGGCAACCCTAGTTGATACTTGGAAAGGAAGGAAAATGCATCTATTTGTCATCTGACGTGCCGCCCGGTGTGGCTTTGTTGCGCGGGGACGGCGATTGTGGTTCCGGCCCGGGTTGATATGGTGACGGCTGTGAGATGCCCCCCACCCCCTTTTTTTACATATCTGCATGATTCACGTAGGTCACATTTTCAGGTCGGAAAATCCGGAATTCCGGATTAATCCGGAAAAATCACATCCCTGATGTTTATATTAGTATTTGTTCACTTTTTAGCATTGTATGTGGGTTAACAGTAAAATAGGTACTATTTCAACAGGTACTATTTCAACAGTCAAGGCATGATTCTGATTATATGTCCACTTTCATAATTTAATCAAATAAAAGTGCCAGTTTTCATCAAAAATAATTTGAGCTATTCTGATTCTGTTTCAGACACTTTATGCATTGGTAAGTTTGGCTTTATTAAAGAATGCGCTAGATAAATATACAAATGTATCTAATAAACAGGAGCACGACCTCGCGTGACAATGAAAATTGGCAGTTGTTTTACTAGTTACATTGCTTTGCAAAATATTTACTATGGATATGGGTTGTGATATTGGACACTGGACTTTTCACTTGGAAAAATGATAAAAGTTACTTTTATTCGACCAAAAATCATGTTGCCACAACTTAAAAAGGTAAGACCCCATCAGTTTTTCGCATTGGATTGTTTGATCTTTATTAAGAATCAAATATACCGTGGCAAGTTTATATTAATTGTACAATGCTTATCTAGGAACAGGTCTAAATATTTTTGATAAACTAAACTAACGAAAATTAGAAATGCAAAATGCTTTTGCAATTAGCTTGTTTGGTAAAGTGGAACTGAAAAGTTGAAATATAAAATTAATAACTCGACATAAAAACCTAACTAACACAACTAAATTAAAAACTAAACTAAACAATAAAGTACAAATAAAATAAAAAGTCGATAACAATGTAGAAACATTTTTTAAATAAAAAATTATATCAAATTATAATTAAATATCAATTAAGGCAAAAAATATAAAAACTGTGTATTGTGTAATGAAGACGCATTGTATAGAAAAACCCTGATTCAGTTAATCAGCTTGTTATTGTGTTAATAAAGGAAACATTTCAAACATTCTGGCAGGAGCCCGATGATTGGAATCAGGTGTTTAACAAGACATCTAAAAACATTATTTTAGGGAGGGGCTGACGAGTGGAGTTGAGAACCACATAGGGAAAATCTGAGCACCTTTTTTGTTGATCTAAATATGTGACCCGTGCTGGCAAAATCATTCGGAATGCACACCGTCTAATTTTGAGCTAGATGCAAATAAAAGTATAAGTGCCGATTTTGGTAAAAATTGAGGTTTTCATATAAATAAGTACATTAAGCCCTCATCTAGCGATCTCAGTGCTCTAAATAGTCAATTGTAAAAATATCTGTTTTGACAAGAATTCATGCAGGTAGGACCTATAATCTGTAATTGAATGTTTGGTTAACTTTTGGGAAAAAATATCGGATGTGTTACATTATATTAGATCCTTGCATTACATCTTAAAGCTGTCAATCAAACAACAAAAGAAAAACAAAGTTTAACATATATTCTTCCTATATTGTTTTTGACTTTGTGTGTGCTAAATCTGTTAGTTTTACCAGTGATTTTAAGGTATGTATGCAGCGATTTAATTTTCGATTTTTCAAGAAACTTGATTTTTCTCAAAATTGAATATGCTAACTCTGTCAACTTAAAACAGGTGTAGCTCTGTCATTTTTTGTCAGATTCCAACAAATTATACATAGAGCATGTCAAAATATAAATAACTATTTTTTTTTTAAATTAGCTCATTCAGACTAATTTTGCCAGGAGGGTCACATATCTTCTGTTGGCTTTATGTTGGATTATTTATTATTTATTTTGTAAATGTTTATATAATAGTATTATATAACAGTTTATATCATGGGACTGTTAAATGCTTATTTGGTTGAGAAACATTTTACGGGTGTGCATTAGAGTAGTTCCAGGTCTGTGGGCAGCATTACATTCCATATCACTATACGCCAAGTTTAAGTGAAATACAATTTATTTAATTTCAACAAATAAAGCATATACAGTATGTGTGATAGCAAAATAAATTAATTGAAAAAATGAATAAAACAGTAGATTAACAATGATTGCCTGCTTGCTCAGTTTTGATAATATACAACTAGAACAAATTATACATAAATACTGAAGAAAAAATATAGAAATATTAATAGGCCAACTTGTTCTCATTGTTCCCATTACTCCAAACTCAAGTGTAAACAATTTGCAAGTAAATTCATCATACTATTTTAAGTTTAAAAAGTTTAACTTAAAAAAATTAGTTAAACAATTTCAACCTGAATTTATTAGTTAATGTAACATAAAAATATGTTTTGGTTTGATAAACATACTGTGTATTTTTTACAGTGTACTCACCATTGGAAATAATGCACCTCTCATGGTGTATCGGCCACGTAGCGCAAAGCAATACCAACTCGAGTGTGCATTATTTTTAAATAATTAAATGGCCCATCATCAATATTCATTAGTTACCTTTTCTGTTGCTATTATATTTGTGGGGAATGTATGTGTGTAAGAGTAGAAATGTATGTATGTGAAAGGAGAATGTATTAGGCCTGGCAAACTCGACTCCTTTTAAGGATCCGGGTTATTGTGAGTCACTCACTAAAGTGATCCGGGTTGTGTGAGTCACTTAAATCACTTGAGTCAGTATTGCTAAATCGCCAAGGAAACTCAATACAGACCCACTTGTAACCGGCTGATCCACGCGACTCGAGATTCTCAGAGCCGGAAACATTGCAGACTCGCAGACCATGGGACTCGCTCTACAGATCCACTAACCGGCTGATTCGCGTGGATCAGCCGGAGCCGGTTAGTGGATCTATAGAGCGACTGAAGTCTCCTCAAAAGCAAATCCACAACAAAAGCCTTTCACTTCTGAGATAACATGCTTATATAGGTTTTAGGTTTGGTGTGTATGGTCGACCATTTAAAAAACAGGCCTAATAATAATAGCATAATAATATAGAAAAAAACTGTGTCCTGCTTATGCAGCCCACAGAGCCGGAGAAACAGTTCGCGCTGATCAGCCGGTTACGGATCAGCCGGTTACGAGTTGAAAGATTCTCGAGTCAGAGCAGATTCGCAGATCTCTCGAGTTTGCAATGTTTCCGGCTCTGAGAATCTCGGGTCAGTTCGCGGCTCGCGCGGATCCGCAGGTCTCTCGGGTTTGCAATGTTTCCGGCTCTGAGTGAGAATCTCGGGTCAATTCGCGGCTCGCGCGGGTCTCTCGAGTTTGCAATGTTTCCGGCTCTGAGTGAGAATCTCGGGTCAGTTCTCGCGCTGATCAGCCGTTACGAGTGGATCTGGAGTGCGAGCGAAGTCTCATCAATAATGTTGAAAGAGGTTTGTGTGTGTGGTGGCGCTCTTTATGGTTTTACATTGAATTGTAGTAGGACTCAACTGATCCGGGTAAATGACACTAGAGACTCGCGACTCATGAGTTAATTTAAAGATCCGGGTTAAAGATCCGAGTGAGTCGCGACTCAAACAGGTCTAGAATGTATGTATGTAAGAGAGTAGAAATGTGTGTATGTGAAAGGAGAATGTATGTGTATGAGAGAGTTGAAATATATGCATGCGAAAGAAGAATGTTTGTGTGTGAAAGGAGAATGTATGTATGTAAAAGGAGAATACATGTGTGTGAGAGAGTAGAAATGTATGTACGTGAAAGGAGATGGTATACAAGTGAAAGAAGGATGTATGTGTGTGAAAGGAGAATGTATGTGAGTATGTGAGTGAGAGTGCCAGAATGAATTTTGGCTTGTACGGCCCCTCATATGTCCGTGTGCAGCACCACTCCCACAGTTGAGTTTGGTTCTGATAACTTCACATTATTATTTTGTAAAATAACTCTTAAGAATCAATTTTTGACATTTGTGAATTGATTCAGAATCGTTCACGCCCGCATCACGATGCATCAAAGAATCAAGTTTTACCCACCCCTAGTGTTTATAATGGACAAGATGTTGTGTGACTCTTGAGTGTTTGTCTTCTGTGGACACCCGGTGAGGATAAATGTCTTGTGTGTGTTGTCTATAGACGCACCGGTTATGTAATTTAAAGGCGGAGTGCACAATGTTTGAAAGCCAATGTTGATATTTGAAATCACCTAAATAAACACGCCCCTACCCCAATAGAATCTGGACCTTCTTTTAAAAGACCCTCCCCACACATACGCAACCCTGGCAAGGATGTCGGTTGGTAGACACGCTCCTTACTGCTGATTGGCTATAAGTGTGTTTTGGTAGTCGGTCCGTTGTGTTGTGGTGAAACACTTCAGTACTTTGATGACGTATCGATGTCTCATAATTATTTGTGAGACTGTTGATGCAGGGAACTACACCGTGACCAAAATGGTCGCATATGCGACCTTTTGAACTGCCATTGCGACCGTAATTTTAATGGGTCGCAAATGTGCTACCTAATGTTTTAGACAATATGCTATGATTTACTATGAGCATTTATTGAAACAGAAATGTGGATTTTAAGAATGCGTTTTATAACGTGCTCTGAGCCTTCAACACGTTGGCTTCATTTTGCGTGAAAGCACGTCGTGTCTTGTGTTCGCGTGCTCTCTGTTTCTCAATGAACTTGGTGCGACGCAAAGCAAGCTCAGTGTCTTCCATGTTTCTGAACTTGAGCAGAGGTCTTTCTTCACTGAGGATGCGGGACCCGTATGGTTCCGGGTTTATATTTTAAATGGTCAGTCGGGTCTGGTTAGGACCTAGTTTAATTACTTTGGGTCCCAAGTCTGATTAATATTGTGTGTATAACCCGAGTCGATCGGAAAACGGCCATGAGCGCTACCGCGCTAAAGCTCGAGTGCAGTTTCAGCGTGCCTCCGGTTTCTATGGCGATGGTTCTTGTTACGACCACGCGCTGCATTTTCTATCTCACATGTTTTTAATAATCTTATTATTAATTAACCACATCTTTTCTAAAACCATATCCATATTTAAAAAGTTTGCACAGAGATTGTAGCAATAAAGCAGTGCTAATGTCAAGCCCATATTGCAATGAACGAGCAAAGCTTAAGCTGACCCGGGATATAAAAAAACGCAAAGCAATGTAAAGTCTGTCATCGGGACAGAAAGTAGACTTTTAAATCTGAAATAATGAGTGGATTAAGCTTTTTTAGTCGGCAAGAGAGAAATAGAAAGATAGAACATAAGCAGTAAAAGTGCATATCTAATAGAAATTATAACCATCATAACATCAGTCACATTTATAATCTATAGACCTGCACTGTCTATTAATATACTATACATAGTATTGTATTATATTGAGTTTGATAAAAGTAAGGGGTCTAATTGCTTCATATATCAGTGCAAAAACATTAAGTGTTTTCGTGGTGCTTTGACAAACAGTGTCAGCTTTGTTAATGGCAAAGAAAGTTTGGGGTGATTAGATTAATGAAATATAATGTGAAATTAATATTAATTTTCAATAAATCAGTATGTATTGTGTTGTGTCACACATTATTAGTTCTTCGTCACATGTATAGTAGATCATTATTTGTCAGTGGGTAATGACCGGCTTCCACCACAAGTAAATTTCAGATCTGTGGGAAACACTGCAACGTTTAAGAAAACAAGAAGGCATGTGGTTTAAAAGATGGCAAGTAAAATAAAAAGCATATCTGTATGCAATACAGTTTCATTATTATCCAGAGCGCCTTAAATAACTTGAAAAAAATATGTGTGACCAAATCATATTTTGCGCAAGTAACTGAAAAAGTTGGTAGCGCAAGTGCCACCAGTGGAAAAGGTTAGTGTAGTTCCCTGTGATGTATCTGTTTACTGATCAGATCCTTTACAGTTTAGTGTGTTTTTTTCATACAGTTTATGTGTAACTAAACCTCAGTACATGTGTGACTATCAGAGAGATGATCTTACTTCAGTGTCTTCAGTTTACAGTCAGGATTCTTCAGTACATCAGAGATCAGCTTCACTCCTGAATCTCTTAGTTTATTGTGAGACAGATCCAGATCTCTCAGGTGTGATGGGTTTGATCTTAGAGCTGAAGTCAGAGCAACACAACCTTCATCTGTGATACCACACCTCCACAACCTGTGGAGAACAGAGACACACAAATTTTCTATTATGTTTTTATTTCTAAATGATTTTGTTTTTTACTTTTCTTCACACCATAATTCAATTGTAATGTTTTATGTTTGTGACTTTCAGTAAGAGTTAAAGTGTTGTGATGAATGTTGAATAAAATCAGCTTCAGATATCAAATACATTACTGAGATTAAATTAAAATTCACCATTCAACATTTAAAGTGGACTAAAACTTTTTATAAATGTTGTCTTCAAATTTTGAACAATATTTGTCTGATGACATCTTAGGGTGGTTTTAGACCTGAGCCTATGGGCTCTATCTTACACCCGGCGCAATGCAGCGCAATGCGCGACGCAAGTGTCTTTCGCTAGTTTCCACCCTAATTTTCACGTTTAGCACCGCGTTGTTTAAATAGCAAATGCATTTGCGCCCATGGGCGTTCTGGTCTGAAAAACGAGGTGTGTTCAGGCGCATTGTTGGCGCGTTGCTATTTTGAGGCAACTAAAATAGACTACGCCATTGACCAACAAAAACCTGCTCTAAAGTCTAAAGTCAATGGCGCAATGTGTTTTATGTTATTTAAAGAGCGCATTAGTAATATGCGCCTATAAACGGGAGGACAACGCGGGTTTTGCTTATCACAAAGTACATGAATGCGCAGCAGCACAAAAATGCTTTTAAATATGAAAGATTAAAGAATTGAATGTAAAAGATTATTATTGAGTCTCTTGGACATAAATGAGGACTAATTATGAGACGTTAAAAGGCACAAAGAGCTGCTTCAACTGTAGCCTGGTAAGTAAATAAATGCTTTGCTTTAAACAAATGCGTCTGTTTTTAAATGTTTTTAAATGCTACTTCACGGATTTATTGTATATGATGACTCTGTACCTGTGGATATGGTGAGATGAGAAACATTTTTAAGTAATGCTAAAAAAAACTATTTGCTTAAAAAACGCTGTCCAAAGTGCTGAAACGTGAGGAGAGCCGTTTGTAAATTCTTTATCTCCTGTAAGTATTTTTATAGTACAAAAATTATCTTACATACTTGTAAATTATTTTTTTATGATATTGGATAGCCATACATTTAAGGCAATTACCAGCCTGCTTTTTTACTTCCATGACTAAAAGAAAACGGGTTTTAAAGGTTTTAATAAAAAAATAACAATTTCAATACAAGTGAAAGAAAACATAATTATTTAACATTAATCTTAAACTGCAGATCTTTTTCCTCCGCTTAGTTTTTCAGTTTACAAAGTTCGTCATCTAAATAGGGATTAAACATAGCGCCAGCGCAACAGGCTTTTAAAGGGGATGAGAGCTTTGACTCTCATTGGTTTACTGCACGTTACGCCCAAAATACTCCCATTACAATAGGACCAACCCTTTTCGACCATGCGCTCGACGCACAAACCATTTTTCCCGTCGTTAAATTAGCAAAAGTGGATTCCGACACGCCCATTTAGACGTTGCGCTGTGCGCTTTAGACAATGCGCTTAGATCGTTAAAATAGGGCCCTATGTTTCAGAACCTGCTGCTTTTTCGTCTTGGTTCAGTTTGTTTAGGCATATGTGAACATGGCAGGGACGGACTGCGCCAAAAACAACAAGAAGATATCAGAGAAGCGGTAGCAGCCAAATGTAAATTTAAAAAAAAGACAAAGAAAAAGGACATTGCAGTTTTTTATTCTCTGGTGCCGAGCAGTCTGTTAGCAGCACTAACGATGGCGCAAATGTATGCTCTGTTGAGTAATCAATTAGCGATCAAATAAACAGAAGTGCACCTGATGAGCCAAAGCATCCAGAAACAATCGACCACCAGCTAGACTTAAACTCCTACACCCAGACTGAGGTGGATGATGAAACTGACAATCAAAGGTTTGTTCTTCCTGGTGATCTGGCCTTGTGGGGTTTCATCAAAGAAAAAGTGAGAGAAGAGTATACAACATGGGGCTGCAGTCTATCAGAATCAGGTTGCCAAATATCCAACATCTGTGCGAGATTGTGGAATGGGGGAAGAACACGTTCTCTTACAAATAAATTATTACAGTCTCCAAAACAACAAAATTGTTTCTAAGGAATGGCTACTGTACTCCCCGCCAACTGGATTGGTTTATTTCTATTCATGCAAAGTTTTCCCCTCACAAAATCATACATTATTACAGGCTTCTGTGACTGGAAACATCTTGAGAGGATATCAGACCACGAAAAGAGTGCAGATCACCGACATAACATGCTTGCTTTAATAAACACAGCAAAACAAATATCTGTAGTCGATGCTTTGATTTGCTGGCAGATGAAGGACAAAATTATTGAAAGGAGGTATTGAGGCGTGTAGTAGCCGTTGTCAAGTTTTTGGGAGAAAGGGGGCTTCTGTTTGGAGGGCATGAGGAAAAACTAGGATCACCACACAACAGAAATGATCTTGGTTTGCTTGAACTGATTGCAAAGTTTGACCCCTTTATACAAGAACATTTAAAGAAGCATGGACAGAAGGGTTAAGGTAAGACCTCCTATTTGTTGTCTTGAATCTGTAAAGAGTTTATATCATTAATGGGTAAAAAAAACCTAAGAACATAATAGCAGCTGAAATACAACAGGCCAAATATTTTTCCATAATTGTAGATTCAACACCAGACCTCTCCCATGTTGATCAGTTGACATTTATTTTTAGATTTGTTAATGCTGTGGGAAGAGAAGTTAAAAAGATTCCTTTGATTTGAGCCCATCCATAGCCACACAGGTGCAAGCCTTGCTGAGTGTCTACTAAAAATGGTGCGAGACTTGGGGTTGGACTTGTCAAATTGTCGTGGACAAAGCTACGATAATGTGAGTAATATGTCCGGTAAATATAACAGACTTCAAGCACACCTGAAAATGCAAAACCCTTTAATTCATTACACGCCCTGTGCCGCTCATTCTTTGAATCTCGTTGGCGTGAACATCATAGATGATTGCTGTGATGAGGTCACATCATTTTTTAGTCATTTACAATCTCTTTATAACTTTTGCAGCGCATCCACTCATCGCTGGAATCGGGTATTTAATGACAGTGACATTCACATTAATTTGACCCTTAAACCTCTGTATGCCAAAAAATGAAACCGTAGGGCCGACTCCACCGAAGCTCTCTATGAAAACTACAATACAATTAGAAAAGCGCTTGTGTAAGATTAAAAATATAGGAATATATTATTTGGTCACAACTTGTCACAACCCCCTGTGCTGATCAAAGACTATTGGCACAGCTGTTTATCCAATACAGTGGGGGTTAAAGGTGGTCTTCTGATTGGTCAGTTTGAATGTATTATGTTGGGTTTGGTCAAGTACAGTGGGGGTTAAATGTGATCTTCTGATTGGTCAATTTGAATGTATCAAGTTAGATTGAGTCACATGGTCAAGAGATAGAGGATAAAGCTCAATGTTTTTATGAGCTCTGGGCTTTTGCATTTTGGCTTTTGCATTGGCCTTTTCCCTTTCCTTTCTTCTTCACTGGGGTTAAGGCCATTAGGCCTAGGTTCCAGTTCTCTTTCTTCTAAACTTTCTTATCTTATCAGGTAATATCTCACATACATTGGAAACAGTCAATTGTTTGTATTATTCACCATTTCATGCATTTATAGTGTAACCATTTCAACTGTAACTTTAAGTCAGTACTGTAATTAAACCTTTTCATTTACAAATCTGTTGTTTAGTTTTGATTTAAGGTTAATACTTAAACGCTCCATATTGCAATACAATATATTCATACTCTAGCAACGCTCTCAGACCTATTGTGTCCGAAACCGGGGAACGATTGCAGTTTTGTTCTCCTTCCGAAACCTGAGATCCCTTACACCTGCAAAACTTGCTGCAGATTGCAATGAAAAAGCGGACAAAGATGTGATGCTGCCGCACTCGCTGGTAAGCTAAATAATGTGGAAACGACAATAATGACTACACTGTGGAACCGGGTGTTAAGCAGATTTAAAGCAACAAGCATTCATCTGCAAAAAGGCGACATGGTCTTATCCACTGCTGTTGAACTATTGCAGTCATTACACTTTTATGTTGGCACTACGAGAGCAGTTTGCTGAGGTAGATGAATCTGCTCGTGCTCTCGGTGTTACTCAGACTTAACAATATGATGTTTGCAGCAAACGAAAGAGAAAGCGGTTTGTGGATGAGTCATCTGACGAAGATGAAGTATTATTTACTGATGTAAGTCAGAAATTTAAGTTCAAGGCATATTATGTAATTTTGGACAAACTAAAATCATGCCTGGCCAAACGTATTGATGCTTATAAAGAGGTCTATGTTCTTTTTGGTGTTCTCTTTTGTAAGGACTGTACAGAAAGTGAATTGTGCATAAGGGCTGATAAACTGTCATCACTTATCCAGTGGACCTAAATAAAACTTTGACTGATGAACTGATTCAGTTCAGACATTTTAATAAAGACAAGACCTCACCTGCAGAGCTGCTGCAAATTGTTGATCAGAATGAACTAAAGACAACATTTCCTTATGTTTTTGTTACACTTATACTGTATTTAACTTTGTCAGTATCTAACTGTGAAGGAGAGAGGTCTTTATCTACTCTAAGGGGGCGTGCACACCAAAGCTTTTACGCCCGTGGCCGGCAAATGTTTTCAATTGTTTCCAATGAAAGCTCTGCGTTTTTTAAATAAGCCAGCAGCTAGCGGTTTTCTTCCGCACTGAAAACCGGCTCGCTGAGGTTTTTCCGCGTTCTGCGCTGAGCGCGGAGAGTAGGGATGCACCGATACCACTTTTTTGGAGTACGAGTACGAGTACTTGCATTTCAGTACTTGCCGATACCGATACAGAGTACTTAATAAAAAAACATGATTTAAATTTACAGGTAACAGCTTTAGTCATATAATTTAACAAAAAAAAACAAAGGACTAGTTTTCCAGTTTGTTGTAAACTCTGCCTCTTTGGACAACACAAGAGGCATTAACCCCTTACACGCCGCTCAAACATAGACATTTCTCAGACCGTGGCATCGATTCCAGGTATCGGGGGACTTTTAACGAGTACGAGTACACTGTTAGAAATTACCAGCATTTTACAATAATTAACAGTATTATTTTACCGTAACTTGTTGTAATTAAGTTTCCCTGTAATATCCCAATGAATACCTGTGAAAACTATAGTATCCCTGGATTTTACAGCATTTAACTCTTATTTTACAGTAAAATCTTGCAATCTAAAACCTGCTGTTATATCACAAAAAGGTCTGTAATATCACAGCAACACTGTGAAAAAAATTAAGGATTTCACAGCATTAAACTGTATTATTACAGTGAAATATTGTATTGAAATATGCCCTGGGAAGTCACATGACATAACTGTGGCCGGTTGCATAAACCTTTAAGACTAGTCTTAAAAGTTAGTCATGCATTTTTTTTCTTCAAGACTGATCTTAACTGTTTTAAGTATGTTACATAGAAAGGTAGATTAGTCTAATTTAAATCCAAATAATAAGACTGATTAGCCCTAACTAATTGCTAGTTAGTCAGAATCATTCTTAAGACGCAGTCTTAACGTCACGGCTATGTTTATGCAACCGGCCACTGTTTTGAACCATAGACTGTATAAAAAAAACATGGACGTAGTGTCCGTGACGTCACCGATAGACTCCTCAAGAGCGGTTTTGAAGTTCAAAAGCTGTTTCCCAATTCAAGCGCTGCGACCTTCTAAGCATGCAACCTTAAAAGGTGAGCACTCGGTCTTTCAAGGTGGCAGCCTCAGAAGTTCGGGAAGAGAACTGAATGAGACGGTCTACCCTCGGAGGACCCATAATTTGCGTCAGCTGCTGCATATGCCCAGCGCCTGTCAGCAGGACACAGTGGAAACGTTTCTGACTTATTAAAATAAATATGGAATCAGAAAAATATTAATTTATTTTAGTAAATATGTCATGTTGATGTAGATTAAACTATTCAACAGTATTTCAAATTAATCAACCTTAGAAATATACGCAACATAAGCAGAATAATATTAACACAAAACAAAACTTATAATACTAAAACAGTGACAATAAAAATGTTTTCTGATAAATACACACTTTTATTTAATAAAGGTTTAAAATGTTTATTTTAAAATATTCAGCCGTTACAGGCGCGCAATGAATCTTGGGATAGCCTCGACTGTTTGGGATGCATTCGCCCGCCGTCGTGTCTTCTATTCCGGGCTGAATGAAGAAGGTGAGCACCATGCATGATTGCAGCACTTACACCCATGTTATTTTAATATACGTATAATATTTACTTTCAAATAAACGTTTATCGCATGACACAGTTCACATTTTGTTAGCAAGTGTCCAGAATTGTTTAAAGTTTTCTCACAGAATTTGCTAATAGTTAGTAATGTTAGTAATGAGAGTTTTGCTATAATTTTTCATGTCACTATTACCGTTTAGACAAATCTGGTGTTTGTAAAGTTTATAAAACCAATGATGGGACAAACATTACTATTTATGTGTGCACATTTATGCAATTAGTCAAGGTTATCATAGATTAGCAGGGCTAACCGTTAGCTGTTTAACTTTAATAACTTTGTGATTCAAACGGTCAATGAAAACACATTTTCCAGCGGATATCCTAGTTACAACATGACTGAGCTAACTAGAGTAAGTTTAGTTTAGTTTAGTTTAGTTTAGTTTAGTTTATTTGTTAAACAGGGACAATGCACATTAAGGAACATAATTGTAAATGTGCCAGAATTAGCCCAAAGGGCTATTTTTCATCTGTAGCCCCCTGACAGAATATTAAAAAGTCACCCTAAAACAAAATACATAGCATTCATTACACATATACACATAAAAAAGAAAATAATAATATTAACAATAGTAAGAGAGAGAAAAAGAGGGGGAAAATTTAAATTAAATGGCAACAGGAAGAGGCAATACAAGACCAAAAAACAATTTACACCAGGACATCAAATTTGTCAAGAGTGTAAGACTAATGTCGACAGTGCTGATTTGTCAGTAACCAGTTTTTAAGATGAAACTGAAAAGAACCAAGAGTGTGTTTATTTCTAATTGTTGTTGGGATGGAATTCCATTCCCTTGCAGCTTTAACTGAAAATACAGAATGACTGAATTTAGATTTTTTAAGAGGGATAATACAATCCCCTCTTTCCCCGCCCCTTGTCGTAGAGAAGTTGTTCTAATATTAACAAACTGTTTTATTGGCGAGTTCAGGCTATGAATAGTCTTAAACAATAGACAAATATGTACATAATTAATCAAATTATCCCAGCTTAGTAAATTGTATTTTTTCAATATTAAGCAATGATGATACTGAACTGATTTCTTATCTAAAATTTTTAGTGATTGTTTATACAAGGATTCCAGTGGTTTCAGAGTAGTTGTAGTAGCGTGCGACCAAGTAGTAAAACAATACGTAATATGTGACATTATCATAGAATGCACATACATTAAAGCGGCTTCAGAGGACATATAATCACGAATAAATCTAAAATTTGATATACTAAATCTCACTCTATTACACACCTTTTTGACCTGAGCCTTAAAAGAAAGTTTGGAATCAATCACAACACCGAGATACTTATATTCAGGTACAACTTGAATTTTTTCCCCTGATATAAAAACATCTGGCACCTCACTCAAACTATTAGATTTGGTAAAGAACATACTCACTGTTTTAGAGATGTTTAACTGTAAACAGCATTGTTCTAGCCAGGCTGTGACATGAACCAGGGATTCTGTAAGTTCATTTGCAACTTGTGACACACTACGTCCATGTATATAAATAACAGTGTCGTCCGCATACATTTGAATATTAATGTTAGGACAGATTGATGGAAGATCATTGATATACAACGTAAATAATAAAGGACCCAAGATAGATCCTTGTGGAACACCAGTATCTATACTTAGCGGGGCTGACCTATAACCCTGTATACCAACGTACTGTGTGCGACCCAACAAATAAGATTCAATCCATCTTAAAGTATGAGGAGAAAAATTAAAACCTAATAATTTAGATATAAGAATTCTATGATTTACCGTATCAAAGGCCTTCTTGAGATCAAGAAACACAGCCCCGACAACCCCTCCTGAGTCTAATAGAGACTTGACTTTTTCAGTGAGGTAGCAGTTAGCCATCTCTGTTGAATAGTTTGCTCTAAAGCCAAACTGCATTGGATGTAATGCACACAAATTAGAATTCAAATAATTAGTAATTTGTGTAGCTATCAATTTCTCTGCAACCTTTGAAACTATAGGTAAAATGCTAATAGGTCTATAATTATTAACAGAGTGAGGATCACCACTTTTAAATATAGGAACAATAACAGATGACTTCCAAGCACAAGGAAACAGACCCTGAGAAACTGAAAGATTAATAATTTTTGTGATAGGATTAACTAAGGACTCGCTAAGATCTTTAAGCATTACCACATCCATACCAATTACATCCTTTGCTCTAGATTGTTTAAGAGATACAATTGTTCTTCTAACATCTGATTCAGAGACTGCCCTTAAAATAAGGGCTTGTTCCATTGTATTAGCTGGATAAACCTCGGTATAATTAGGAGAGAAACATTGTGCAATTGTGACTAATGAGTCCACAAAGTGATAATTAAGTGCTTCAGCTACTTCAGTTCGATTGTTAGTCAGCTTCCCATTTACCAATAATTCAACTGATGACCTATCTTTCATTTTATCTCCTTTTAAGCAGGGCTCAAAATTAACTTTTTTATTTGGTAGCACTGGTGCTCCCAACTTTAAAGAGTTAGGAGCACCAGCAAAAATTTAGGCGCATCCATCTAAAAATTAAAAAGTACCACAACTACAATGTAAATGTTAATAGATTTATTTTATTAAAGATAAAACACCACCACCGGGCTTTACACGTCCTATGGCCAGCATTTAAAAGTTGGTCTTCTATTTTATTTTATTTTATTTTTTGCTGCATAAATTCCTAAATTAATACCCAAATGCTGTTGAAATAGTATAGCAGCAATAATAATTTTACAATTACAGGTAACATGATTAAGATTACATAGAAAATCTAGCAAACACGTAAAACACTGATTAATTGTGACATTACAAAAGTGACCCTAATATAGAAGGCTAATATATATTGGTATTGATAACTGCATTACCAGGATGCTTTTACTACTAAATAGGCAATGTTTTATAAAATACAACAAAAACATACCATCAGCATTGTCGTATTCCACAGCAACATGGACCACAAGGATGTTTGTTGAATGTCCATTCACCAGCGCATGCGCACATACACCATTAAACACACTGACAGACAGGTCGGTGTCTCCATCAATAATAAACACATTTGTCATGACACGTCTTGTGTTTTTGGCACTTTCGCCATGTTTAAGCAAGGTACGTCTGGCGCTTAAAATGTTTTGATTCCGCCATTAACACCATTTTACAGGATTTACAGTAAACAGTTACATTTTCATAGACACTCGAAATCTTTAAGCCACTCTCTCTGAAAGGTTTAACGTCAACTCGTATTTTCCGGTGGTGGAGTTACATTTGAATCCCGATCGTCGTCAAAGAAACAGTAATAACCTTGGCTGTAATCGTCTCGCTCTCGTCATGCTCGCGACGCGTTCGTCTTTTCACATTTCCGCGCTTCACTGAAACAAGGAATGACTGACGCTCATATTAGCCAATCTGCGGTCTTCATTAAACGCAAGAACTTAATGGTGAAATTTGATTGGTTATGTATCGTTGGAGAGAACACTGAACCTGGGACAGCGCCAGCACGCAGGATCACAATCAACTCGCGTCACAACATAATGGGCAGTCGCACAAATGCTCCCAAATATATTTTAAGGTCGCACAGATTAAATTTCGGTCGCATATGCGACCAAAATGGTCGCAATTTCGAGCCCTGCTTTTAAGTAATTTAACTGATTCCAGATTGTTTTAGAATCACCTCTTGCTTCTTCAATTATTCTTAAAAAAAAGTCAGCCTTAGCTTTTCTTAAAGTCTTTACCACCTTGTTCCGTAACATAACGAATTGTTGTCTATCATGACTTAACTTTGATCGATTTACAGTTTTTAAAGCAAGATCCCGTTTTTTCATTAGTTCTAGACTATCTGAACTCATCCAGGGAACCATATGTTTCCTATTTTTAGGATTAATTTTACAACTGAAATCTTTGATCGTGCCCTCTAATTTTTTGGAAAATATTTGACTGTCATCCTCTAGGTCTTTTCCAGTTAATAAATCATCCCATTTAATCTGATGGATCACCCTTCTGAAATCTTCTAGTTTACGTTTTGGAATACCATAAGAATCATATTTCCTTTTAAATGAATTGAATCTCTTATTAGACAATTTTCTAGTCACTAAAATCAAATTGTGGTCAGAAAGACCTGTTAGCATATTAAAAGTCTTTAAAATTCTCTCTGCTCGATTACTAAAAATTAAGTCAATTTGAGACCTTGTTGTGTTAGTTAATCTTGTGGGCCCATTTATCATTTGCTTCAGATCAAAGTTGTCAGTTATCTGTTTGAGATTCTTTCTAATGGTTTTATCTTCCCAATTAATATTAAAATCTCCCATAATTATAACTTCCTTATTGAAATCACACTGTTGTAGTAATAATTTAAACTTTTCATAAAAACTGATATTTGAAGATGGTGGTCGATAAATTACAATTAATACAAAAGACATCTGTGGTGATAGTATAAAATTCAGACCAAGACATTCCAAATCTGTGCAATTTGGCCAAACGATTTCACTACACTGAATGCTAGTTTTCACATAAATCATAACTCCACCTCCCTTCGAACCAACTCTATCCTTCCTAAACAGTTTAAAACCAGGTATTTCTAATGCCGCAGACGGATAATTTTCATGAAGCCATGTCTCAGATAAACAGAGAAAATCTAGATTAGAATCTAATAAAAGATGTTGTATTTGATCACTTTTAGATATGATGCTTCGTATATTCAAATGACCACCTAAGAGACCTTTTGGCTTAACTTTAGGATCCCAAATCGTTCTTGATTGATTTACCGTCTGAAAAAAAAAACTTTTTCTGTTTTTTAAAATACCTTGATTTACAGTTTTCCTCTTCCCATTTTGCAAAGACTTTGCAAGCACTTGCGAAGTACCTAAACCAGCGTTCGCGAGACTGGAAGTCAGTGAGTCGATCGGCGCAGCTCCTACAGACGAGCTCGTATGAATCTCCGCGTCACTCCCGCTCGCAGCATGGTAACCCAGGTCGGCCTCAGACGCCAATGAATGGACACGCCGCGGAACGCCAACTCCAGCCACGGACACACCTGTTGACTAGGCTTCCGCCGCGTCTCTCCCCGCACCAACACGACCAGCAGAAACCAGCGAGACAGGGCGAAGGAGATTAGTGTGGTGATCACAGCCAGACAATAACGTACCGCTACCAAAAGTGCGTACCTGTAGGATAGCTGGAACCGACACGGAATGTACCATGCCAGCGGAACGTCGGTCCATAATGGCAGCGTCAATTTGCTGAGCCTCCACCACCGCTCCGCCCGCGTGTAAGACACAACCACCAAAACCCGGGCCACCAGAATGATGGAGGTTAGTTTTTGCGTGTTGTGGACCGGGACAGGGATGAATATCTCCCGATAATAACAAAGACATCATGATAATTAAGCCTAAAGCTTCATTCCGATGGAGTCGAGTTGATGGCTTTGAATTTTTCTTCACTTGCTTGTACATGGTTGGATAAATAAAAGTTAACGCTAAAATGTACTTCCCATGTCCGAAATTTCCCAAAGCATTATAGGTTTGTTTAACCAACCATCCAACATTGTCAGTGAAAGTTTTCTCATATACATTGAAGAATGAGTGATTATTAAAATGATCAGCAGATAGACTAAAATTAGCAGGACTAAAAAAGTTAAGAAGCAAGCTGTAAACTAAGAGAGCTAAAACAGCGCCTGCCGCTCCTGTCGCCATCTTTCCCTCCCTCTCCAAGTCTCATGTCGTGTTCGACAACGGGAGGGTTTTAACACTTGGGTTCCCACTTTTCCTGATATGAATGAATAATAATTGTAAAAGTTGTAAATGCACTTGCAGTGAGCAATCTCAAAGTGCAACAGAAAAAAAAAAACTATGTGACGGTTTCCTGGACAGGGTTTAGGTTAATCCAGGATTAGACCTTATTTAAATAAGGTCATTTAAGATGTTTTTACAAACATACCTTACAAAACACTACAGGTGTGCACCTTCAGACAAAACAATGGCACCGATATATTTTAAAATTAGTCAGTACAATGTGTTTTTAAATTAGAGCAGCTCAAACATGCATTGTAGTCTTGGACTAGAATAATCCCTGTCCAGGAAAGGATATATACACACACACACACACACACACACACACACCATGGGCGTAGATTTAGGGTGGGACGCTAGGGACATGTCCCTAGCAATATTCAGGGAAGACTGAATTGTCCCTAGCAATAATTTCGACCAAACAATTAATCTGTATTTATATATAACCACTGATGGTGGTTATAACCACCGTCTTATTCTTGTGTTTTCTATTTTTTACTTATTATATTTTTTCAGGAATCATTTAAATGAGATTAGAAATCTTTTGCAATCCCGTTCTGTAAAAATGACGCTCTATGTGGTACACAAACGGTTAACAGCTTTCGTTCTCTGCAATGCCCGCCTCCGTAACTCACATCGCTAATATGATTGGCTTTGCATTTCTTTAGTCCCGCCTCTCTACTCACATTGCTAATATGATTGGATTAGCATTTCTTGAGTCCCGCCGCTCTAACTCACATCACTTTATGTCTTTACTCGCTACGTGTGATAGGATGGTTTCACTTTGTACAACGCGCCAAAGTTCACTCAACAAGACGCGTGTGATTATTCGGGCTACAGGTAAGTGATGAAGAAAGTATTATTATACCCACTGTAACTGTTTCATGCACAAAATACGAACAAGTTGTGTCACATAATGATTCAAGGACAGTGTTTTCACCAATACACGACAATTCCATGTTAACCTGAGGAGTTGCAAACTTGTGTCAACCTTTTATAAATGGGTGGCAAGGTTATTTAGGGGGTCCCTAATCCATGAAAGAAAATAACCTCAACATGGTAAAAACATGAATTCATGTCATGATTGCTGAATACTTTACATTACTGCACTGTGGTCATTACTTGCACAGATGTAGACATAATGTAAGGTTACATTTTAAACTTAAAACTATTTTTTCACACTGATTAACTGTCTGTTAATGAAAAGAAGATTTAATGTGAACTACAGAAACGTTAATAAACGTTGTTCAGGAAACAGCATGATATACATACCAACTTCAACACTGGGATTTTTTTTGGCAAAATTAAATTAAGAATTAAATATTAATTGCATATTCTTCATTGTTATACAGTAAATATGGATTCATATATGTTACAATGTGATTTTCTTTTTTTTTTAACAAAGACTTAAACAGTTACTGTTTATTAGGCTCCAGGACATAACAAATTGTTTATTATAGTACATTAAATTTGGGATGGCACCGGGGGTGGCGAGTCAGATGTCACTGAGTAAAGTGCATACTGAGTTGTCTGTTGTTTATGTCAAGTAAACGGTGATAAACAGTTTTTGCAATGCGACCATTTTATTTATGTCCCCACCAATGCCTTTTTTAAAAAAGAGCAGTGCGGCGCGGCTTTTCATATTGCTAAGCAACCACCGAGTCAGCTGTCTTGTCAATCAAATATTGAAGCGTGAGCGCTCTTTTGCTGTTAACTGTCATATTAGCAGAAACTTTAAAAAGAGGACGCTTGCTCTGACCTTGTTTGAGGATGAGAGGTGCACAAACACGAAGGAGAGAGTGAGCGAGTGGAGTCCGGTTCTTCAAAGCAACTGTAAACTTCCCTCACCACAACGTAAGGCCCGCCTCTCCCCTCATTCGATTGGACAATGGAAGACGCGAATGACGTCAGGCGCTTCTCCGCTCTCAGCGCTCCTTCAAAACGCGTGCGCGGCAGGCGGCAGAAAACCGCAAGGCGCTCGGCGCGCATAAACAGCGCGCAAACGCTCCCTGCCCATAAATCATCATTCAAAAAAGGCGCCTGCAACTGCCATAAACGCTTTTGGTGTGACTGGTCCCTAAGAGTGTAGATACATAGATTAGGTAGGTGACTAGTTAACATGCACCACAATGTTCAACTGTAAATTTGTTTGTCTGAGAATGTGTGTAACTATGTTCAGCACACAAAACTGCATAGCAATGCCCCCAATTATTACTACCAGTGTGGGGGGCCTGACTGCTCATGGAGGTACAGAATACACACTGCAAATTTATATGTGTGTAGGCAGCATAGGTCCTACCTGCAGGCTGCTGGGCCTATACTGCCTGCCGCATCAGCTCTACCACCTGACACACCCTTGAAATGTCTGCTTGAGGCTTGTGCATTTAAGTGTGACACTTTGGTCTCTCTTATTAAGCATTTGAAGATCCACATAAGGGAAGGAATGGCTTTATGAAACTTTCAGGTGCTGCATGATATCACTGCTCCCATGGTACGTTTGCAACTTTCCTTGATTATTAAACCAGAATGAGAGTAAAGTTCCATATCAAATCAGCCTAGAAAATTGCCACGTTTTATTGTCCATTAGTTTTATTGTACGTTCTAACTTGAGAAGAGACAGCTATTAAATCGGACTAATTCCGGAAATCTTTGCAGACGAGATGCTAATGGTCTAATCAGATCCAATGATCTATGCTAGGTTGGACCTATACATGGCATCGCCAGACTCATGGAACTGCTGGATTTACTACCTCGGACCAATAAACAATATTTATCCTTTATCCTAAATCCATGTTATTGTGTGTTAACTATGTTACAGCCATGTGCCACTGCTGTGGATGTCAATACTGCAAAACTCCCCAGCACCCCCTGCTTGATTGTTCAAGGTAATGTTACTTTGATCTAGTATCAACATTTCTAACTCATTATTTTTTCATTCTAGAAATCTACATGACCACAATAAATAATAAGAATTATAATAAGAATTACATTTGTATAGCCCTTTGCATCTTAAGCAGATCGAAAAGTGCTCATAACACAATGTTGTATCTGTTCATTTCAGGTGACATGATGAAGCCCTCTGGATGGCTTATATCATCGAGGGACATGCCGTGATGGGCCTACACCTTTTTACACGGAGTAGCTGCTTTTTTCAGCAGCTATTACGTTTTCTACCTTGTGTGTCCTGCTGCTGGATCTTCGATGCTGGAGTTCATTCAAAGGTATTTTATAAAGATTGCATTTAATCTTTTTATTCACATTATAGTACAGGCTTCCAACTCAATGATTGTTTTGAGGTCGAAAATTATGGCATTTAATCAGACCCAAAAAACACGCGCAAGTGAGAGATACAAGCGTCCTCGCGAGGGCGCAGAACACAATTCACGCGATCAAGGGCTTGGATGAGCGCTCGCTCGGCCCTCTCTTTTCTCTCACAGCTGCACCACACACGCTCGCTCGATCAAGATGACTTTTGGGTCTTTGGGAGCGGGACATTGACTGATGTTTCGTGCCTATGATTGGTTGGTTGATTTAATCAGTGATACGCAGAATCTTCTGTTCTCAATTCGTATCCAGTCAATCTAGGTAGAGAAGACACTTTTATATGACCATTATGTTGGAGCACGTAATTTTAAAACATTAGTCTTGTTTGATCCATGCAATAGGCTGCAAACCAAACAATAATTCCAATTTTATTATATATTTTGTTTACTGTTTATCATCTTGCAATATATACTGTAGGCTATATATTGACATTGTCAGGTCACAGAGTTGGTTCAGACTTAGCATTAGCAAACTTTTGTATAGTCCTGTACAAAACTTTATTAAAAAAGGTGATATTATCTAACAACTGTAACCATGTTGTGTACCATGGTTAACTTTTGTAAGGGGAGCTTATTGCATGGTTTAAACAAGACTAATGTTTTAACATAAATTACCTACTCCGACATAATGGTCAAATTCAAACATGTCTTCTCTACCTAGATTGAATGGAGATGGATTGTGGAACAAGAGATCATGCGTGTCGATAATCAAATCCAACAACCAATCACAGTTGCGGAGACATCAGTCAATGACCCGCCCTCAAAGTCGCAAAAGTAATCTTTAGCGAGGGAGCTCGTGTGGTGCAGCTGTGAGAGCATAGAGAGAGTCGAGCGAGCGCTCATCCAAGCCCTTGCTAGCGTGACTGCATTTGTGCGCGCTGTGCGGAGGTGCGCTCTCGCGATGACGCTTGTCCACGCGCGAATTGTGTTCTCGTATCTCTCACTCGCGCATGGTTTTTGTGCGCCCAACTTTTGGGTCTGATTAAACGCCAAAGAAAATGCTGACAAACAAGGCACCTGAGGCTAGCCTGGTGAGACCATTTTTATCTCGCAAACTCATTCAATTTTGCTCTGCAGATCAGTCTGGGATTCTACATGTTATGCTGACAAATACCTGCCTGTCTAATCAGAGCTATTTATTTTGTTTTGGGGCGGGCTATGTAATGATGATTTCGAAATGTCTATTGCAAAATGCGAATGTATTGAATGAAGTAGATGAAATTTTCTTTAAAAGCAGAACAAAATGCTCTCAGGCCCTTAAAATGGTTTACATCATTCGAATCACAAGAATCTCAGCTTTTTAATGAAATGTGATATGTTTAGGTTTGTTTTTATTAAGTTATTGAATTTCCAGATGTTATCAACCAAAACACACGCATTGTACCGCCGATGGTACAGCGGAATGCGATCAGGTTAATTGAAAAGGATTTGTTTGTCATACATTCAACAGGGTTTGATTTTAATTTACCAACTGGCCAATTGCATGAAGATGCATTTCAGTGGCGGTGCACGTTGATATGGCCTCTCATAGTAGAAAATCAACCTCTTTGCCTCAGGCAAACCTAACCTGAGGCATCTTGGCTAAAAATGGCAAAAAAATATGGTGTGAGTAAGATCTAAGGGTTTGATGTGGGGGAAAAGCCCAGCAAAAAGCACACCTTAATAAATACTGTCTGCAATACATACTTTAAGTCTATTTAAAACTGAAACTATCTTTGCTTATTAACAGGTGCTTCCTGGGCATCAATCCTGAAAGAGGCTCAAAGACCAAGAAGCGGACAACAATTGACCCTCATGTGAGCACACTGTTGAGGAGACTTATTGACTTTGAGTGGGCATCATAGTTTTTTTTTTGTTCGGCTCATTTTTGAGTAGCCTTGTTCCTTTTGTAATTTTTCAAGACAACTTTGCACTAAGATTTTAACATAATGCTTTTGCTTGTGGACTCATTATAATGTTTGAGACTGAGAGGAGGGCCTGACCCCTTTACGACATTCCTTCATCGCTCTCTACCTTGCGCTCTTATCTTGCCATGAAGGCCTCATTCCCATCCTGTCCAATACTGTTATTGTGACACAGCTGGTTGAATTTTGAGACTGGTAGTTGAATTGCAAGTTTGCGCAAGTTCTCTGCTTTTTAAGATGGCTTTTATGACTAAGAAATTGAATTTCTTGAACTTTTGAAGTTCTTGGCATCTGCTGTACATTGAAAAATATGTATTTGTTAATAAAATATGCCATTGGGCTAACATTGACTTGACCTCAGAGTTGTTTATTGGGGGTAGGGGGTTAGTTGTGATTGTAAATTCACAATAAATGAAAGCTTCATCTGCATTACTTTTACAGTAAGTTATTGGACAATTTTAGCATAACTTCCACAGTATACATTGTAAATTCACAGTAAATTATTGTCAATTTCACAGTACACACTGTAAAAGTACATGGCCTTGTTGTAATAATGTATAGCAAAATATTGTAATTCCCCAGTAATGTATTGTAATATCACAGTAATTGCTTTGTCATTGAAGCTGTGAAGTTACAGTATACAGTTGTGCTTTTACATCAATGCATTGTAATATCACAGATATAACATGACAGTAAATTGCTGTGAGTATTTTCACAGTATATTTCTGTAATCCTTGCTGTGAAAGTCGTGCAAAATTTATCCATTTATTTACTGTGAATTCACAACGAAAAATTTTGCAGTGTACTTTAGAAAATGTGGTATCGAGGCTGATACCCGATACCAGTATCGGTATCGGTGCATCCCTAGCTGCGAGTTTACAAATATTCAACTTTGAGTGAAAAGCTCCGCTCGTCAATGTCAGTTCTCACCCAGCCTTCCAATCACAGTGGAGGAGGGGCGGGACATTACCACAGCAACTGAAGGCCGGGGTATAACTTTTTCCGCGTCCGGCTCGCGCGCGCAGCTTTTCGAGTATACTCCCCGCGGCTACACGCGGACGGCCGCGTTCGACACTATACGCAATACAAATGATTTCTTATTCAAATTATTACTCTACCAGCCAGTCAGGGCAGCACTGATTTGGTGACATTTACAGTACATTAAAACATTAGAAATAGGTGAAGAAAAGTAACCGATCCACCATTACAAACACACTTTAGAACAAACAACAAGACAACAAAGAACAGGAATCAAACAAACATGCGCCACAGCTTTCTGTTCTTGGAAGAAGTAAAAGTTAAAGAAGAAAAACGATAGTGTGTGTGCAAATGCTGTCTATTTCCTTTGTTTAATTGTTTATAGTGGAGTGCACTGTCTAAATATTTTCACGCGCATGCGCTGTTGTACGCGGACTGTACGCGCACTGTCCGCGCGGTCTCAAATTTTGGGCTGCACGCGGACGTCCCTAGTATACTTTCGGCTTAACCAGCTTACAGCTGAAGTATCACAGCTACCAAAGCGCTCAGCTGAAGAAAGCTGACACACAGCTGAAAAAACAGCTGGCATTCGGAATTAAAACGTGGCTGAAAACAACTGGACAAAGTTTTGGTGTGCACAACCCCTAAAGCGAGTGAAAAATGAACTTAGGACAACAATGACACAAAAACGTCTTTCTGCACTTTCCCTGCTTGTCATTGAATCTGAACTGGTTAGAGACATAGATTTTGAAGACATCATATGCCAGTTTGCTTGATCAAAATCCAGAAAAGTGCAATTGTAAATTGTTTGAGAATTTGTGCATAATATCACTGCTTGTACTGAACAACACAAACAAAACAACTGCAATGTAGCATTACACCACTAGTAGTTGCACATTAACTACAGATGTTGTTATATGCCAGATTAAAGAGTTGTTTTTTGTGTTCAATTTTACAAAAGTGACATGTTTATATTGATATTTTCCTTGTGAAATGTAATTATTGTTCATTCTTACAAAATCTCAGTGGTGTCAAAAGTATTCATATTCATTACTCAAGTAGAAGTATAGATACTTGGGTTTAAAAAGACTTTTGTAGAAGTTGAAGTATTAACTCAAGCTTACTCAAGTAAAAGTGAAAAAGTACTAGTTTCAAAACTACTTAAAGTATAAAAGTAAAAGTAATGCAAGGAAAAAAATGTCATTAGAGAAAAAAGCCTAGGCCGCACCACAGGGGCCTTTTGGGCACTACTCTATCTCCTCTAAAAAACGTTTTTAAAGGCCATAATAACTATAGTGTTATATTAAAATTTGGGATGCACAAGGGCCAGGGGTAGGCAACGTCAGTCCTGGAGTGTCGATGTCCTGCAGATTTTAGCTCCAACCCTTATAAAACCTTGGCTACCTGTAGTTTCAGGTGACTTTATAGACTTTTATTAGTTTGTTCAGGTCTGCTTGTTTAGACCTGGAGCTAAACACTGCAGGACATCGGCACTCCATGTTGCCTACCCCTGCACTAGGCTATCTGTTTCAACCACATACAATATGCCCATTAAAAATGAACGCATTTCAATACAATGCAAACAAATACATTAAAGCAGTGGTTCTCAAACTGGGGGCCGCGAGATGGTGCCAGGGGCCCCAGTTTTATAATATTTTATGAAATACATTACTTTATTATAAATTCTGTGTAACTAAACCTCAGAAAAATAAGGCTACTAAACAAAAGCAATACATTGTATAATTTAATGTTTTGTTTAATTCAAATTTTAAGTTTTAGAATGTTTATTTCATACATTTTCTTTGGGGGGTCGTGAAGGAATCCACTGTCAGGGAGCTACACTGCGACCAAATTGGTCGCATATGCGACCTTTTGAACTGCCGTTGCGACCCTAATTTTTAATGGGTCGCAAATGTGCTACCTAATGTTTTAGACAATATTCTATGATTTACTATGAGCATTTATTTATTATATATTATATATAAACAGAAATGTGGATTTTAAGAATACGTTGTATAACGTGCTCTGAGCCATCAACACGTTGGCTTCATTTTGCATGAAAGCACGTCGTGTCTCTCCCTATGAGTGTGCGTTTGCGTGCTCATCAGGGTAGGGTTGCACCAGTCGTTCGTAAGTTCTTACTTAAACTGGGACGTAAAGTCCAAACTAGAGGCTTAGTAACTACTAGCTAGTTTATAACTAACTCGGTTGCACCACTTGTTCTTAAGGCAGAACATAGCTAGTAGGTCGTAAGCTCTCCATAAAGTAATGCGTTGTCGCATAGAATGACGTTTATTTTTCTTAACCCAATCAAAAGCCTTATAATGGGCAAACAGGAAATAGTCTGAACAGTACGTAATTTCAAACTCATTCTTGTCTCACCTAAACTGAAAGTTAAAAAAAGACGTTAAAGCATATGTTATCGAACTCAAAACATTACACTTTTAATTGAAAATATATATCCCATAAATGGAGGAGAAAATAAACAGGAAGAAATTTTAAATCTTATTTTAATTGATGGATACACAGAAAATTAAACAGTTCTTGAAAACTCGTTGACGAATTTGCGGCTCTTCATAATTAATACGAGCTCATCGATGTTATATAATCTGGATGACATCTTATTCCAAACGTTATTCATGGACAGGGGCTTCCGTAAATATTTAGTTACAACGTATTGTTACGTTTAAACTAAGTTTAATGGTGCAACGCAAAAACATTTAGTAGTGCATAAGTTGTAACTTAGTGCCCATTTACGTCGTAACTAAGCTACGTTGTAACTTACGCACAGCTGGTGCAACCGGCCCCTGTTTCTCAATGAATTGGGTGCGACGCGACGCAAGCGCAGTGTCTTCCATGTTTCTGAACTTGAGCAGAGGTCTTTCTTCACTGAGGACGCAGGACCCGTATGGTTCCGGGTTTATATTTTAAATGGTCTGTCGGGTCCGGTTAGGTCCTAGTTTAATTACTTTGGGTAACAATTCTGATTAATATTGTGTTTATAACCCGAGTCGATTGGAAAACGGCCATGAGCGCTACCGCGCTAAAGCACGAGTGCATTTTCAGCGTGCCTCCGGTTTCTATGGCGATGGTTCTTGTTACGACCACGCGCTGCGTTTTCTTTCTCACATGTTTTTAATAATCTTATTATTAATAAACCATATATTTTCTAAAACCATATCCATATTAAGGTTGCACAGAGATTGTAGCAAAAAAGCAATGCTAATGTCAAGACTTTTAAATCTGAAATAATAAGTGGATTAAGCTTTTTAAATCGGCAAGAGAGAAATAGAAAGACAGCAAAAGTGCCTATTTAATAGAAATTATTACCATTATAACATCAGTCATAACATCAGTCACATTTATAATCTATAGACCTGCACTGTCTATTAATATACTATAGTATTGTATTATATTGAGTTTGATAAAAGGGGTCTAATTGCTTCATATATCAGTGCAAAAACAGTAAGTGTTTTCGTGGTGCTTTGACAAACAGTGTCAGCTTTGTTAATGGCAAAGAAAGTTTGGAGTGGTTAGATTAATGAAATATAATGTGAAATTAATATTAATTTTCAATAAATCAAAGTATTGTGTTGTGTCACACATTATTAGTTCTTCGTCACATGTATAGTAGACCATTATTTGTCAGTGCGTAATGATTGCCCTTTTTACCGGTTACCACCACCAAGTAAATTTCAGATCTGTGGGAAACACTGACTGCAACGTTTAAGAAAACAAGAAGGCATGTGGTTTAAAAGATGGCAAGTAAAATAAAAAGCATATCTGTATGCAATACAGTTTCATTATTGTTCATTATTATCCAGAGCGCCTTATGCTCTGTTTACACGTACATGGTTATTTTTAAAAACTGAGAGATTGACCTTCGTTTGTGCCCCTCGTTTACACGCAAACGGAGAACTCGCCTCTGAAACCGATTGTTTCTAAAAACTCCGGCCAGAGTGGAGATCCTGAAAATCTTCGGTTGCACGGTTGCATGTACACTGAGACAAACGGATGTTTAAGCAGGCAACGTCACAGAGTATGCGCCAGAGCTCGCACCTACGTCAAAAGTGCGACCTATGTTTACATGTGACTGCTACTCTGAACGCTTCCAAGATCACATTTATGTTCGTGCAAACTGGTTTCGTGTGTTTGTATTTGCAAATACAGCTGCTCCATTAATGTCGAGGAGCAGAGACGAGTGCTCGGAGGTCAGCAATTTTACGCGTGTTTGACTTCATGCGGCGCTGCAAGAACCGACAGACGGATGATGTCAAAGTATCGCGAGAGCTATTCGAAATTAGACCTCTACGTGTGATTCCTCAACTCGCTCTCGCGGTACTTAGACGTCATCGATTACCTACTGCAACAACTCCTCCCTCCAACGTGAAGAACCAGTTCGCGTCACCACCAGCACTGCCGGTGATTGGCTTACGTGGGCTTGAGCTTCTCTTGACGGCATATATGCACGGGTACGTGTAAATAAACACTTTTCTAAAAACTGACATGTGTGCACGATATTATTTTTGAAACCGGAGAGGTTGAAATGTCCGTTTATGAAAATAGCCGCCCACGTGTAAACATAGCCTTAATATAACTTGAAAAAAATATGTGCGACCAAATCATATTTTGCGCCAGTAACTGAGAAAGTTGGTAGCGCAAGTGCCACCAGTGGAAAAGGTTAGTGTAGTTCCCTGACTGTACACAAGGGAGGCCGCAAAAAAAAGGTTTGATAACCTCTGCATTAAAGAACCATAAATGTGTACTACTGGGCATTAACATGTGTTCTATAGAGAGGAAGATATGATGACTAGTTGCCTATAAATATTGTAATGGTGCAAAAAGTCAAATTTCAGAGCAGTGCCGCTGCTGGCAAAACTTTTACAGTGGTGCCCTCTTTAGTTAAAAAACAACAAAATCACACACAACTATAGTATGTGTGAGAATAGAAATATGCTATTGTTATCATCATTTATAATTGTATTTTGACAGCAACACAAACTACAATTATACAAATATGCTATTATATATTATAGCCTATATTCCTGTATCTGTACTTGTGTAGCTAATGGACTTACAGTCTTGTTCAAAATAATAGCAGTACAATGTGACTAACCAGAATAATCAAGGTTTTTAGTATATTTTTTATTGCTACGTGGCAAACAAGTTACCAGTAGGTAGTGATGCACCGAAATGAAAATTCTTGTCCGAAACCGAAAAACGAAACCAAGGCCGGAAAAACCGAAGAATAACAGATGCAGATAAAAAAGCTAGGAAAGTGTGTAGAGGCATTGGAGATGAGGGTTTAAAACGACTCAATGCAAGTGGTCTCAGTGATGCAGATAAGAGAAATCCTGACACCTTGTGGAACTTCTTTGAAGGACAACTAAAGTTAAATGTTAACTTCAGAATTCACAGGCTACATCTCATGCAATACAGACAGAGAACAGATGAGAGCATTGATGATTTTGTGACCAGAGCCAGAACACTAGCGTTGAAATGCCAATTTACAGATGAAGAGCTTAATGAAAGATTAGTTGAGCTTATCATTGCCAGTACTCCCTTTGATGCTTTAAGAAATGATCTTTATAGCAAGCCTAAAGGGCATCCAATTGCCGAAGTACTAGCAGAGGGGCGAAAACACGAAGCTTTAGCAGCTGGAAATGAACAAATTCAACAGCTCAGCGTGCCACACAAGGATAAAGTCCATGTAATAACAAGAGGACGAACATGTCAAAACTGTGACAGGAACCACAAACCCAGGCAATGCCCTGCATATAATGATACATGCTCTATGTGTGGAAATAAAGGCCATTGGGCAAAATGCTGTAAAAAGACAAGACGACAAAGACAGTTCTCCGCCCAGCGCAGAAGCAAGTCACGACCACACACCGGATACCAAAGACATACATACCCAAGAAGAGACTACAAGCACAAGGATGAGCCCTGCATCAATGTAGTAGACAATACCAAAGAAGATGATGTAAGTACATACCAAAAACACTTTTACTCCATCACCATCAGTGCAAAGTGTTTACATAGCATCCATGTGAAGCCACCCAGAGATGAAGCATATACAACGCTGAATGTTAAACCACCACACTTACAAGGACAGGGATACACACTTCGTCTAAAAATAGACACCGGTGCATCAAGAAACACGTTACCATTGCGTACATTCCAGCAGATGTATGGAACAGCACCACAAAATATGCAACACAGCAGTTTTAGCGGCACAGCAAAGCTGATCCTGAAAGAAGGCGCTAACCCATTCATCGACCCACCACATAAATGCAGTATTCACATTAAGGAAAAACTTCAGAGTGAGCTGAATAAGCTTATCGATCAAGGAGTCCTACGAAAAGTAGAAGAGCACACAGACTGGTGTTCCAGTCTAGCCTTCAGCACAAAGAAGGATGGATCATTAAGAATATGTCTAGACCCGCAGAAGCTAAATGCAAGCTTGAAGAGGTGTCCTCACAAGATACCAACTGTAGAGGAACTAAACCCAAAATTTGCACATGCTAAAGTATTTAGCAAGCTAGATGCAAAAGCTGGATACTGGTCGATACATCTGGATGAGGAGTCACAAATTTTGACTACCTTCCGAAATCCCTTCGGCAGATATTGCTGGAGACGCTTACCATTTGGCCCTAGCGTATCCCAGGATCTCTTCCAAGCAAGGATGGACCAAATTCTAGAAGGTCTCCATGGTGTAATAAGTATAGCAGATGACGTCGCTGTATGTGGTACTGATGAGGAAGAACACGACAGAAACCTACAAAACCTGATGAAAAGAGCAGTAGAAAAGGGCCTATTATTATTACCTCTCACCTTACATACCAAGGTTTGCAGAGAAAGCACACACACTAAGGGGTTTGCTAAAGACTGATTCACAATGGGCATGGGATGATGACTATCAGAAGTGCTTTGATGAGCTGAAAGAAACAAGGACTGTGGATGCGTGTCTGAAATACTACAACCCAGCAACCACCCTCACACTGGAGGTGGACGCATCACAGAAAGGTATTGGTGTTGCACTAGTACAAGACAATAGACTCATTGCTTTTGGTTCAAAGACACTGACTGAATGCCAGTCAAGATATAGCAACATAGAGAGAGAGATGCTTGCTATTGTGTATGGCATGCAACGATATCATACATACCTGTATGGCAAATCATTTGTTGTTGTGACGGACCACAAACCACTTGTCACAATATGCACAAAACCTCTGCATGCCGCTCCCCCCAGACTACAGTGCATGCTAATCAAGACACAAGGGTACAATTACAATGTTGTGTACCGCCCTGGAAGTCAAATGATCTTAGCAGATGCCCTCAGTCGCCTGCCGAATCCAGAAAACAATGAAGACATCGAACTGGATGAACGTATAGACGGACTCGATGCAGAATTTGAGGATCCTACGCAGCAAACCATTGCAATAATAAATTTCTCCCAAGAAAAACAAGAGACTCTCAGAACCGAGACTGAGAAAGACCCCAAACTCAGTGCAGTAAAAGAAATCATCCATTACGGATGGCCTGACAAGATACAGGACCTGCCAAAGGATCTGCGTAGTTACTGGTCTTTTCGAGATGAACTTGCCATAGAAGCTGGAGTTATATTCAAGGGCAGACAGGTGCTTGTCCCGGAAACAATGACTAATGACATTCTGACACAGCTTCATGCAGGCCACCAAGGCATAGAAAAAACACGCAGACTGGCACGAGAGAGTGTATACTGGACGAAAATAAATACAGACATTGAGAAAATGTGCAAATCCTGTAGCACAGAACATCAAGATGCACACCCAAAGGAACCACTCATTCCACACAAAGTACCATCCAAACCATGGCAATACATAGCATCTGACATATTTGAGATTCAAGGAAAACAGTTCCTACTTACTGTGGACAGATATTCCAAATACCCACTGGTTGACGAAATGCCCATACCAGTAAGCAGCCATGCAGTGGCACAGAAAATGCAGATGTATATGTCCCTCTTTGGAAGACCAGATGAAATAGTTACAGACAACGGACCACAATACACAGGGCAACCGTTCAAAAAATTCATAATGGAGTGGGGAATTAAGCATACCACAAGTTTACCACATTACCCAAAAAGTAATGGATTCATTGAAAGGCATGTAAGACACATTAAATCCATCATCAGAAAAACAATGCACCACAAGGGAAACACACAGATGGCTCTACTTCAGGTTTGAGCAACTCCCATAGATAGTGACTTACCATCGCCTGACGAATTACTCTTTGGCAGACCAGTCACAACCCTCTTACCGAGTCATGGGGATCCAGGCAAACTACAACACAGACAACACCTGGAAAACAGAACAATGATGATGAAAACACATCATGATCAGAGTAGCGGCAGAAACTTACCTCCACTGTATCCTGGACAGTACGTAAGAGTGCTTGACAAAGAGAGGAGAAGATGGAACCCGGGAACTATTGTGGAAAGATGTAAGGAGCCAAAAAGCTATCTTATACAGACTCCAAATGGAAACAAAATTAGACGTAACCGGAGTCATCTCAGAGAGATGTACACCACACAACCACAAGAAACACAGAAAAAAGTGCAGTTCATGGAACCACCAGAAACAGAGGTGTTGGAACAAAGCTATAAAGACCCTGTTGAAAGCAAAATCACACAACCTACCAATACAGAGACAGACAATAAAAGCCATGAGAACAATAAACCAATATGCACAAGATCTGGAAGGATTATAGTCAAGCCAGCACAATACAAGGACTATGTACAATGATAAAAAGATAATAATAATAACTGTGTAGAAAGAAATTTCCTGAATATATGTTGAATGTTATGTTGGTCAACATTGAAGAAAAAGTGTGTTAATACGTTTTATTAATGATGGTGCTCCCTATACTCAGAACAGGTAAAGACATATAAGTTTTGCTGATATTTTAAGTGTCTGAGTATGTAAAGAAAGGGGGATGTTGTGATACGTAATACGTTGTGTACGTAAGCAGGAAGTGATGTTGTGTATGATGCTTGGATGCTGAGACATGCAGTAAAGATGTTACTAGTTCATCTACCTTGTGGTCGAGTATTACTTCACGCGCGGACATGGATACTTGCGTGCACGCGTCAGTGCGGCTGCTTCGTCGCTTTTACAAGCGTACATTGGGTAAAGTAACTACATTGCATTTAGATCCGTTTTTGCCGCGATTGTCTTTGTAAAGAATTGCACTGGTTGCACTGAGATTTACACCGGGACACAAGAGATTTACACTGGGGCACGTGCCCCAGTAAAAGGGGTCTAGCGACGCCCCTGCTCGGACTCTCTCTAAAGTTTACACATCAAGACATGCTTAATCTTTGCAGACGCGTGCAAACAGCTAGACCGTAAGTGAAACCTGCTTGAGCACGAAGGGGAGGGGTGGGAGACGACTGATCACCGTGAGTGAAACCCAAGCGCTAGCGCACGGATGAGAGGGGCGCGGTTGACATTCAGTTTCGGTTTACATTTTCAGCCGGATTTTTTATTTCGGCCCGAAACCGATAATGCCATTTTCGGCCGAAATTTTCGGCGACCGAAATTTCGGTGCACCCCTACCAGTAGGTTCAGTAGATTCTCAGAAAACAAACAAGACCCAGCATTCATGATATGCACGCTCTTAAGGCTGTGCAATTGGGCAATTAGTTGAAAGGGGTGTATTCAAAAAATAGCAGTGTCTACCTTTGACTGTACAAACTCAAAACTATTTTGTACAAACATTTTTTTTTCTGGGATTTAGCAATCCTGTGAATCACTAAACTAATATTTAGTTGTATGACCACAGTTTTTTAAAACTGCTTGACATCTGTGTGGCATGGAGTCAACCAACTTGTGGCACCTCTCAGCTGTTATTCCACTCCATGATTCTTTAACAACATTCCACAATTCATTCACATTTCTTGGTTTTGCTTCAGAAACAGCATTTTTGATATCACCCCACAAGTTCTCAATTGCATTAAGGTCTGGAGATTGGGCTGGCCACTCCATAACATTCATTTTGTTGGTTTGGAACCAAGACTTTGCCCGTTTACTAGTGTGTTTTGGGTCATTGTCTTGTTGAAACAACCATTTCAAGGGCATGTCCTCTTCAGCATAGGGCAACATGACCTCTTCAAGTATTTTAACATATGCAAACTGATCCATGATCCCTGGTATGCGATAAATAGGCCCAACACCATAGTAGGAGAAACATGCCCATATCATGATGCTTGCACCTCCATGCTTCACTGTCTTCACTGTGTACTGTGGCTTGAATTCAGAGTTTGGGGGTCGTCTCACAAACTGCCTGTGGCCCTTGGACCCAAAAAGAACAATTTTACTCTCATCAGTCCACAAAATGTTCCTCCATTTCTCTTTAGGCCAGTTGATGTGTTCTTTGGCAAATTGTAACCTCTTCTGCACATGCCTTTTTTTAACAGAGGGACTTTGCGGGGGATTCTTGAAAATAGATTAGCTTCACACAGACGTCTTCTAACTGTCACAGTACTTACAGGTAACTCCAGACTGTCTTTGATCATCCTGGAGGTGATCATTGGCTGAGCCTTTGCCATTCTGGTTATTCTTCTATCCATTTTGATGGTTGTCTTCCGTTTTCTTCCACGTCTCTCTGGTTTTGCTCTCCATTTTAAGGCATTGGAGATCATTTTAGCTGAACAGCCTATCATTTTTTGCACCTCTTTATAGGTTTTCCCCTCTCCAATCAACTTTTTAATCAAAGTACGCTGTTCTTCTGAACAATGTCTTGAACGACCCATTTTCCTCAGCTTTCAAATGCATGTTCAACAAGTGTTGGCTTCATCCTTAAATAGGGGCCACCTGATTCACACCTGTTTCTTCACAAAATTAATGACCTCAGTGATTGAATGCCACACTGCTATTTTTTTGAACACACCCCTTTCAACTAATTCAACTAATTGCCCAATTGCACAGCCTTAAGAGCGTGCATATCATGAATGCTGGGTCTCATTTGTTTTCTGAGAATCTACTGAACCTACTGGTAACTTGTTTGCCACGTAGCAATAAAAAAATTATTCTGGTTAGTCACATTGTACTTCTATTATTTTGAACAATACTGTACTTTACTTTAGTCAGTATAAATCCAAGCAATTTTGGAGAATAACTAAATGTCTTTCTTGTAAGTAAATTAAAAGTCAGGTTTAAGGAAACAGCTGATGTCTAAAAGCAAAAGTTTATGTATGTATGGTTATTTGTTTGATTGAATTAACACTCAAGCATTCAGCTAAGTAGGTTTTGTTAATGCAAATAAAATTTAGGGCAGTTATAAGCATATACAAAACAACGATGTCTTTAGCATAGATATCTTTGCCATGCTTCAAAACGCAACGCAGCACAATGTCATTTAAGTTGAACAACTGAAGTTACATGATATAAATTGGTATTGTTACACTATTTAAATCACACAGACGAGTTGGTGTCAGCAGCCAGCTATACATTTACACAGGCTTGTGAATGTGAACTGACCTGAAAGTGATGCGCGAGATTTATTTAATACTTTTCCATTTGAAGACAGAATGCCGCGTTCTGTTACTGTACAAACGGATGGCGGATGATATCAAAGCATCGCGAGGGGAGACACTCCGCATGCTTTCTAATCGCTCTCGCGGTTCTTTTATGTTTATCTTTGCAGCAGCATCGAACAAACTTTTGATCATCTGCAGTCTGCTGGGGGCGGGGATTGCGTACACAATTCCGACACCCTATTAGTTTGTATGTTTATACTTCTCATCCAACCACAATCGCATTCATCTGGATGATGCAATTTATCAAGATAGGTTTTTTTAACAATGATAAGCCGGAATGTAAAAATAAAAAACGAAAACATGCCAAATTAATAGAAGTAACGAGGCGATTTTTAAAATGTAAGGAGTAGAAAGTACAGATAATTGCGTGAAAATGTAAGGAGTAGAAGTAAAAAGTCGTCTGAAAAATTATTACTCCAGTAAAGTATAGATACCCAAAATATCTACTTAAAGGTAGGGTAAAAGATTTGATCCTAAAAAATTTTTTGTTATGCTGGTTAAAAGTCTCCTTACATCCTGATAGCAATCACTGTGTTAAGTTGTTTAAATGTATTTGTAGAAATTTATGTCATCTGTGAAAGGCGTAGGACCAAAAAATGTTCAACAAATCATAGATTTCGGTCCGAACGGACATTTCCATTTTTGTCCCTCATACGTAAGCATAATTTGAATGCCCACCGCGCAGCGAGTCCACGCAGACACCATACGTCATCAGCGCGTTCACGTGCGCTCACCTCCTGCCTGTAAACAGTGAGAACAGCAAACTTTTCTGTTAAATTGACAACCTACACAGGAGGCACAAAACTAAAGGCATCTTTTATAACAACAACAGCAAAAACTGCCTGGATCAGCAAGAGCAAAAACCCAAATGAACATCAGTAACTTTACTGCTTTACCACGAGATGCAAACAGCTGCAGGACGCAAAGGGTCTGAAAGAGTCGTTGCACAGTTTATTTTGGTAAGGTAGGTACGCGATATGTTTGTATTGAGATGGATTCAGATATTCTACTTTGATGAAACATTGTGTTGCTTATGAAATTTGTGTTCGTTTACGGATTAGCGTAACGATATAGTTACTACGTCTACACAACCGAACGTGTGCTTAAACTAATTCTGATGTAAACCAGTTGTTTGGTTATTTTGGCAGTGTTATTCGACTTTGTACTGCAAAGTTGTCTCAATGCTGAATGAGACATGAGATGTGACCGTCTGATCTGTGCGTGTTCATGTGTTTTGGAAGAGGCGTGACTTTGGATGGCGGTTTGACTTGAGGGTGGGATCGGGATTTCATTGCTAGGCGGCTACCGTTAGCATTTTTCAAAATGTGTTACCCTACCTTTAAGTAAGGTAACGAAGTATTTGTACTTCGTTACTTGACACCTCTGCAAAATCTTATAAATTATTAAGTGGATTCTTGCATGATCATTTGTGAGGTGGGTCGGGGGCATCACAAGGTCTTAATACACCACTGCTTATTTTAAGGACTACAAAACAATACATTGTAATACATTTTGATATTACTTCACCAGATCCTTGCATATGAGACAGCAGGTGTGCCAATCAGGTTTCACGAGGACTTTTCATGTGTGTATCGTAATGAAAATAATGCATTATATCTTACCATTAAACTTCAGAAATCTAGTAGAGATAATGGTGTTATGTGTACTCAGAAGATGTGATTCACTGTTAACTGTGGGGTGCAGGGCTGTTATGTTAACAGGATACAGCGTGCTATGAGAGGGATTGTTTATTCACGTTAGTAAATTAAAGCCAAAAATATTCACCAAAGTAGTATATATGAGCCACATATATTCACATAAAAATGATTGATGGTGACCTTTGACCTTAGGGGAGGGGCTAACCTTTGACCTCAGGGGAGGGGTCTGTCAAAATGATTGATGGTGCCCTTTGACCTCCAGGGAGGGGCTAACCTTTGACCTGCGAGGGAGGGGTGACCTTTTGACCTGCGAGGGAGGGGTGACCTTTGACCGGACCACCCACGTCGTGAACCTTTGACCTCCGGGGAGGGGCTAACCTTTGACCGGACCTCCCACGTAGCGTTGAACTTTTGAACCGACCGCCCACGCTGCTCTGAACTTTTGAACCGACCGCCCACGCTGCGCTGAACTTTTAACCGGACCGCCCACATCGCGTTGAACTTTTAACCGGACCGCCCACGTCGCGTTGAACTTTTAACCGGTACGCCCTCGTCACGTTGACATGTTTACGACCGGGGTTATCTCCGGGGCGCGTTAAATCATGTCCTCCTACGATAAAACAATAAAAACAGTGTTTACACAAGTGGTCTTCATTAAAACACATTCCATGCTCCCATCATAATTTATATAAGGTGGGGCCCGATATGTCTAATAAAAGCCGGGAAAATCACAGTTACGACAATCACAAACATGGATACCATGGATACACCGTGCAGCTCACTCAGTACTCCGGCGAGTGCCGAAAAACTTTAACTTTTAACATGATCCATTTTGGAATGCTTCACATTATTATAATCTACCATGTTGGCACAGCTCGAGTGACCTCTCTACAAATTATTTTGATCAGGGATCAAATTGAAATATTGTGAAATCCTCTCATCCAATAGTTTCATTAAACACACATTTTTGGTGAAATGATCAAATAAATTAAATGTTCTTTCTTTTCTTTAAAAAGCCATACCAGTTTCTTATGCTATATTCATAAAATCAACTGTAATTAAATAAAGGTAAGATTAGAAAAGCTGTTTAAAATTGTATGGATACGACTGATTAAAAAACATGTTCAAAACTATCAACATAATAAAAAAGGTTTCTCACAGCGGCAGATGAAATACAATCTAAAAGAATAAAGAACAATGAATTCTGTCAAGATGAACATGTTGTAGGATTTTCTCTAGAGAGTAAAAATTGATGTGTAATTTTTAAATGTCCTATTCTGCATTTTGTATAGATGACCTGATTTTCAAAACAGAAGTTATGTTTTTTCAAATAAACTGTTCAATACAAAGATATGGTCTTCTGCCACTTACACAGATCGTAGTCCTTTCCTTGAAGTTGCATTCCTGAGAGATGCTTCCACTCCGAATCGTAAATCGTTTTGGCAGTGCCCGTGTGAGGACCGAGATATTTTGTTTTTTAACTCGTAAAGCATGTCCAGTCCTCCTGTGATAGCAGGACAGTGTTTATACAAGGGGCCTGCATTAATGCAGCTTGCGTTGCTTTCATCATACTAATAAGTACAGCATAAGTAAAGACAAAAAGACACATATTACAAAACATTACCTGTCTAAAAACTGAGACTTTTAACTTTAGGTTATTAGTATATTAGGTTTAGTATAGTTTTCAGACTTTCAGAAAGAACTCATCAACTTAAAGAATAAAGCACTTATCAATTACATTTATTTTAATCTCAAAAACTCAAGTTTTCGTCTAGTATTTATTATTGCACCTGAAATACAAGTACCTGAGACATGCTCGCACTCCTTAGCCAAAACACTAAAACTTTTAGTGCTTTTGTATTTAATATAATATTTAATAATATTTGACAAATTACTCCATACAAGACAATCAAATTATATACATTCAATGAACACAACATACAAAGTCTAACTTCATCACATGCTTTGATGCACTCATTTCTCTGTCTCTGTTGTTCTCAGTTATCAGTTGTCGGCTATGTAAACGGTGTTTTTTTTTTTTATAAAGTGTATTAAACTCACACTACTCTTTACCCAGAATAACATGTACTTCTTCCGTGGTGACAAAGCGAGGTACATGATTTCTTCAATTTATAAAAACACTAGTAAACTTTTTATTGTAAAATAGTCAAATAAAATAGTAAGACTAAAGACATAGGCTAACTGATGATCCTTACATATGAAATACCCGCACAAAATCATCTAGGTATATTCTCAAAGCGACGTTGGTTTTATTACACCATAATATAAGAATAATAAATCAGTATATACTATAAAGATTCACTTTGCTATCATGGAAGTCACCGTCATATCTCTACAGTAGCCCTAAACGTACAAACTGCTCTAAAGAGCACGTTTCTTCCCTACGTTGTCTCAGACGATGACATGTTTGTCGTGCGACAGCCACCATATGCGTTTTAAAATTGAAGAGTGAGTTGTCTGTGGCATTTCACAATCTCACCACTAGATACCGCTAAATTCTACACACACCACCTTTAACTGGCTACTGTTTCCAAGATGCATTACGATCTAAGCCATCGCACTGGGAGAGAGAGTACATAGTGAGACATATTATTAACCATTTTATTTGTTGTTGTTGACACAATTTAATGTAAAGTGTAAGATCTTATTAATTTATAAAAAAAAAATAACAGCTTAAAGATAACTATTAGGGCTGAAACTAAAAACCCTCATATTAGCTGTGTACATTATGAAACTGATTTTATTTCACCTGTTTTACAAGTTAAGAAAAATTTAAGCGCTCCACATAAGAAGCAAGAATTCCTTTTCCTACGGGTGCATAGAGCGGAGAGGATGATATAGAAAATACCGGGAAAGACCTTTCCCACTGACACTTTAATATTCTATGGCTTCATAACTCACACCGATGACTATGTGATGAGGGGCGTGTGAATTGCTGTGTTTAGAGGGGACGGGTCAGGATTTTTAGGTTACAAATCAGAGCCTGAAACTTAGAGCTCTCACACCTCAGATACGACGCTCTGGCATGTTCATTTAGCGGCAAATTTGAAGGCTACTTTCAGGAATTCTCCATTAAATTGTTTAAAGCAAAGTTTTTAACACGGCATAGCTCAACTGTGCAGGATTCAAGGAGTTGCAGACGCTATTTTTGAGGACGGTGCAAGCACGACTGGAAGCTTAACAAAATAAGGGAGAGACTTGTGGACATACATCGTGTAAAGTTGTCTACGACGCTGCGGATTCTTGAAAGGAGAGAACAAATGTCACTTGAGCGTGATCACAAACGCAAGATGCCGTACGTGTGCGGTCCTCCAGTTTTTAAAGAAATGCTTTCAGAACACTGCAGGAGTGAGCTTGTTAATATTTTTTATGCGGTAATATCTGCAAATGCTGATGTGTGCTTGCCGCAAAATTACTGCGAAACTGATGCCGTGCGCGTAACCAACCTCAAGAAAAAAACAGATGTCGTGAAAAGTCTGGACAAATCTTTTGATAAGATGGTTCAAGTGTCTGTTAACGCCGATGAACCGATCAATGTGTTCATCAAAAAAGCCCTAGATGCTATGTATGAATGTGATGATGAGGAGGAGTTTGACATTGCTAACATCCTCCTCATGTCTGCATATGTAATAGATGTATGTGTTGCCGTAGCGACAAAGAAGGACCAAATCAACGTGCGTGAAATTGTTGAAATTGCTGCTGACTTTCTGATCGACAAGAGTCTTGGCACATGCCTACACTTTCTATTGTATCTAGACAACATCATAACCTTTGGTGATGATTGAAAACAATGCGAGTTCCTGGGACACCTCGTACACCTGAAAAAAACATTCACTTTTTTCACGACCTACCTTTAAACATTTGAACATGGTCTTTTAATTTTTCTTCACCTTCTTTCCATCTATAGCCTGCTTATTTGATAAGTTATGGTTTCAGCTCTTAGAAAGTTCGTGATAAACGTTTGTGTGAAATGTTACCACTACATTCGGTCATTTGGACTTGTAAACATCTTGTTCATACAAAGTGTGACACTTATTATGTTATGTAAAAATAAAAGTGACTCGCATCAGTATGAAAAGCTAAATCCGTATGCATGACCTGATACAAATTTGGTGATTTGTAACTTAGTGATTTTTACATAGACACGTCAGTTACTTTGCATAACCTGTATAACTCTATGAAACGTGTCCTTCAATAACTGAATCATGCCAACATTTTTACTCAAGAATTTCAATACTTATCAGGACCATTTTAAGCACATTACAATATACCATCATTTATTTACCATTCGTAAAACATGCGTAGTTGCAACACTACCATTCAGTTAAACTTTACATTTCTAGACTGTGTTTTTTCTCAAAGGTTGCATATAATCACAGACAACACACTACACCTAAGTGTATCTTAACAATGGCAAACAGGAATACCAACGTTTACAAACAAGTGTAGTTAAGCACTTTGATTTTTGACATAATTCACAGAAAGCAACAGTGAATCATCAAAACGTTGCTAGTTTTTTAGTTTCCGAAAGTATACATTTACTTATCACACTGGTCCTCGCAAACAAACCAGGAACGTTATTCATCTGAACACTTTCAACAAACCTATGTCTTTGTTGTTTTTTATTTAGACAATCTTTTGTTTTCATAGTTTTGATCTGTTCATGTCAACTTTCTTCTGTATATCTTTCTCAGATCTCATAAAATCACGCATTTACCTTCTTAATGCCATCAATGTATTTATTACTTATCCGTTATTTGTTATACTGTATGTCATATTTTTGAGTTTATACCATTCATTTTTATAGAAAGTTTCAGAAACTCACATTTACATGGAATTATGATACATTTTACTTTTAATGATCTCCAGGAGTGAGTGCTGGTTTAACAGGGGTAAACTGTTATCATGCCGCAATCCTGAAGGTTTATAAGCCAAACAAGAGTCCTTCAACACCTCACACCATACTGATTTCGAGTTCACTGATACTGAGTTCAAATTGTAAAAACAGTAGTAAGAAAACTAGTACAATCGTCACTTATAGTTTTGTCATATGATGATGATATGTTGTTTCATCTTTCAGGTGTTTGTTGAAGTATTTTGGCACAACTGTTTATTCCAATCTTTAATCAGCCATACATGACAAAAGTTTTTGTTCTTGTTTATTTTAGTTTAACTCATCATACTAATTTATGCAAACAGAAATTGTCAGATTTCACGTTTTCATGATTCAAGTGCACAACACATTGCGATTACTGTCTCAACTCGTTCTCTGATTTATCTAGAATATCTACAAAGTAACGATTGTTAAGATCTTCATGCACAGAGCTTACCCACAAGAGTGTTTGCTCTGGTCTCATAAAAACAACCATTTACACTCAAAACCTATGGCTTCTCTGTCTTAATGTCATCAATTTATTATTTTGTCTACATCATCACCAAAATGTTTCGCTATAAGAGTGTGCAAACTGTTTTACTTCGGTCTAGATTTTTATAGAAAGCTCCAGAAAATGTCGGGGTGCTAACATTTACAAGAATGATGAAGCATTTTACCTTTAAATGGTCCAAAGAGTATGCGTTGCTGTACAAGTACTATCTTTGTTGCAACCATCAAGAATATTATGTTCGTAACAAGAATTATATCAAACATATCGTCGCTGCCCGATGAAACTCACGTATATCCAAAACGGTTACTTTTCAGGAAGTGAAAAAAACACTGTATATCAAAAGCAGTTGAATGTAGCGTTGTCATACTTGGTACGGCATATTTACATGTAACCATATTCTTGCCAGTGTAATGATATAATCCACATTTGACCAAAATTGAGTTTAAATGGACATGCGTGCATATTTTACAGTAACTGTGATCGATACGCGTTCTTCCGATCATTAATTAGAATGGCCAAGTCGCGTTTCGTATTGACAGATGAATACGCTCAGTTTATTAAATAGCCTACGTCTTAGTTAAATACGCTTACTTTATTTAATATTAATTATAAGTGTATTAAATGTCTCTTGCAAGCTATGAAGGGACAATGAATCAATACACTGACAAAGTCCCTGCAACACCAGCTCAACCGAACAATGCCAAAGCACCACAACGTAGAAAACAGCAGCGGGTTTAATAAATGATTACAATGAATTTCATTACATATGTACAAGAAAACACACCATCAGCATACAACGCAACATATGTGACCCTGGACCACAAAACCAGTCTTAAGCATCGCTTGGTTTTTCAGAACATTTTAACCAAATGCTTTCACAAAGTGGTGGGGAAATCCCCAGCGTATAACACCAATGCTAGACAGATACTTTGTTTGCACAGTCCTACCGTAATTAAGTAACTCATAGATGTTAGTCTGGCGTCCCGGGGAAACGTTTACCTCGAAGGAAAGTCATTGTCATGTTTATTCGGCTATATCCAGTGCTGAGCTTCGATGAAACTTTACGAGACCGGCGAGATGCTTCACAGGCGGAAGATATGCGGCGTGATTGACAGCTTTGACACCAAACAGGTACGTGAAAATCAGATGACATGATTTCACAAGTTTTCATTGGCTATTTAGGTATGTGACGCATACTGTATATGGAAATGAACCTGGACATTCAATCTGTCGAAAAATCTCAAAATCGGCAAAATGAACATACGTGAGTTTCATCGGACAGCGACGATATGTTGAGCGTGTTCTAAACGATGATATTGCAGAGAAACTATTCAAAAGAGAACCAGCTTTAACATACATTTTATAGGGCCCCTTGATTTTAAAAAACAGCAAGCTGTACCCAGTGTTTCTAACAAACAGTTATAATCACATCACAAGCCTAAATGTTTAGAAACATAAATCTTTTTGAAGACCTCACACAATAGGGTTTTATTCTATCTGGAAAACTTTAAAAAATATACGCACATGAGCTCAAATAGTAAAAACAGTTGCAAGATATACTATTAATGCTCAACTAGTACATTGTATAAACTGTTCGTTTGTATAAATGACATTTGGCGTTTGTAGGGGTTGTTGACGTATTTTAGACGCAAGTTGTTTATTCTAATCTTTAAACAATTGTGTATGACAAAAGTTGTTCTGACTGAACTGACATTAAGGAACGGTACTGAAATGCTAAAACTAGGTAGATACAACTTCAACAGAATATAGATGTTTTTAATCTATTGGTACCGATTTTAAATGTGTCCAAACTATTTCAAACATTACTAAGTTGTAGATGTTTGCATCTTAATTTACAAGGTTTTTAACAAACCAACACACGTTCCTGTTTTGTCATGCTCTGTTTCATAGCATTGCAACTACATACTTAGGTACACCGCATTATGTTGAACGGATTACTAAATTAAAGCTAAACAATCTTTATTATGCTGTAGACGTATGGCGTATATTTTCTATGTATTTGATGAATTTACATATTCAAACATTACATTTTTCCTATATTTACTGTTTCACGGTGAAGGTTTTAGTAAGTAAATGTAAAACAAACTTCACTGTGTTGCTGTGTTCCCTTAATCGTCTAGCAACAATTTTCAAGAGATTGCCAACATGTATGATGTGTTAACTGTCAGGGGATCTGAGATGTACTTTATTATTTTCTGAAGTAATTAAAAAGTTAACTATCTAACACTTACTGCACAATAACTTAAGCGATAAAGAGTTTGACAAATGTTACATAACCTATAGAAACGAAACAAACTCAATTACAAAGTCACTGACATAAAGTTTACCCTTACAAAGAAAATAAATCATGCAGATGTTTAAAGTGATGTTGTTCCACCCAGAGAGGTATGTCCCTTAACTCCAGGACTCCTATCTCCGCCTACCTATTGCATGCGTTAAAACGGTTCAAGTTTGGATCATTCAACGCATTCGCTTAACAAGTTTCAAGAAACTATGGACTCCTACTGCTACACCAACACATTCGCGCTACCCACACCAGAGCATTATGAAGATGAGAGAATCTACAGCTGGACCTGTGTCCTCAAGAAGGCCAATGCAATGCCTAGTGCCAATGGGTCCCCTGCAAAGCCTGATGTAGGTCCATCACCCTAGAACAACTTTTGTCATACACAATTGTTTAAAGATTAGAATAAACAACTAGCGTCTAAAATACGTCAACAACCCCTACAAACGCGACATGTCATTTATACAAACGAACAGTTTATACAATGTACTAGTTGAGCATTAATAGTATATCTTGCAACTGTTTTTACTATTTGAGCTCATGTGCGTATATTTTTTAAAGTTTTCCAGATAGAATAAAACCCTATTGTGTGAGGTCTTCAAAAAGATTTATGTTTCTAAACATTTAGGCTTGTGATGTGATTATAACTGTTTGTTAGAAACACTGGGTACAGCTTGTTGTTTTTTAAAATCAAGGGGCCCTATAAAATGTATGTTAAAGCTGGTTCTCTTTTGAATAGTTTCTCTGCAATATCATCGTTTAGAACACGCTCAACATATGTTTGATATAATTCTTGTTACGAACATAATATTCTTGATGGTTGCAACAAAGATAGTACTTGTACAGCAACGCATACTCTTTGGACCATTTAAAGGTAAAATGCTTCATCATTCTTGTAAATGTTAGCACCCCGACATTTTCTGGAGCTTTCTATAAAAATCTAGACCGAAGTAAAACAGTTTGCACACTCTTATAGCGAAACATTTTGGTGATGATGTAGACAAAATAATAAATTGATGACATTAAGACAGAGAAGCCATAGGTTTTGAGTGTAAATGGTTGTTTTTATGAGACCAGAGCAAACACTCTTGTGGGTAAGCTCTGTGCATGAAGATCTTAACAATCGTTACTTTGTAGATATTCTAGATAAATCAGAGAACGAGTTGAGACAGTAATCGCAATGTGTTGTGCACTTGAATCATGAAAACGTGAAATCTGACAATTTCTGTTTGCATAAATTAGTATGATGAGTTAAACTAAAATAAACAAGAACAAAAACTTTTGTCATGTATGGCTGATTAAAGATTGGAATAAACAGTTGTGCCAAAATACTTCAACAAACACCTGAAAGATGAAACAACATATCATCATCATATGACAAAACTATAAGTGACGATTGTACTAGTTTTCTTACTACTGTTTTTACAATTTGAACTCAGTATCAGTGAACTCGAAATCAGTATGGTGTGAGGTGTTGAAGGACTCTTGTTTGGCTTATAAACCTTCAGGATTGCGGCATGATAACAGTTTACCCCTGTTAAACCAGCACTCACTCCTGGAGATCATTAAAAGTAAAATGTATCATAATTCCATGTAAATGTGAGTTTCTGAAACTTTCTATAAAAATGAATGGTATAAACTCAAAAATATGACATACAGTATAACAAATAACGGATAAGTAATAAATACATTGATGGCATTAAGAAGGTAAATGCGTGATTTTATGAGATCTGAGAAAGATATACAGAAGAAAGTTGACATGAACAGATCAAAACTATGAAAACAAAAGATTGTCTAAATAAAAAACAACAAAGACATAGGTTTGTTGAAAGTGTTCAGATGAATAACGTTCCTGGTTTGTTTGCGAGGACCAGTGTGATAAGTAAATGTATACTTTCGGAAACTAAAAAACTAGCAACGTTTTGATGATTCACTGTTGCTTTCTGTGAATTATGTCAAAAATCAAAGTGCTTAACTACACTTGTTTGTAAACGTTGGTATTCCTGTTTGCCATTGTTAAGATACACTTAGGTGTAGTGTGTTGTCTGTGATTATATGCAACCTTTGAGAAAAAACACAGTCTAGAAATGTAAAGTTTAACTGAATGGTAGTGTTGCAACTACGCATGTTTTACGAATGGTAAATAAATGATGGTATATTGTAATGTGCTTAAAATGGTCCTGATAAGTATTGAAATTCTTGAGTAAAAATGTTGGCATGATTCAGTTATTGAAGGACACGTTTCATAGAGTTATACAGGTTATGCAAAGTAACTGACGTGTCTATGTAAAAATCACTAAGTTACAAATCACCAAATTTGTATCAGGTCATGCATACGGATTTAGCTTTTCATACTGATGCGAGTCACTTTTATTTTTACATAACATAATAAGTGTCACACTTTGTATGAACAAGATGTTTACAAGTCCAAATGACCGAATGTAGTGGTAACATTTCACACAAACGTTTATCACGAACTTTCTAAGAGCTGAAACCATAACTTATCAAATAAGCAGGCTATAGATGGAAAGAAGGTGAAGAAAAATTAAAAGACCATGTTCAAATGTTTAAAGGTAGGTCGTGAAAAAAGTGAATGTTTTTTTCAGGTGTACGAGGTGTCCCAGGAACTCGCATTGTTTTCAATCATCACCAAAGGTTATGATGTTGTCTAGATACAATAGAAAGTGTAGGCATGTGCCAAGACTCTTGTCGATCAGAAAGTCAGCAGCAATTTCAACAATTTCACGCACGTTGATTTGGTCCTTCTTTGTCGCTACGGCAACACATACATCTATTACATATGCAGACATGAGGAGGATGTTAGCAATGTCAAACTCCTCCTCATCATCACATTCATACATAGCATCTAGGGCTTTTTTGATGAACACATTGATCGGTTCATCGGCGTTAACAGACACTTGAACCATCTTATCAAAAGATTTGTCCAGACTTTTCACGACATCTGTTTTTTTCTTGAGGTTGGTTACGCGCACGGCATCAGTTTCGCAGTAATTTTGCGGCAAGCACACATCAGCATTTGCAGATATTACCGCATAAAAAATATTAACAAGCTCACTCCTGCAGTGTTCTGAAAGCATTTCTTTAAAAACTGGAGGACCGCACACGTACGGCATCTTGCGTTTGTGATCACGCTCAAGTGACATTTGTTCTCTCCTTTCAAGAATCCGCAGCGTCGTAGACAACTTTACACGATGTATGTCCACAAGTCTCTCCCTTATTTTGTTAAGCTTCCAGTCGTGCTTGCACCGTCCTCAAAAATAGCGTCTGCAACTCCTTGAATCCTGCACAGTTGAGCTATGCCGTGTTAAAAACTTTGCTTTAAACAATTTAATGGAGAATTCCTGAAAGTAGCCTTCAAATTTGCCGCTAAATGAACATGCCAGAGCGTCGTATCTGAGGTGTGAGAGCTCTAAGTTTCAGGCTCTGATTTGTAACCTAAAAATCCTGACCCGTCCCCTCTAAACACAGCAATTCACACGCCCCTCATCACATAGTCATCGGTGTGAGTTATGAAGCCATAGAATATTAAAGTGTCAGTGGGAAAGGTCTTTCCCGGTATTTTCTATATCATCCTCTCCGCTCTATGCACCCGTAGGAAAAGGAATTCTTGCTTCTTATGTGGAGCGCTTAAATTTTTCTTAACTTGTAAAACAGGTGAAATAAAATCAGTTTCATAATGTACACAGCTAATATGAGGGTTTTTAGTTTCAGCCCTAATAGTTATCTTTAAGCTGTTATTTTTTTTTTATAAATTAATAAGATCTTACACTTTACATTAAATTGTGTCAACAACAACAAATAAAATGGTTAATAATATGTCTCACTATGTACTCTCTCTCCCAGTGCGATGGCTTAGATCGTAATGCATCTTGGAAACAGTAGCCAGTTAAAGGTGGTGTGTGTAGAATTTAGCGGTATCTAGTGGTGAGATTGTGAAATGCCACAGACAACTCACTCTTCAATTTTAAAACGCATATGGTGGCTGTCGCACGACAAACATGTCATCGTCTGAGACAACGTAGGGAAGAAACGTGCTCTTTAGAGCAGTTTGTACGTTTAGGGCTACTGTAGAGATATGACGGTGACTTCCATGATAGCAAAGTGAATCTTTATAGTATATACTGATTTATTATTCTTATATTATGGTGTAATAAAACCAACGTCGCTTTAAGAATATACCTAGATGATTTTGTGCGGGTATTTCATATGTAAGGATCATCAGTTAGCCTATGTCTTTAGTCTTACTATTTTATTTGACTATTTTACAATAAAAAGTTTACTAGTGTTTTTATAAATTGAAGAAATCATGTACCTCGCTTTGTCACCACGGAAGAAGTACATGTTATTCTGGGTAAAGAGTAGTGTGAGTTTAATACACTTTATAAAAAAAAAAAACACCGTTTACATAGCCGACAACTGATAACTGAGAACAACAGAGACAGAGAAATGAGTGCATCAAAGCATGTGATGAAGTTAGACTTTGTATGTTGTGTTCATTGAATGTATATAATTTGATTGTCTTGTATGGAGTAATTTGTCAAATATTATTAAATATTATATTAAATACAAAAGCACTAAAAGTTTTAGTGTTTTGGCTAAGGAGTGCGAGCATGTCTCAGGTACTTGTATTTCAGGTGCAATAATAAATACTAGACGAAAACTTGAGTTTTTGAGATTAAAATAAATGTAATTGATAAGTGCTTTATTCTTTAAGTTGATGAGTTCTTTCTGAAAGTCTGAAAACTATACTAAACCTAATATACTAATAACCTAAAGTTAAAAGTCTCAGTTTTTAGACAGGTAATGTTTTGTAATATGTGTCTTTTTGTCTTTACTTATGCTGTACTTATTAGTATGATGAAAGCAACGCAAGCTGCATTAATGCAGGCCCCTTGTATAAACACTGTCCTGCTATCACAGGAGGACTGGACATGCTTTACGAGTTAAAAAACAAAATATCTCGGTCCTCACACGGGCACTGCCAAAACGATTTACGATTCGGAGTGGAAGCATCTCTCAGGAATGCAACTTCAAGGAAAGGACTACGATCTGTGTAAGTGGCAGAAGACCATATCTTTGTATTGAACAGTTTATTTGAAAAAACATAACTTCTGTTTTGAAAATCAGGTCATCTATACAAAATGCAGAATAGGACATTTAAAAATTACACATCAATTTTTACTCTCTAGAGAAAATCCTACAAAATGTTCATCTTGACAGAATTCATTGTTCTTTATTCTTTTAGATTGTATTTCATCTGCCACTGTGAGAAACCTTTTTTATTATGTTGATAGTTTTGAACATGTTTTTTAATCAGTCGTATCCATACAATTTTAAACAGCTTTTCTAATCTTACCTTTATTTAATTACAGTTGATTTTATGAATATAGCATAAGAAACTGGTATGGCTTTTTAAAGAAAAGAAAGAACATTTAATTTATTTGATCATTTCACCAAAAATGTGTGTTTAATGAAACTATTGGATGAGAGGATTTCACAATATTTCAATTTGATCCCTGATCAAAATAATTTGTAGAGAGGTCACTCGAGCTGTGCCAACATGGTAGATTATAATAATGTGAAGCATTCCAAAATGGATCATGTTAAAAGTTAAAGTTTTTCGGCACTCGCCGGAGTACTGAGTGAGCTGCACGGTGTATCCATGGTATCCATGTTTGTGATTGTCGTAACTGTGATTTTCCCGGCTTTTATTAGACATATCGGGCCCCACCTTATATAAATTATGATGGGAGCATGGAATGTGTTTTAATGAAGACCACTTGTGTAAACACTGTTTTTATTGTTTTATCGTAGGAGGACATGATTTAACGCGCCCCGGAGATAACCCCGGTCGTAAACATGTCAACGTGACGAGGGCGTACCGGTTAAAAGTTCAACGCGACGTGGGCGGTCCGGTTAAAAGTTCAACGCGATGTGGGCGGTCCGGTTAAAAGTTCAGCGCAGCGTGGGCGGTCGGTTCAAAAGTTCAGAGCAGCGTGGGCGGTCGGTTCAAAAGTTCAACGCTACGTGGGAGGTCCGGTCAAAGGTTAGCCCCTCCCCGGAGGTCAAAGGTTCACGACGTGGGTGGTCCGGTCAAAGGTCACCCCTCCCTCGCAGGTCAAAAGGTCACCCCTCCCTCGCAGGTCAAAGGTTAGCCCCTCCCCTAAGGTCAAAGGTCACCATCAATCATTTTTATGTGAATATATGTGGCTCATATATACTACTCACCAAGTTGTCTACTCTATTTATAATGATAGATATTATATTTGATTTATTTTTATGAGACATTTTTATTTTCTGGAAATATTTAATACAGAATATGACAAATAATGCAGAATCGCTCTTCTGCGATTGCAAGCAACTGTAGGGACTGACTGGCAGCCGACATCTAACTCCAGATTGTAAAATCAGTATTTTGTCTCTGGTAAGCCCTCAATTAAACTAATAAATGTGACCATTTAGTGCATTAGATATGTGTTCACTGCCAAGACGCAAATATGGCAGCGGGCATGGCGGAAGTGACGTCTTTGGTACCCATGAATTGCTTAATTAACCATGAAAATACCTGATAGGTTTTTGTAGATGACCAAAGTGCATCTGTTCCTATTAAAAACAACTTTTAATTGCCCTTCTCCGCATAGGTTCATGGTAAGAATGTTGTCCTACCTAAGTTTTGATTCCTACTTAAACAAATGAAGTAATATAACCGCACTTAGGGTTAGGGTTAGATTACCTCACGATATTCTCGTAAAGCTGCCCTCTGTCTTTCCTGACGGAATATTTAAACAGAATCACAGAAAATAAACAGATGCACTCTGAGCAATTAAAGGAAAGTTTACACACACATGACTTGTGTCTTGTGTATGCGAACTGAACCAACATTGTAGCCATTTCATCCCCGGTTTCAAAACAAAGCAATCGATCTACAGGTCTGAAAACACCCTAAGATTAACTTTTATGATCCACTTTCAATGTTGACTAGTGTCTATAAATCCATTACAGATGTTATGATCTCTATATAGTCTCACTATAATCTATATGTGATTTCTGTCTGAACATCAGATCACAATCTTACTTCAGTATCTTCAGTTTACAGTCAGGATTCTTCAGTACATCAGAGATCAGCTTCAATCCTGAATCTGTGAGTTTATTATAAGACAGATCCAGATCTCTCAGGTGTGATGGGTTTGATCTCAGAGCTGAAGTCAGAGCAACACAACCTTCATATGTGATATAACACCATCCAAACCTGTAATAATGTAAATGATAAACACGGTCACAAACATGAACTGAAAACTGTAATTAAGAAACAAATAATGAATTTCTTATTGACTCTTTACTCATATAAACCTCTCAGTTTATTAGCTGTAATCAGAGGTTAAGCCTCAAAGAAACCATGATTTCAAACTCCTCATGTAGGGTCGGTTTCGTAGACAGGGTTAATCCTAGTCCCAGACTAATATGCATGTTAGAGCTACCTCAATTTAAAAACAACTTGCCCTGTCATATCTGATCATATATCAGTGCTATTGTACTTGAATGTCCTAATACACTGAAAAAAAATGATTTTTTTAAGGTAAGTGGTTGCAATCAATTTATTTAAGCTACATTTAAACAAAAGGTTTTTTTTGTTTAAATGTAGCTTAAATAAAATTAGTAAATTGAAAACCCGTCTATACACCATATAAGCTCTCTGTTTTCCCCCTATTGATGTCTGCTTTCTGTTGTATTTAGTTTGTTTTGTTGCCTGTCTGTTGATTTCTAGTTTTATAATTAAAGTTTTAATTCAAACTTTAATCTCCTTCTGCATGCCTAACATTACTGCAGCTATTTTATGTTACGACATCTTGACTTTAGCCCTATCTGAGTGATCACCCTTAAAAGTTCTTGAGATTGACTGCTGATTTATTTACAACATAAGGAAAATGACTTTTGTTAGAAATGATTCTCCCAAAGTAAGAATTCAAAATAAAATCATAAAATCATTAGATTAATTGTATTAAAGCAACACTATTTATTTCGACCTTTAAATAATGTCTCTAAAATTATTTCAGTGGTAGAACAACTCCTGTATGAATTCTACTGCAACCTGATTAGCCTCCTAGCTGATACAGCAACAATCGCTTTTCAACCTCATGGGGGAGCCGAAAGCCAATCTTACATGAAAAACTACAAAGTGTTGCTTTAATGTGTAAACAGTAATGTTGTCAAAAGTACCGGGTCTTCGGTACCAAGCCGGTACTAAAAAATAAAAAAGTCTTCGGTACCAGGTTTTATTAAGTACCGGAACAACCGCGGAACCGGGTCCAACCGGGTCTACCCGGAACTAATGCGCCGTTTGACAAGTTGTCAGTCGGAAACTTTTCATAGACGCAACAAGAGGACGTGAGCGATGTGAGTCGCAACGCATGGTCACTGAACTCCACAAAATCATTTAAAGATGTGCAGAGTCGCGTTACTCGCTCACAGGAATACTTCAGATGTAAAGCGCATCACAGAGAGAACGAGTGAAGTGTCCGGATAAAAGGAGGAAAAACATTAAAGGCGCCGGCTGGATTCATTAGAGTTCAAAGCAGGTGAGCTTCAGTTTAAATTGCATTATGAGTGTTGTAGCATTTTAATTTTGGAATGAAATAAACCCCCGTTTGTAAACTTAATAGTAAGTACAGTACCAGCGGGGCTAATGCTCATTCTGTAAGGTGTTCTTATTAACCTTTTAATGCTTTAAAAGCTTTTACATGGGTAAAATAAATGAGCTCTTTTTGATGACATGTATGTACAAAATTCTTGTGTTAGAAAGTAATTAATGTTTGGCTAGCAATGTATGTCGTTTTATGCATGCAGGTACTTAAATCTATGTAGTCTTTTGTAAATGTAATATCTCAGTTTTGTTATTTAAAAACAGCTATTTAGTGTCTGTCATCTAATGTTGTATATGCATCTATGTTCAACCAGTTGTCTTACTGAAGTGTTTTGTATTCGTCTTTTAAAGCATCAGAGGATGATGTTTATCAGCATGAAGGACACCAGCAAACACACACAGACAACAGCTGCTAAAAACTTTCAGCAACAAATGCATTTTATACAGAATGGCAATGCTTTCATATTTTTATTTTATATTACACGGCTCTCTGGAATGCTTGATTCTGATTGGTCAGTTGAGACATTTGCAGGTTCGTTCTTTTCAAATAATAACCGCTCCAAAATAATAACGCATAGCCGGACTACTTGCACGAGTAATATCGCTCCGCGCCAATAAAGATCAATAAAGATTACTGTCTGTTTGGCGCCATCTTGTGACAAACACTCGACAATCACGACAAGACACAGAGAGCTTACTGAGACTGAACTTGACAAAATAGAGCATGACAGCTACGAAGCCAACACACAAAAAAATACAGAATGGGCATTAAAACTTCTCAAAGACTGGCTAAAAGAGAAAAAATGGAGACAAGTATCAAGCAGAGGATCTTAATAAGGTATTACGATCATTTTATGCATCTGTGCAAAGTTTCGCGGAAGGATAAAAATGTTAATTTAAAACAAATATGCCAATAAAATGTTTCAAATTCATATTCATGTCCAGTTTTTTTTCTTATGTGGCAAGTAGCCGTGTAATAAGCGGGATAATGTAGAGGCAGCCGGTAGTTATTGGGAAATAAGCCCCTTCAGTGTGATACAAGTCCTGATCACACTGTCGGGGCTTATTTCCCAATAACTACCGGCTGCCTCTACATTATCCCTTACTTAACATGTAACTATTAATAAAATCATGTTTAATTTGCATGTTTTTGTGTTTTGCTTTGGTACCGAGAACCGTAAATTTGTACTGGTGTCGGTACCGACTACTGAAATTTTGGTACCGTGACAACACTAGTAAACAGTCATCTGATTGTTGTTAGTTTTACTTACTGTAGTTTTTTGGTTTCTTTAATCACAAGCTGCAGTCTCACAAGAACTTCATCTGCTGTATTTTTATCTCCAATAAATCGTTTTAGATCAAGTTCATCCAAATGCTGCTCAGACGTCAACAACACAAAAACTAAAGCTGCCCACTGTGAAGAGGAGAGTTTGGTCTGTCCTACTGATGAAGATTTCACATAATGTTGAATCTCCTGCAGCAGTGAATCATCACCCAGTTCATTCAGACAGTGAATCAGATTGATGGATTTCTCTGGAGACAGATTCTCATTCATCTTCTCTTTAATGTACTCCACAGTTTTCTCTTTCTTGTAGGAGCATCTTCTCATCTGTGTCAGTAGATCCTGTAAGAGAATCTGATTGAACTCCAGTGAAAGACCCAGAAGAAAACGCAGGAAAAGATGCAGATGTCCATTCTTACTCTGTAAAGATTCATCTACAGCTCGATGATGTAACTCAGATAATGAATCCTCTTCTGATGATTTAAGGTTTAATTTGCCCAAAAGGTTAGAAAACCGACCTGGTTTAGAAGTTTGATCAAACACATGTTGTTTGTTGATTGTGAATGAGATGTGAGCATAAAGAGCTGCTAGATGTTCCTGGATGCTGAGATGAACAAAGCAGTAAACTTTCCCCTGATACAAACCAAACTCCTCTCTGAAGATCTGAGTACACAATCCTGAGTACACTGATGCTTCTGCTACATCAATGCCACACTCTCTCAGGTCTTCATCATAGAAGATCAGATTGCCTTTCACAAGCTGCTCAAAAGCCAGTTTCCCCAGTTTGAAGATCATGTCTTCATCTTTCTTCTCATAGTCCTTCTGATGTTTGATGTTTGTCTGAATGATCAGGAAGTGTGTGTACATTTGAGTGAGAGTCTTGGGGATCTTTTTTCTTTTCTTTGCTTCACTCAACATTCTCTCTAGAACAGTGACTGAAATCCAGCAGAAGACTGGGATGTGACACATGATGTAGAGACTCCTGGATGACTTCAGGTGTGAGATGATTTGATCAGACAGACTCTCATCACTGATTCTCTTCCTGAAGTATTCCTCCTTCTGTGGATCAGTGAAGCCTCGTACCTCTGTGACTCGATCAACACACTCAGAGGGGATGAGATCAGCTGCTGCTGGTCTGGAGGTGATCCAGATGAGAGCAGAGGGAAACAGATTCCCCTTGATGAGGTTTGTCAGCATCACGTCCACTGAGGTTGATTCACTTACATCACACAACCTCACACTGCTGTGAAAATCCAGAGACAGACGACACTCATCCAAACCATCAAAGATGAACAACACTTTATATTCATCACTGAAGATTTTCATTTCTTTTGTTTGTGGGAAGAAAAGATGAAGAAGATCTAAAAGACTGAGTGTTTTGTTCTTCATCAAATTGATCTCTCTGAAAGGAAGTGGAAATATGAGGTGGACGTCCTGATTCTCTTTCTCTTCAGCCCAGTCCAGAATGAACTTCTGTACAGAGACTGTTTTTCCAATGCCAGCGACTCCCTTTGTCAGCACACTTCTGATGTGTTTGTCTTGTTCAGGTAAAGGTTTAAAGATGTCATTACATTTGATTGGTGTCTCCTCTGTTGTTGTTCTTCTGGATTGTGTCTCAATCTGTCTCACCTCATGTTCATTACTGATCTCTCCACTTTCACTCTCTGTGATGTAGAGCTCTGTGTAGATCTCATTCAGTAGTGTTGGGTTTCTCTTATTTGATGTTACCTCATACAAACACTCAAACTTCTTCCTCAGATTAAATCTGAATGTCTTCAGGACTTCAGCAGGATCAGAGTCATGACTGTAAATTAAAAGTAATATATTAGATAAGAACACAACTTTGATTTAAAAAGAAAAGAGCAAAATGTTGTTTTTGCATCACAAAACAAGGGACATATAAATATGGATGGAAAATGTATCATGTTTGTGGTCAACCTTTTTTAGTCTCTAAAAATAAATTAAAATCCTATTATTTACCTGAAATGAGGACTCATGTTTTTATTGAAGTCTTGTAGTTGATTCCCAAATTGCTCAATCTTCCTCCCCTTACAGTCGGGTTCTGTTATGATTCGTCTGGATTGTAAGAATGAAAATGAAGAATCACTTAAAGGGCGGTTCCCATTATAACTATAACTATAAAAAATATAGTTTTAAAAATCCTTTGATTTTAAAGAGAATAGTGAAGTTCACACCACAACTATAACCAAGGTCGCCTTAATGCATGGGCTTACCTGGGCTGAAGCCCAGGGGCCTCCGAAGTTCAGGGGCCTCCCATATGATGAGCTGAAAATGTCATTTTGCTTTGTAACTTGTCAGGTTTTCTGTCAATCACTCTAATTGCACGTTACATGTCTCCTCATTGGTCCGTGGTAACTTACCGCGTAATGTAATTAACTGCGCGTTGTCAACTTGCATTCCTCCATGTTAGGCTATGTCCACACGAAGCCAGTACATTCCCTATCCGATCATTTTTTTTCCTTGCTCTTAAAAAATAATCCATAAAAACGAAACCACTGAAACCGACTGAAAGCGCTGTAATTCTGCCACAGATATACACTATACACGGAGAAGAAGATTTTGTGCATGCGCATAACCAACGTATGGTGTTGTCCATTATCGCTTGTTGGTCACCACAATTGCATAGAAGCAATAGATTTTGCTGTAATAAAGCTAGTAGGCTTTAGTAGCTTCTGTAGCACGAACACAATCACGTAGTCCGCCGTTATTGTTGTTGCTGTTACGTGTGACGCTTCCGACACGTGATGTGATGACGTTTTCACTTCACAACATATACGGATTGGCTGTACAGACGAAACCGCAAGGGTGTCGGTTTCAGATTTATCCACTTTCGGACCCGGTTTCAAAAAATAGCGGATTCAGTCTCCCAAAACGCCGGATCCGTGTGGATGCAACGCCAATACGATAACAAATTTATGCGTATACAGTGAAACGCGTCTCCGTGTGGACAGCCATACAGTGTGGACTGCGTGTGGCAGAGAAACGGGTAATAATCCACCAACAAATGAAAGAGTAATTTCTGAATTCCAGTGAGGTACAGGTCTCTCTCTCTCTCTCTCTCTCTCTCTCTCTCTCTCTCTCTCTCTCGCTCGCGTGCTCGCTCTCTCTGTGCTCGTGCAGCTGAGTCTCTGGCATTCAGAAGTCTTTCCAACCGTGCATAGATAGATTTAAGAAACTGTTCCGCCAAATAAAGAAAGGAGTTCCCGCACATAATGCTGTTAGTTGTTATAAAGTTTAAGTTTACTCCCGTTTATACTGTATCAGTGACGCGTGCACAGCTGGAGCGATGTAGTTTGACGCGACATTAGCTCACAGTACACACATCTGTTGGTTTAGAAAGACGAGCAAGAGACGCAACGGTAAAGGTGCAAGTACTGTGCATTCAGACCGCCACCGGCAAGAGCGTCAATAAAAGCTCTGGCTGCCCTGACAACGACGCTAAAGAAAAGTTGTAGTGGACGCTCTGACGCTCGAATGCATTCTCTGAACTCCTCTCAGGCGGAGGTTTCCGCCTTCCGATTGGTTGCCAGTGAACATTTCCGCCTTCCGATTGGTTGCCGCCGAACCGCGTCATATCTCATTATCATAAAGTTGAGTTGATTTCAACTCTCCTCGACGCTCACCCCTCGTTCAGACAGCCAGCGACATTATCGCTGTGTGTCGCTTGTCTCTTTCAATGAGGCGTTTCTACATCTGCTTGTGATAAACAAATGAGTACCATCCACGCCAATAACTGACGAGAGAAGGATGACGTGAACTCCACTGCTTTGTTCTTATTGGTAGTCGCTCCCGAAAGTCGCTCAACATTTGCATAAAGTTAAACTTTTCTTAACTTTCTCGCGTCGCTGGACACGCCCATACGGTCGCCAACGGTCAATGTCGCTCGTGTCGCCGGAAGTCGCCAGGTTTCCATTGAAATGAATGAGATCGCATCGCTCTGCTACTGCTTGTCGTTGGCTGTCTGAACGAGGGGTCACGCTGTACATGACGCGCCGCTGCTCGCCGGAGCTCGCTGCCGGCTCTCATTGAAAATGAATGACTTCTGGCCACTTTGACGCTCTCGCCGGTGGCGGTCTGAATGCAAGACGATCTCAAATGATCATCCCCTGATAGCATCATTCATATTTATAATCATCTTATCTTAAGATCTTATATACAGGTATGTTCCCTGTCTGTTTTGTGCATATTCATGCTTGTTCGTTTTACATGCTTATGTATGCATAAATACTATATACAATATACACTTTTTTACTAAGCTGTCTCCGATGATGACACATGGTTGTCCGGTGGCGGCTACCGTAGCTTCTCTATATGTTTCAAAAACGAGAGGTGAGCAGTGGACTGAGCCGTTGGTTGTAATTTGCAACCTCACCACTAGATGCTACTAAAATTTACACACTGCACCTTTAAAAAAAAAGAGACTATAAATCGAGGGTATGGGGGGCCTACAAAACCTCTCAGCCCCAGGGCCTGATCACTTGCGGAGCGATTTTTTTCTAACCGATGAACGATAAACCAATGAGAGCCAATCAAATCTACTTGAATCTAAAGTGCACGCACACGCAGCATATTTATACATTTCAATGTAAACAATTACAGCAAGTGGAGAGATTTTAATACAAAAACTGTAAATTTAATGTGTCTCTTTGCATGAATATGTCTGATAATGAAGAATAATTTCTCATCTCTTTGACAAAATACAGGATTGTAAAAAAAAATGTTAAACTACAATCATAGTTTTCAAGATATTTTATACCTGATGTGTGCAGGCTGTGTTTCTTCACTCTTAAATGTTATTGGCAGAGGCATAGATGCATCACTCTTCATAGACACACAACTGAACTCTGAATCGGATCTCTTCTGATGATCTGAACTATAACACACAACAGATTCAACAATTAAAATAACATTACAAATATTTTTTGTAGATGCTCATTATAAAAATAAGCCATTATAGTAAATAATACCTATAAAAATAATATTTTCATGTAAGATTATTTAAAAGGTTATTAATAATAATAAAGGTTATTTAATTGATTTGTATTATTTTAATATTTTAAAGTGTTTATATAAAGTACCTGCATCCTGGAGATGTTTGTGTTTGATCCATGATGAAGCTGCAGAGGTGAATCTGATCAATCTGATCTCCACAACTGATACTGAATGAAAATAACATTCAGACACAAAATAAACTTAAAATCAAAGTGAATAAACAGACATTATAATTCAGATAAATGAATCCTGAGTGTTGAAGAAACAACTGCGTCAACACAACTACATAACATTTCCTCACATTAACACAATATTAACACAAATTAAATTAAGAATTATGATAAGAAAACTTTCAATAAATGATGCTAATATTAAGATAAGAAACAAATATAAATGAATAAAGATTTATAGAAACTATGAATGATGAAGTAAAAAGTGTCTGATCTCACCTGAACAACAATGTAAAAGACTGTACTCATAGCAAGAAACATAAAAGATGTCATTAAAAATCTGAGTTATTCATCAAATATTCATCTTTAAACTCTTCCTGAAATACAAGTGAAAACATTAATATTGTGTTGATTAAAAATTAATGTCATCTTGATTTATGTTTAAAACATAACATAAATTGTTCAGTGGCCGATTGCATAAAACTTTAAGACTAGTCTTAAAAGTTAGTCATGAATTTTTTTCTTCAAGACTGATCATAACTGTTTTAAGTATGTTACATAAAAAGGTAGACAGTGTTGGGGTAGTTACTCAAAAAATGTAATTAGTTACTAGTTACTAGTTACTTCTTAAAATTGTAATGAGATTACTTTACTAGTTACTGCATTTGAAAAGTAACTTCACTACTTATTACTTTACTTTCCTTTTTCTTAATTTACCACATAGATACATGGACATGGTTTAGGCGGGGTCGGCTGATGATGAGTGACTACTTTAAATGACCGGCCAGGGCTCTAGACTAACTTTTTGCACTGGTTGCACTGGTGCGCCTAAGCACAAAAGTTAGGTGCACCCTAATTTTTGACCCCATCGGATTTATAGTTCGCCCAAAAATTAAAATTCTGTATAATTTATTTGTAAATCAGGTTTGTAACTCTCATTTTGTTACAAACCTGTATAAATGTCTTTGTTCTGGTGAACATGAATGAAAATATTTTGAGTAATGTTTGTAACCAAACCATTCATGAGCCTCATTCACTTCCATAGTATTATTTTTTCCTACTATAGAAGTGAATGGGGCTCATGCTTGGTTTGGTTATTAACATTTCTCAAAATATGTTGCTTCGTGTTTATCAGAACAAAGATATTTATACAGGTTTGTAACAAAATGAGGGAGAGTTAATGATGACAGAATTTTTTCTTTTTGGGTGAACTGTCCCTTAAACACCGCAAGTTTAGCGCCCATGGTGGTTTAATACAGAATATAAACATGTAGGCTATTTTATAATTTTCATGTTGTCATTCCATTTTCCTTATACGAGTCATGCACAGTCCTGTTTGATAACCCGCATCCGCGCGATTAAAATAACAGTTGACCCGTTATCCAACATCAGCATCAATTTATTTCATACCCGTTTTACATAAAGACTGCGACCGGCCGCACCGCAAATCGTGATGTAAGTAGAAACCTTTAAAGATCTTCATGCAGAACATTGACAGAAATAAGCACACGACCATGCTTGTTCAAATATATTATCATTTAATGTGAAACTTTGTGAGGGTCGGCTGATTGACAGCTGAGCGGTCAGCAGTGTTTGAACACTCATAAGCGCTGCGCTTATATTTATTATTACCTTATAAATTGATGATATGATTGCAGTGATTCCAAAAGGATGTCCAAAAAAACTCAAGTAGAATGTTAAATGTTTAAAGTTTAATGTCTCTTTCTCGCTGCCCTGTGTAAACCCACGCGGGTGATGGCATGAAACGCGTGAGGAGCTTGCATTTTGCATTACCTTAAATTACCTTAAATTATGGTCATACAAATAAAAGTAAAACAAAATTCAAAACTGTAATGTGTAAATTTATTTATGTAAAGTTACACTCGCAATAATAACAAAACATTGTGCTTTTTTAAATAGGTAAAAAGTGTTTTGTGCTGCATCGGTTTGGGAGCACGTCACACAAAAAATAAACTCATATAGGCTATAGGCTACTTTTGAATTCGTTTTGTTAATTTGCTAATTATTTAAGGGAAACACATTTCATATAGGCTTATTTATTTTATTATTTTTTCACCGAAGAAAGACGTAATCATCCCGTTCTATTCATTTTAATGCTTTTTGCGCATAAACTAAACCCTTGGGGGAATTATTTATAAATGAATCAACAACGCAAATCAAGGAATTAACTTATTTCTCTATTTAAGACAGTCAGGGCGGTAACAGCGATACATCAAACACCGAAACGTTTATAGGATTAGATTTGGAAGTAAGATTATGAAGAAAACAGCGGTCCTGACTCCTGGCTTTTTTCTATAAATTGAGCGCACGCGACATTGCTGTTCGGGTTACGTTCAAATAATTTCTTTAAAAGAATTATGCTCTGGCTTTGACTCGATTGAGGTTCATTACCTAATTCCGTCTTCGGGTCGGACCTCTCGATCCCTGACCGGTAAGTTAAGCAGGATCTTTCGCCACAAGTGTTGTATTGCCATGCTGGGCTTACAAATGCTCAGACAGGTTGTTCATCGCGTTGTCAGCAGTTGAAAGACACTTGTCGTGTGGGCAAAGTGTGCATTTCACACGAATATTTTTGTCCTTTCGAGCAATACGCTGAAAGTAATGTGAATATCGCCCCAGTGGCTGAAACCCTCCGTCTTCATATCCCACTCCCCTTTGCACCAGCAGCTCCGTCAAATCAATCTCTATGGCAACGGCACACGTACAGGGACACGCATGCACGCACCACTTAAATAGACAGAACTTTACACCCAGGCAAACACTGCTCGGGTAACGCAGGAAAGCGCGTTCCTGTAGTCTAGTAAATTAGTGTAGTTACCAATATTATTAGTGTAATGCGTTACTTTACTTCGTTACCCAAAAAAGTAATGTAGTTACTGTAATCCGTTACTTTGTAACTCGTTACCCCCCAACACTGAAGGTAGATTGGTATAATTTAAATCCAAATAATAAGACTCTTTTAAATTCAATCATTTCTTATCTTAAAATTACTGTTAACAAGTTGATCTATCAATATTTACAAACTTAATGTTTATAGGTTTGTGTTTAAGTAAAATCATCATTTCTCGCTGTCATCACAATCTGACTGGATTCACTTTTTCAAAATACTACAACTTTTACATCAACTACACACACAAAAATACATGTAAAGTTGTTTATACATGTTATATTAATCACTTTGATCATCGATATGTTAAGAAATCAACTCTACCTGTTTAAAATGGCGGAAGATAAACAGGAAACAATTTACTTTCACTTTCATCTGTGACGTCACTATTGTATGAGGAAGTGTTTGAGGCGTTTCTCCCTCTGCTGACAGTAAACAAACATTAAACATCTGATTACAAATAATTTAACAGATTTAATTTATAAACGAGACTTAATCATTAATGTGAGTCAATATGTTTACATTCACTGCATGAAACAAAGAGCACATCAGCATTAACAATAATTAAACTCAAATAAAAATTACTCCTCTTTTGTTTAACTAATGTAAGCCTAATAAAGTCATATGAGTTTAATATAATGTAGACTAAGTGATATTTTATTATTTGTGTGAACTACATTTACATTCATGTATTTATCATAGTGTGAACTTTATCAAGTGTTTGATTTAATAAACACAGCGAGGTCTTAAAAACCTACACTTTTAGTTTAAAAGATTAATTGTAGATAAAATATAATTGTGCTAACATAAAGATTTCATTGAATAAAAAGACAAAATATCAAGATCATTATCAGACTTTATACATTAAAAGATGTAAAGAAAACTAAGCCTCCACTGCCACCTACAGGACATTTGTGTTATTACAGTTATTCTGCAGTGTGTCATAGACAATAGAAACATTATTCACAGTTTCTTTATTTTCTCCACTGAAATCTAAAGTGTGTGTTGAATGTGCAGATGAATGAAATGTATAAGATAACTGATGGTGCTGTTCTCAGATCAGATGCAGGGACACTGAGAAACATCAGCACCAGCACATCCGGCCTGTATCAGTGCACTGCGTCAAACATCATAGGAAAGAGCACCTGTGTCCTTAACCTGCAGGTTGTAGCACGTAAGTGTGTAAGGAGAGACATTACAGACACAAAGACTGTCACATGATCAGATATGAGGTCTGATCACAGCTCTGTCTCGTATCACAGCTCAGACACAGAGTGTGGGTCTGATCACCGGCCGGCACCATCGACACGAGCGTTCTGGCTGTGATCATCTGATGTCTGCTGGTCACACATGTGGATTATACAGGACCCTTGGGAAAGATTTTGATAGATTCTCATTCCAAATGGTTGAAAATTTATCCTGTAACAACTTCACAAACTACCATCATGAAAATGAGACCGTGTTTTAGCACACATGGATTGCCTAAAATGATAGTGACCTCCGTTTCAAATCTCGACCTTTCCTTGATGAGAGGACCCATGACACAATCTTCAGGAGTCTAACTGAGAGAATTTTGGATGATTGTTCACAGACTGTTCAGGTATTTGATTGTTTTAATATTATTAATATAATGAAATAAAGTGCTGTGTAAATCAGTTAGGCCTATTTAATTAAAGTCAGTATTTACTATAGTATCCTCTAGCATTAACTATAATTAACTGATCAACTGGAGTACATAGTATAGTAAACGTTTGTATTTACCCTAGTAAAGAAATAGTAAAATGTAGTATGCTGTAGAAAATTTTAGTGTGAGAGTGAAGAAATACACAAGTTTACTGTTAACAGAGTAACTTACACACACAACACAGAATACTGTTTCACATCAACCAGTTTCTCTTTTTGACTGGCTTACTTTATTTAAACAGAAACATCTGCATTCATTCAGTCACTGATTATGTGATAGAGTGAGTCACTCTGAAGAGGATAGTACTGGTCTGACAGTTTCCTTTGACAGTGCTCCGGTCAGAGAGAAGGGCACGGAGAAATCATTCCAGAAAACTTTATTATTGAAGTTTCAGTACAGGCATTGATGTACGAATAGGTACATATGTGGCTATGTTGTAGGAGTGTGTGTGGTGTGTGGTCTATAAAAGAAACAGAATAAAAATATTATTAATCACAATGTACAAAGTATAATAAAAATGTACAAAGATATATAATAATATCCAATACAATAATAAACATTGAATCAGTATACGGAAATATAATTATTTAGTCAAATAACCCAGAAAGAGTCAATTAAAAACTGATATACAGGCATTCAAAGGGTAAATTCAAAGTACTAAAGGGATTTAGTGGTTTTTGCCTCCCTCTAGTGGAAGCGGATGCAACTGCACCCCATGCGCTCCTTATCTTAGGGCGCGTGACCGAGACGTGCTTAACTACACACTAATTGCGTCTAACAGCGACACAGATGTTAAATACAATTTAGCAGTAAGACAAAAGGGTACAAGAACTAAAATATAGCACTCATAAATACAGCGTAAAGCTGACATAATGTAAAGGAAATTATCTCCAATCTAACAATGGCTTATAACAGTCACGTGATACCTATTAACTAAAGAAATACACGCAAAGGTATTAAACCATGTGCATAATATACTTAACAATAAAGCAAGTGAAAGTAAACAGCATCTAAACGAGTCCTATAGCAATATTTGCATATTAGTTCGAAATAACACTTACTTTCACTTAGATTACGCACACGAGAGCAACCATCCCACAGAATGCAGAGTCGTGAATGAATATGTGACGCACTCGGAACGGAAATGATACTAATGCGATTTCAAAATAAAAGACTTTCTGACATAGCCGCCCCCAAATTTAGCAATAAATTTGAATCCCAGAGGAAAGTCTACTTAGTCAGCGTCCTCCCAGGCTGGCAACCGCACAAGGCGCACAACTGGCCATAGGTAGGTCTGTCCCTTGATCTTAACTTCAGCTGCCCTGACTCGTCCATCAGAACCGGAACAAATCTTCACCACTCTCCCAATGGGCCACTGAGCTCTGGGTAGCTGCGAATCAACTACCATCACCACCTGACCAACAGTCAGATTGTCTGTGTCCTTGTTCCTCTTCGACCGCTTCTGAAGGTCCGGAAGATGACGACGGATAAAGTTGGACCACAAATGGTCCGCCAAGATCTGGCTGTGGCGCCATCTTCTTCTGGTGAGAAGGTCACTAGATGCGTAGACAGCCTGTGGGAGTGATGCGTCACGGCATCCCATCAACAGCAAATTCGGTGTGACGGGGTCCAGATCTGCAGCATCCGAGGAGATGTACCCAAGCACTACCCAAGTATTCCCTCCACTTCTATCAGCACAGTCTGCAGCACAGGTTCGGCAACGGTATGGTCCTGAAGGATGACTTGAAGGGCTGACTTAATCGACTTGATCCCTCGTTCCCACGTTCCCCCAAAGTGTGGAGACCCAGGGGGTTTGAAACGGAACTCAATTTGCTGTTTGGCTAGCTGTTCTTGAAGAGGAACTTCTAAAGTGGCAAAACTGGCTTGCAGCTCCACCTCGAAAGTTAATTCCTCTGTTAGACAGGATCTCAAATGGTTTGCCGCGGCGGGCAATGAAACGACGGAGAGCCATCAGGAAAGCATCAGTGTCTATGCTCTCCAGTAGGTCAAGATGCACACAGCTTGTGGTCATCCACTTGAAAATCAAACCCCACCGCTTCTCCGTACGCCGACCCACCTTGACGTTGTAGGGGCCAAAACAATCAACCCCAGTCGACCAGAAAGGTGGCTTGTATAAGCGGAGTCTGGCAGGGGGTAAGTCTGCCATTTGAGGGACCACTGGAGCAGCACGCCATTTCTGACATTCAACACAGCCGTGCTGATGACGCTTGATGGACTCTCTTCCCCTGAGGATCCAATATCTTCTCCTCATCTCGGCGAAAACCCGTTCGGGGCCAGGATGTAGCAGTTCACTGTCATACTTCTTAATGAGCAGCTTTGTGACATGAGATTTAGGATCGAGGATGATGGGATGTATTGTATCTGGGTCAAGATCTTCTGCTCTGCGTAGTCTACCTCCCACTCTAATTAGGCCAACAGCTTCATCATACTGTGGAGTAAGCATGAGCAGGCGACTCAGTCTCGAGATGGGCTTACCAGTAGAAAGAGTTTCCACCTCTTCAGGGAAAGACTCCCTCTGGGCTTGTCTGAGAACATGTAGCTCTGCTGCTTGGACATCAGCTGCTGTCATAGTGGGGCTCTTCTCGTCATTAGCCGCCCCGTGAAGGCTCTCGTGGGTAGCCTTGAGAAGACTGTCCCAGTCGTCTATATCAGACCTGGGTGTTATGGTCGGAGAGCAGGTGATGGCTCCACAGAACATTATTTTCCAAAGTTCATCCTCATCAGCTTCTTGAGCTTCTATTAACTGAAACACTGGCCAAGAGTCTGGATGTTGCAGAAGGAATGATAGACCCTGGCTCCACTGGTTTGGCTGGCTGAGACCGAGCAAGGGTTTGCCGCGAGTAAGGTCATCGGCTGAATTGTCAGTGGTGCTGCAAGTTGAGTTCTCAGTAAGTTCTTGAATTTCAGAGACTCTAGTACCTACAAAGACCTTGTAGCGACACGAGTCGGAATTGAGCCACGTTAAGACTGTTATTGCTTTGGTCCAAAGAGTGACTTGCTGGGAATGTGACAGTTCTGTCATAATGACTTTAGCCATCTGAGCCCCAGCTAAAGCGGCACACAATTCAGAGGCGTCGCAGAAGATTTGTACCTCTCGTCTGGATGACCCAGCATCTGCTACTGATGGGACATAGCATCGGGGAATTTCCACTTGTGGAAGATGAACTAGTTCTCTCTCCCATTGTGTCCAGATATCCAGCAGAGCCTCTGGTCTGATCGTTTCATCCCAGCCAACTCCCACTTTCCACAGGTCTTAAATCAGGATCTTCGCTCGTGTGGTAAATGGGATTAGATACCCTAGGGGATCATATTGTGTTGCCATTACTTTGTAGACATTCCTCAGAGTTGGCTGTGAATACTCTACTGGTCTGTGGCGGTACCCAAGGCGATCGGTAAGGCAGTTCCAGCGAAGGCCTAAGGCTGGCTCTTCAGGATCTTGTCTAGGCTGAGAGAGCCACAACTCCGTGCTCGCTGCCTTCGCCTCCGATGGAAGATGATCCACATCTGTGGGGATGTTACTCGCCCACTGCCTGATGTTGAAGCCTCCATTTGAGAGCAGTTTACGCATCCGGTCAATAATGGTCTTGGCTTCATCAGCGTTGGTGACACTAGTCAAACAATTGTCGACGTAGAAGGCAGTCTCCACAAGGTGTAGGATGTCTTCATGACCGCTGCTGTTTTCCTTCACATGACGCTAAAGTGCGTATGTGGCACAACAGGGACTGCATGTCGTCCCGAATGGCAGAACCTGCCACTCATACACTGTTGGTTCCTCCTCCTTCTTCATACCTCTCCAGAGAAAACGGAGAAGGGGCTTGTCTTCTGGTACCAGGCGAACCTGATGAAACATCGATTTGATGTCACCACTGATAGCCACACTGTGCTCTCGGAACCGGAGAAGTACACCGAGGAGAGTTGGACCTAAAGTCGGACCGGGCAACAGTTGGCTGTTGAGACTTTGACCATTGTGCTGGTAGGAACAGTTGTAGACAATCCTCGCCTTACCGTTGTGGTAAACAACGTGGTGCGGCAAATACCAGGACTCTGGGGAGCTGTCTACTGTGTCAGAAGGTAGAGGTTTGACATAGCCCAACTGTTCAAGCTTCTGTATTTCTTGACAGTAGGTGTTGGCCAGAGCAGTGTCTTTGGCTAGACGGCGTTCTGTACTCCGTAGCTGTGGGAGCAATGTGTACTTTGGAGTCCAGAGGTAAGGCTAGCTTTGCACCTCAGTAATGGAGTAGCGTACCTTGTTACTCCATCCACGGAGTAGCGTACCTTGTTACTCCATCCACTTCTACTTTGACGGTGCACTGTTCCAGCAGTTCTAGGGCCTGCTGATCTTCTTTGGAACGGATCACAGTCCTAGTGTTGGCATAAGGGTTTATGTCAACTTCCCACAGCTGTTCAACGTGACGCTGCAGCTCTGAATTAGGGGACATGGTGAAGTAGCAGTGAGAGTGCTCATCGGTAAGGTTGAGGTTGGCTGGGCCTTGCAATGTCCAACCAAGAGCAGTACGCACAGCTACAGGACTCCCAGGAGGACCTATTCTGACCGGTTGTTTGGGAAGCAGCAGATCTGGAAAGTCAGATCCTATCAGCAGAAGCAGCGGGACCTTGTCAACATTTGGCAGAGGAAGACCTTGCAGATGGGGGTATCTGCGAGTAGTAAATATGGGCGACATACTGTCACATAAAAATGATTGATGATGACCTTTGACCTCAGGGGAGGGGCTAACCTTTGACCTTAGGGGAGGGGTTGACCTTTTGACCTGCGAGGGAGGGGTGACCTTTGACCGGACCACCCACGTCATGAACCTTTGACCTCCGGGGAGGGGCTAACCTTTGACCGGACCACCCACGTCGTGAACCTTTGAACCGACCGCCCACGTAGCATTAAACTTTTAACCGGACCGCCCACGTCGCGTTGAACTTTTAACCGGACCGCCCATGTCACGTTGACATGTTTACGTCCGGGGTTATCTCCGGGGCGTGTTAAATCATGTCCTCCTACGATAAAACAATAAAAACAGTGTTTACACAAGTGGTCTTCATTAAAACACATTCCATGCTCCCATCATAATTTATATAAGGTGGGGCCCGATATGTCTAATAAAAGCCGGGAAAATCACAGTTACGACTGTTGTGGATTTTTGTAGTGATTATGAAAAGCAGAGGGTTCCATTGCCAAAAAATGACTTTATTGCATACAACAATAAGGCCGAGTTGGTGGCCAAGCAACTAAAGAGTCTTTTTCAGAATGCAACCTAATATACAGTTCTCTAAAAGTTGAAACCCCTCCCATGTAGTTGTTTTTAGCATGTTTTTATGTTTGACAGGTGTGGTAACTTCATTCCTTCCAAATGTCAGCCTATGCATTTTTAGCTCTGCTCTCAGTTACCATATTTTAAACCCTGCATACATTGCAGTCTTTACGACTGCTAGTCTTCAGCTTACAAGCTTGAGACATACATACTTGCAAAACACATTTGAATCTGAGTACCATGTTCACCAAAGATATAGTTCTGAATTAAAAAATCTTCTTCATTCCACCCTTTGAGACTTTCACAAGTCTCACCCAAAGTGCAACTTCATAATCCAGTTCAATTAAGTTAAGATAATTAATGGCTTAACTAAGCCATCTTTCCCTTACCAATGACTAAATCATGCTGCCGCACTTTGGTGGAGTGTGGAACAAACATCTTCTCTTGGAGAAGTAAAAGAATCTGCTCCCTAAATTAACAAACCTTTATGATTATGGAATAGACTTCATTATGTCATTGTTGCTGTAAAATCAGAACTCATAAAATTATTCATCATAAGAGTGTAAATTAGTCAAATACCTTTTCAATTCTTATTATCTTTTTCTGATGTAGTATTACCATTTTCAAACTTTTGCAAAACCCATTTTTGATGCACTTTGTAATTTCTTATATGAAGTAACTTTTCATCTTGATATTTCAACATTAACATTTGTTTCAATATAATTTGCATCATTTACCTTATACCTTTGATAATATTCATCCTTTAACCTATACCTTTAATCATTTGCATCATTTAACCTATGAATCATTGGACATACCAAAATATATCTTTGATAATTTGACAAACCAATTACCCATTTTCCTAATTTTAAATCACACCAATTCCACATTAAGATTCTTTCTTCCTGTATTTGTTGCAGTTTCTATCCTAAACTCTTAAGCTTATTGATAGCTTCAATGAATATCTATGTTGTATTTTTAGCATAACATTAATCTCCATACAATAAAACTATACCCCTTTGTAGTATCTCATTGTTTTTCTAAAATTGTTAAAACATCATTAGTTAAATTTAATAAACCTTTGTTGATTATAGTAGATATAATTTAGTAATTGTAGATTAAATCAATATTTATTCTAACCATGATTTTATCTCATCTCTTGCTTCAATTGTAACATATGGTAATACCAAACCAATTTAGGGATAAACTATTTTAGTTTTTTCATTTGTTTTCTCAGTATTTTGTTCAATATACCTCAATATAATCATGATGATTTCTTAAATTAACCTTAGTCTTGTACATATATATTTCTTCTCTAATTGCAAAACCACCATAAGTTATCATTTCCCATCAAATCAAAATTAAACCAAAAGAATTCTGCTAACATTACTGTTTGATCTTCATATGTCCAGTGCTATGATCTGATTCCCACATTCTTTTTACTGTATACTAGCATTGTCCACCCTTTCCATACCTAAAGCCAAAATTATTAAGGATTTATAATAGCTTTTGGAATTTTATATTTGATTTGTTCAAGTTCTATGTTATAGAATATTCCCTTTAAATATCCATCATCTTTAGTTCCATCAGGTTTACTGTAGCATTCATAATCTTTAGTATTTTTTCCTATTCTGCCTTTTTTCTATTTTAATGCTTTTATTAACTTTCCAAAATTGAGACTATTTACCAAAATATGCCCTATAAAATGGATATTTAAACCAGAATTTGTCAATTTGTTAAATTGAACACCCCTATAATATCATGTTGACTTTTGATTATTATTACCTTTCATAATTCAGAGCATAATAAGCAATTGTTCATACCAATTTCTCTTAGCTTTGAAAATTACCCATTTGTACTATTCATTATGTTTTTTGTTGTTTCCCATAAAATGTCCAAAATATATTTTTTTTCCTTCCGTTGACGTCCTTTTCTTCTTTTGATGTCCTTGTCTACTTGTTGTTTTGGTTTCTTTAGTATTCAATCTAGATTTTGTTCCTCCTGAGATTATTGTAGAATAAATTCTCACTGGTGTCCTCGCTGAAGTGTGACTGATCCTTGCTGATAGGTGAAAAGTTTATTGAAGAAAAGTTTGATTATTGACTACAGTTGTGTGAATTTACCATATTTTGCTGATAATTGTCAAACTGGTTATTAGCTTTATTTTTCAATTTCCATGGCTAATTTCTTAAAGTTTTCCTTGTGTGTCCTTTACACATTACCAGCAACTTTGTCTCTGTGTATTGCTTGTGAACTCCACTGCTTTGCACTCATTGGTTGTTGCTCCTGAAAGTCTCTTCTCATTTACACATTTTTCTTAACTTTGTTGTTGTTGCTTGATATGCCCTGAGTGGTCATTACTTCGTTCTTTTATCTCTTTGTAGGCTTGAATTGCTTTTAATTTTTCTGTTGTTGTCTTCTGTATCATGTCTTTTATTATTTTCTTTTCCTCAGCTCTCCTCTTCATTATTGTGTTTAAGTTCTCCTCTGCTCCTCAGCTCTCCTCTTCTGTATCGTGTTTTTGTTGTCCTCTTCTCCGACAGGTATATTAGGAATGCTGTGCAATGGCTCAGATGACATCAGATGTGCTCCTTCCCCCTGGCCTGCTGTTAGAGCTGCTCTCCCTGGTCCTTGTTTTATGTCACTCTCTCCTGAAGACCCTCAGATACACTAGATCCCATGGCATAATATGGCATTTTATCTCCATCTCCTCATCAGGCTCCTTTTCTTTTTTCCTGCACACAAATAGCTTATGCATACAGTTAGTTTTATCACATAAGATCTTTATTTGTAATTGTTCCAAAAGCTCCATCTGCAGTCGTTCCAGAGGCTGTCCTTTTTGGGGATGAATTTTTGTTATATAGTATTGCGCAGACATTGGTATTGGCATTGGTCGACCAATAAGCATTCCATGCAGTGTTAGTTTGCAGTCTGTCACTTGTTATTGCAAGAGACAAAGCATCCAGTCAGTTCAGTTTCATGGTTTCACATTTTTTGCTGAGTTTGACGTTGAAGGGATGGTATACTTTTTATGATTAAGGGTGGTAAACACATCTTAGTCTTTTCTTTGTTCTTTATTGTTGCAGTATTCACTTTGTTTTTTGTTTTTTAAATGAATGCTGATCCATTATATAAAATGATTCCTAATAGTATTTCAAATCTAGGGATTACTTCTTCTATCATTATTTTTTTTATCATTACTCTTGGCACAAACTTTACCTGTCGAACAGAAATTTAACCAGTATTGAATTCAGATATGGAGACCATTTCTCAAATATGGAGAATAATACCCTTTTTTTTTAATCTTTAATTTTAATTTGTTCTTTAATACCCGTTTTTAATTTGAAATTAAAACCACCCATCTGGAAAGGTAACATTTTACTGTACAATAGAATGATTTATCCCCAATGTGTACATTAGATGTCTTGAATGTCTTTCTTTGTCCCCCTTTAGGTGCCACAAAATATTCCTAACATCCAGCATGTTCTTTTTTTCCTTCTATCTTCTAAGTAAGGCTTTTGTATTAACACTATAGAAGCACTACTTCTGTATGGCATTCTGAGGCTTCTTTAGCTTCCAAATCTGCTGTGTTGTTACCATTAATAAAATTATCATTCATTTTTATATAAGTTTAATCTTTTATGATTGCCAATTAATTTAATAATATTGTAGCAGAAATTAACCCCACTTGTCCAGTACATTGAATATATATTCCCTCATTATTTTGAAAGCCTCTTTGTTCCTATACCAAATTGTATATTGTTTAATTTCATAAAAACATACAAATATTTATTCTGTTTGAATACTTAAATATATAAAGCAAAGATCAATTACAGTATTTGTCATCTGGGAAAACATTTGTTAGCAATGTGGATCTGGATATCAACTGGTTAGTCTTACAATGTCATTAATTGGATACTTCAATTAGTACTTTGTTCTCTACATCTTTTAACAATTAATACATCTTCTTTATCTTGCATGTTGTTATCATCTGTATTTATTCTTTGCATTTACAAATTATTTTTACTTTAGCACATAAGTCTAATGTTATTCCTAAGCATAATGGATTTATCCCCCTGGCTTTGTATAGCTTTTTGTTTTCATCGTATCCCATAAATCCTTTTCTTCCCAATCTTTTCCAGTATACAAGAGACCTGTGGAAATAAATCAGTTACATTAAGTCATTATTCTATTAACTGATTTTCAACCATACTCTTAACTACTTCTTATTTACCTTCCTGTGATGGTATGTCAATTTCTTGTCCTATATTTTATTTTTTCCACTTTTTAAGTTGAATATCTTTCTCATGATCATATTATAATACACTGAAGTTCCCACTTTGATAACTTTGCATTAAAAATTTGTGCTTTAATACATTTCCCCCTTATTCATTGTTTGTTATACATCACTATTTATTACACTAATATACATTTGCTTTGATTCAGTTAATATCACTTTAATATACTTGTACCCTTCTGGAGAACACTAAATCCAATGGCTTAATTCAAATTATGCATATCTTCCTAACCAGTAAACAGGAGTGTGATTTTGATATGAGACTAGATATGGTCATGGTTTTGTTTATTGTTTATAGACATACACTGAATTAGCAATACTTGTCCAGAGAATCATATTCTTAACAAATCTTACAACTGGACCATAAACTGGACTTTGAAAGGCTGCTGTCACCCTCCCCCCTTCACTCACAGAACTGGTACACGGACATAGCGAAAGTCTCTCTTGGCGTGGCCAAGCTTTTTGTAGTCCTTAGCATGTTTTCTTTGTCTCTCCCAGTTCAAGTTGTTTTCTTTCTGGGATGGTGATGCTGCAAAGTCATTTATGATGGGTACAGGATTCTGGCTTTTTGGAGGAATTGCTGAAAGTAGCTGAACACAAGAATGTTTTTCTTATTTTTATTTCTTATTTTATTTATATCTTCCTACCTCATCTTCTTTTTCACCTCTTTGTGTAAACAATGCCTCTTGGCTTTTTACTCTACACTCTTCACACTTATACTTTTTCTGATAATAATTAAAATTCTTTCATTTAGGATATTTCCTCATTTGTAAGATTCACTCCCAAACCTGTTTAATTTTCCTATTCTATATCTACTGATCATTTCATTTACATTTGACCTTTAATTTCCACAGTGCCCTTGAGTACTGGAAATCAACCTTATACAGTATGCATGATAAATATAGATTAACATTTAACACACTTTCTTTTTGTTCCATTATCAATTTCCTTTAACATTTTTCTATTCTATATATGTTCCCCTTTATTCATGAATAATGCCAATGCTTTTCTTCTTTAAATCCATCCTTCTTTTCTTTCTTTTGATTTAATATAGGTTTATTTACAATATCCATTTCTTTACACATTGCAACATCAAATGTTCCCTTCATGACAATTTCTTAGACACATTCTTTATTAGATCTCTGCCCAATAGATATTTCCACAAGAATAACAACTATGACTTTTCACTACACCTGTTACTTCTCCATTCAATCTTTTCTATCATATTTAGCCATTTTTTTAACTTTTTAAAATTAGAAAATTAACAAATAAAAACACTTTTATTCCAGTTAACTTTCAAGCAGTTAAACATCAAGCTTACCATTTTCTCTCCAATATTACTTTTTCTACACTGCAAATGTTTTTCAAGCAGTTCCTTAATTTAATTAATGTTTCTTTTTCAATTCAATTTTTTCTATTTGTCAAGTAACACTATTTTTTCCCTTTACAATAGTATTAAACACAAATATTTTTTCATTGGATTAAGATATAAAATATAGATGTAAAAACCTCCTTTCAACCTATATATACCATTTACCTATAATTTTACCTATAATCTTTTATTACTTTATTATATAAATAATATATTATTATTATTATTATTATTCTTTTACTTATATTAACCGGTATTTCACTTCACTGCTAGCTCTTTCATCCACAGCACTCAGTCAGGCCTGCACTCACTCTATTTATAACATACACCCAGTCATTCACACTTTAAACATGACACCACTTGTTTTTCACTGTTGAGGATCCTTTCCACTTTTACTCATACAAACTTTTTATCATGCATTAGGGCGGTATCTACAGAATAATATTTTATCCGTTCAGACCTCTATTATATAAATATATATATAAAGAGCTGTTTTCATAAAGATTAATTCTGCCCTTGCAGACCCCTATCCACTTTATAACACTTTTGTTTCATGCTCTGTTTATTTATTTTTTATCCATACACTGTAAAATATGCAGCATTTATGTTAAATCAACATATACATTTTTTGTTACCCTAACCTAACAAAGTAACACATTAATGGCTTGAAAAACCAAAGTACTTTTCCTTTTGCTATAATTATTTTACAGTGTATCCGCTTATTTCATAAGCATTTTTAATAGTCTGTTCCAGTCTACCTGTATCCGTCAAGGCCCTCTTACAGAATAAACACAGATTATTTAATGTTATCTTATTTTTTTCATACACTGTAAATAAAATGCAGTATTGATGTCAAATCAACATATATCACTTCTTCACCTATTAAGGCAAAAACATGGATTGGCTTGCACCATCACATAACTTTTTCTTAATGCTATCATTCATTTACAGTGTATCAGCTTATTCCATAAGCATTTTTAATAGTCTGTTCCAGTCTACCTGTATCCATCAAGGCCCTCTTACAGAATAAACACAGATTATTTAATTTTATCTCATTATTTTTTTCATACACTGTAAATAAAATGCAGTATTGATGTCAAATCAACATATGCTTAAATACTTAACCTAACAAATTGAAACATGGATTTGCTTCCAAAACCAAGTTACTTTTTCTTTATACAAATTATTCATTTACAGTGTATCCGCTTATTACATCTATCAAAGCCCTCTTGCAATAAGCATTTTTATAATCTGTTACAATTCATTTGTATCCATCAAGGCCCTTTTACATAATAAACACAGATTATTTAATTTTAGCCTATTTTTTTCCATACACTGTAAATGATATATTGTTTTGATGTCAAATCAACATCTACTTAGTTACTTAAACTAACAAAGTGAAACATGTATTAGCTTCCAAACCCAAATCACTTTCATTTTCATACAATTATGCATTTACAGTGTATCCGCTTATTACATCTATCAAAGCCCTCTTGCAATAAGCATTTTTATAATCTGTTACAGTTCATTTGTATCCATCAAGGCCCTTTTACAAATAAACACAGATTACTTTTATTTCTGTTTAATGCTATCTTCGAAGCCCACTTAGCTATTAAACTATCATCTGTTCCAGGTTAATGCTGTCCAATCAAAGGCCCTCTCAGCAAAACCACAGATTATCCACCTGAGCTCAGGAATTTTTTCCTCTTTATCATTTCAAACAAATCACACCATGCAATCCTTGGAAGTGGAACCCTTTTTAACTGTATTAATCTTAGTTCTTATATTGGAAGAGCATTGTGAAAGTCTTTCCACCATGAGCCAACCCAGATGAGCAACACAACAGTACACCAGTAAAAAAGCAAAAACTGCTTACCTGGTCCTGTGTATGCCGCTCATCCAAACTCAGCCCACAGTGGCCGTCCACCTCCATGCTCTTTTCCAATCCCATCCTCGTCGCCAAATGTTGTGGATTTTTTTTAGTGATTATGAAAAATAATTTTCAACAGAGGGTTCCATTGCCAAAAGATGACTTTATTGCATACAACAATAAGGCCGAGTTGGTGGCCAAGCAACTAAAGAGTCTTTTTCAGAATGCAACCTAATATACAGTTCTCTAAAAGTTGAAACCCCTCCCATGTAGTTGTTTTTAGCATGTTTTTATGTTTGACAGGTGTGGTAACTTCATTCCTTCCAAATGTCAGCCTATGCATTTTTAGCTCTGCTCTCAGTTACCATATTTTAAACCCTGCATACATTGCAGTCTTTACGACTGCTAGTCTTCAGCTTACAAGCTTGAAACATACATACTTGCAAAACACATTTGAATCTGAGTACCATGTTCACCAAAGATATAGTTCTGAATTAAAAAATCTTCTTCAAGAGGCACCAACTGAAACCAGCAATAAAAAAAATATTTTATAAAATTACAAAAGTACTTGCTCTTTAAGATGTAAGTTGTTCATCTACTAAGTAAGCGTGACGTGCACAACAGCTTTTTGGAAAATGATCGGCAGCAGCTAAGTGGCATAGCCAAAAAAAGTACATTAAGCCACTTTACACAAAATCCCACAAATATGCAGATTTTTTCACGCTGGTGCCGAGCAGTCTGTTAGCAGCACTAAAGATGATGCAAATTTATGCTCTGTTGAGCAATCAATTAGTGACGGAGACACCACCGATCAAATAAACAGAAGTGCGCCTGATGAGCCGAAGCATCCAGAAACAATCAACCAACAGCTGGACTTGATGAAACAGACAATCGACGGTTTGCTGTTCCTGGTGATCTGGTCTTGTGGAGGTTCATCACAGAAAAAGTGAGGGAAGAGTAAACAACGTGGAGATGCAGTCTATCAGAATCAGGCTGCCAAATATCCAGCATCTGTACGAGATTGTGGAATGGGGGAAGAACACGTTCTCTTATAAATTAATTATTACAGTCTCGTCTCCAAAACAACTAAATTGTTCCTAAGGAATGGCTACTGTACTCCCCGTCAACTGGATTGGTTTATTGCTATTCATGCAAACTTTTCTCCTCACAAAATCATACATTTATTACAGGCTTCTGTGACTGAAAACATCTTGAGAGGATATCTGACTAAAATCATTCCTGGCCAAACGTATTGATACTTACAAAGAGGTCTATGATCTTTTTGGTGTTCTCTTTTGTAAGGACTGTACAGAAAGTGAATTGCACATAAGGGCTGATAAACTGTCATCACTTATTCAGTGGACCTAAATAAAACTTTGACTGATGAACTGATTCAGTTCAGACATTTTATCAAAGACAAGACCTCACCTGCAGAGCTGCTGCAAATAGTTGATCAGAATGAACTAAAGACAACATTTCCTAATGTTTTTGTTGCACTTATACTGTATTTGACTTTGTCAGTATCTAACTGTGAAGGAGAGAGGTCTTTATCTACTCTAAAGCGAGTGAAAAATGAACTTAGGACAACAATGACCAGAGGTGGGTAGAGTACCCAAAATCTGTACTCAAGTAAAAGTACAAGTACTTATACAAAAATGTACTCAAGTAAAAGTAAAAGTAACAATCTAATTATTTACTTGAGTAAGAGTAAAAAAGTATTAGATGAAAAAACTACTCAAGTATTTAGTTACTCGTTACTTCCGATCTGATTGAAAAGAAGCGTAAAATCCCTGAATTTCAGACTACTTGGAGGGCTTTCACAAACCTCTCCTTAAAAGTCTCATTGTTCTGCTTATATACTACTTATAAACCTAGGTTAAAGTAAAGCAGTCTATCTCAGTCCTCCAACATCACATAACGTGTCATTAAAAAAAATCTTAACCCTCTGGGGTCGGACCCTTTTTGGACACAGTCAGAGGTTCTGACATGCTCTCACATTTGGTCTTTTTTCAGTTGCTTTAAAACACATTAATGGCCAATATCACATAACACTGTATTCAGCACAAACTGTGCTATAATAATATGTAAGATAAATGTATGTACATGTTTGTATTTTTAAGTAAATGATGTTTATGCGTGGTTAGTAAAAACAAGAAAACAAAAAGTTGCTGAAATAAGGCCAAGAAACACACCCTAAACATTTGTTAACAAGCAAAAAAATTATCTACTCTTGTAGAGTAGAGAATTTGCTACGAAAAGATGTAAAAACCATTTAACCCACTCATTCACGTGAAAAAATACATTGATTTAACTTTTGTAAGACACTTTTTGCTGTGTAAAGGCAATATGCATGGGAGGGTCAATGGTCATGAATATTGATGTGTTTTACACGGTGAGGAGACCCAACCCCCTAATGGCTCAGTGAGGAATGTTGGGACAAAAGAACTGTGACTGTGGGGAGACTTAAAGAGAAAAACTTTTGCTTGTAGTTAAAAAAAAATAGGTTAAAATAAAGTACAAAAGGCCTTTTAAGTAAAATAAAAGTCTTACAGGGTTGCAAAAAATGCTAACAACATGAACAATACAATAGATTTAAGAAGCTTTATTGTAATTATAAACAAAGAAGCTTAATTGTAATTATAAATAATAAAGTAACAATATGTATACATGTAACAATATTCTATGACCAGTACAATATGGCTCTAATTAAAAGAAAATGATTCTAAATGTCAGCTGTGAAAGTTTGGTGTGCATCTAAAAATACTTCCAAATATAAAAAATAAGGTATACATTTGTAAACCATCACACACTGTAACTCTTTGGGAATGGAGTTAAATGTTGTCGTGCCATTGTTCAAAACATGCGAGTACCAGACGAAGTTGGTGTTGCAGACACATTCCTGAAAACATATCTTAATTAATATCATGTATTTTCAAAGTACAAAGCAACACATCAGTATTACTAATATTGAGAACTTTTTTTAATAATTAATAGGGGTGACCCCGAATAGTTAAAGATTCGATGCATCGGAGAAGCCGGATTCGACTACCAATCTCACAGTCGAATCGTTGCAGATGTGTTATGAAATGAGGATCATTCAATTTTGGCCGTATATGGGTGCACACATTATCTGATTTCGCACATAACAGCTTTCTCCCAATATATTGATATACAGCATATTATTATAATGCTGCCAATAATATGTGATGTAGCAGCTTTCAATAAATATTTTTAAAATGCGTTAATAAATCCAACAATCCCTGTGACAGGGCTACACGTCCAAAAAGAGGTTCCTATGTTAATAAACCATTGCCTCTTTGTTTCTACATTTAAAAGACGAAGCTGGCAATTCTGGCAATACTTTCGTTTTTTTATTAATTTCTTTATTTTATTTATAAATAACTCTGGTTTATCTGATTTATCTATTTGGCTTGTGTTTTGTTTCCGTGCACTTGAGGCATTTTGCACATTTGTTCTGCACGTTGTTACTTCTGACCTTATTTGATTTAAAAAATGTATTTATTATAAACGTAAATTCTGATATAATTTAAGTCTGTACATTTTGGATTGTTTTTCGTTCTATCGATGTTGCGCTATTGCGTTCTGGCCATGTTTGCGCATGCAATTTTGCCGAACGTGCTATAGGTGCTCTGCGTCTCATATTTAGAATTTCATCAAACTAAACATTACAAAACAGATGTTTTGCGGCGGGCATAAGTTTTAAAATGTATTTAAAACCGAGTGGTTATCTATTATGGTCGGTGTTCACTTTCAAATGATAGCAAAGAGATTCCTGAAATAAATAATATCATCAGGTCTTTCTGTATCTAAAGTGAATACAGAGATGATCAAAGTCAAAGCAAGCAAGCAGGTATTTCTGTGCTAAACAATAACGCGGAGTGTCTATAAAATCATTAATTTCAGTGTTTTTCTTGTTATAAATTAACGTTTAATGAATTGTATACATTATAGCTTATAGTTTTTATCATTTACAGTAACAATCACAAATTATTTGTCATTTGTCTTTTTTTGGTCATGGTTTTGACGCGCTTAATCTCCGAATAAAATAAAAATACTAAATTGTAGCCGGGGTTTCCAAGGCAGGATCACCTTTGTTATTTTTTAGGTTTAGTTCTCAAAATGTTTTTTTGTGTGATGTTCTGTAGATCGTGGCATAAAAATGTTATGAGGAATAATTAAACAAATTTTGCCTTACATTTTACCTTAAAAAATATATATATAAATTGTATCACTTTATTTATTTCGGGTTCGTTTCTGCATGCCCCCGTGCGAGTAAATGATGATGAAGCCACGTTACTAAAAAAAATTTAAAACATTATTTGTATCATGTATTTTCGGAAAATACAGATATGTTTATATATATACATCTTGTATTTTCCAAATTACTACGCAAAACATCAGTAAAAGTCTACTAATAAAACAGAAAAGCCCGCAAATGTGACTTACCCTGTATGAATGTCCGTCGCATTTCTGCAAATGCCCGCTGAAGAGGAGAGTGATGCTGTCACATTCCTACAAAAGTTTTTAATAATTAATATAATGTATTCTCCACAGTAACAAACTTATAAAGCAATACTAAGGCGGTAAAGCATAGTTGAGATAAGATAACTGGGTACATAGATGCGGTATATCTTTGTTAACGGGCCATTACCGGACATATTTATGGCTAAACATTAACACATTACAAATCTCCGGACACATTTACAGCACATCGATACTACATCGATACATTTACACCCGAACAGATAGTCGCGTAAACAAGACTTGTTGAGGCATAAACACACTAGTCAAAATATATTCTAAATAGTGATATTGTTTTATGACATATTGAATATTTACACCATACAATCATACTGTTTAACGCATGACATATCTTCGGGCTCATTTACAGCACAATGTTACACCCGAGCAAATAAAGAAGGCTTATTGATAAGTCGGCATGGACACTATAGTTATAGTAGTGATATTGCTTTATAACATTCACATTACACTTATCAGCATACGGTTTAATGTAAGAACTATAATTTTAATGTTAATACAAATTGCCAATTACGAGACGTTTTTTATAAAGTCATTATGAATATCTGCTTGCAAACAGTCAGTATACAGTATATAAAAGTTACACAACATTTAAACAAATGTATGTAAAACTTACTCTTCAGAAATTATATCCTCAGCTGGATCAAGTCGCTCTTCAAAATACAAACGTTCATCGTCGGAGTCCTGCTCTTCGTCTGAAGAAACCGTGAACTCTTCTTCCTCGCTGTCCAGGAGCATAGAGCTTCCTCACCTGTAAAGCGTGTCATCTTCCGAACGCGTTGATAAGTGGATGAAACTGTCAAAACTCACTGCTTCTTAAAGCATTGTTTGTGGGCGTTGATCTTGTTTGCATAGCCCGCATCAGGTAATTTCCATTTGAATGGCGCGCACAAGGGAAGGTGGGATTACATTAGCGCTAATGAGGTCGAGCCAGAAAAACTGTACCTCTCTTTACTTACATGTCGATTACACAAACAGACAATGAGTTCTTCAGATTTTAATTACATCATGTAAAAGTAGACATTTCAGGCTTTCTTTAGACATATGTATCATGTTCGTGTGACAAGTATTGGCGGAGTTATCAGTTCATGTTTGAAACGTGTTTGAGGAAAATGGTCAAGGAGACAGAGATGTCGAAATGCACTCCCTGTTTATTTTCTTTATTTGCCAAAAGCACACAGTTTTGTTGTTATTATGAAGGCACTCACATTAAAGTAGAGACTTCACAGTTTCGAATGATGTATTACATGTATGTGTATGATTATGAATGACGGAGTATTTTAAGTGGATGTCACAGGAAACAGGAAAAAATGCGTCAAAACGCGGCCCCGCGTTTTTGGACCCCAGGGGGTTAAACACACACTGACTGTTTTCTGACAGTTAACTGTGTATTTATTTTCAAGTTCACAACAAAATTTGGCTGCATCTGCCTTTAAACAAGCTTACAGTAAGAAAAAAAGAATGTGTGTGTCTGTTTGTTATCATGTTTTTATATGAATAGGTTATTTTCATTGCCATTAATGTGCAATTAATGAACATAAGGAGCTTGATAAAATGCTTATTTTAGAATTTCAAATGGAACTTTTCTGTTTTTGCAAATCAACTCTACATTTATTATAATATATAAAACATGTTTCTTTAAAAACATACTTTATTCTTTTATTTTTATAAGTATATAGATTCTTTAGGAAGGAATTAAATAAAATACAATCCAGTTTTTATTCGTATGTATTTTCTACATTTAAGTAAGGTGTCCGGTTATGTGTAAGGGAGAACAGGCGAAAAGTACAATTTTTCAGATTTTTTTTTTTTTTAATTTTTAAAGATAATGTTTCAGACAGAGATATATTTTTGCTGTGGTCAGTAACTCACAAGTGTGGTCTATCAATACCAGGTGGAATTTTGAACAAATGTAAAATGACTAGTATAATTTCACTTTGAACATAAGTGGTGAATTGTTACTTTTTTTAACACAACAAAACAATGTAGATTTTCGTGTTACACTTGTTTTTATTAACTATACATGACTATGACCTCTTTAATATGTAACTGCAAACATATTTTGTAATTTATCTTTGTAAAAAATAATGAAATTATATTTTCATTTTAAATTTCAGTTTTATCAAATGTTTCAAAAGCAACCAACAGTACAAACTTAAATTCAACAGTTTGAACAATATGAAAATTAAATTAAATAAAATTAGAATAATATAAATGGTACAAAAGTAAGTGTTACTTTCGTCCCGACAGGATCTCCTCACATTTAAACCCGATTTACTTTTATTTTGAAAAACTCTTGAGAAGTCAAACTTCAGGATGTGTTAGAGCACTAAATAACCTGAAGATTGATGAAACGAGAAACACAACGCGTTATAAGAAAACAATGACCGCTTTTGGAATTTACTTATGGTTGAAAACACCTTTCTGGATCTACACCCGGAAAATGGTGAGTAAATAACGCGATATTTGTCAGCTCTGTCAAGGGTTGCAAAGATGCTGTCATAGTTTGGGATGCAAATGGTATCAGTCCTCTTAGAAAATCGCTTTGTTACTTTCGTCCAGCGTTACTTTTGCCCCGGTTCTCCCGTATTATTAATGCAAGACTTAACATGCTGTTCAATTTGTTTAGTTTTATGAGGAAATGATATGGAAATGTGCAGATGTGAACGTGTGTTGTTTGTAAGGTTAGAGTAATTTTCATTGCTTGCACAAGAGCGCATATGACAAAAACAGTGCGTGAAATAATATTATAATAAGGCACTGCAGAAAGTGACACCTACCGCCGTGTTGTTTCATGTTGGAGCTTGAATTCCTGTACGCTGAGATGTCAGTTCGTTTTGGTGCACAAAGCATACATTGCATTATGAAACTATTCTTTTTGACCTTTTGTAGTGTAAACATAGACCAAACTTGAGGCCACGCGTGATCTGCCTCCGATAGCTTGCATAGGTCATCCTCCGCTTCAGTCATCTCCTTTCATCTACGCGCGCTAAAGGGTGAAACGTAGCCACCCCTCGCAACGCACGCTGCCTCTCTAACGTCTCGCGAGACTTTCGAACAAGCCATATAAACTTAATAAAAATTAAATATATTCATTAATTATTACCATTTGAAAGTAGCGTAGTAACGCCACCGAATGTAGCGAAGTAAAAGTACAGTTTTTTCATTAGAAATGTACTTGAGTAAGAGTAAAAAGTACCCATCCTTAAATTTACTCTAAAAGTACTAGTTACCCAAAAAAATTACTCAAGTAAATGTAACGAAGTAAATGTAATTCGTTACTACCCACCTCTGACAATGACACAGAAACAGCTTTCTGCACTTTCCCTGCTTGCCATTGAATCTGAACTGCTTAAAGACATAGATTTCGAAGACATCATATGACAAAATCCAGAAAAATGCAATTGTAAATTGTTTGAGAATTTGTGCATAATATCACTGCAATTGTTTTGTTTGTGTTGTTCAGTACAAGCAATGTAGCATTACACCACTGAGTAGTTGCACATTAACTACAGATGTTGTAATATGTTAGATTAAAGAGTTGTTTTTTGTGTTTAGTTTTACAAAAGTGACATGTTCATATTGATATTTTCCTTGTGAAATGTAATAATTGCTAATTCTTACAAAATCTTATAAAATATTAAGTGGATTATTGCATGATCATTTGTGAGGTGGGTCGGGGGCACCACAAGGTCTTAATACACCACTGCTTATTTTAAGGACTACAAAACAATACATTGTAATACATTTTGATATTGCTTCACCAGATCCTTGCATATGAGACAGCAGGTGTGCCAAGCAGGTTTCACGAGGACTTTTCATGTGTGTATTGAAATGAAAATAATGCATTATATCTTACCATTAAACTTCAGAAATATAGTAGAGATAATGGTTTTATGTGTAGTCAGAAGATGTGATTCACTGTTAACTGTGGGGTTCAGGACTGTTATGGTAACAGGATACAGCGTGATATGAGAGGGATTGTTTATTTGTGTTAGTAAATTAAAGACAGAAATATTCACCAAGTTGTCTACTCTATTTATAATGACAGATATTATATTTTATTTATTTTTATCAGACATTTTTAATTTCTGGAAATATTTAATACAGAATATGACAAATAATGCAGAATCCCAAAAATTCAACATTTTGTTTATTTTGCACTCTTCTGCGATTGTGAACAACTGTAGGGACTGACTGACAGCCGACATCTAACTCCAGATTGTAAAATCAGTATTTTGTCTCTGGTAAGTCCTCAATTAAACTAATAAATGTGATCATTTAGTGTATTAGATATGTGTTCACTGCCAAGATGGACACAAATATGGTGGCGGGCATGGCAGAAGTGACGTCTTTGGTACCCATGAATTGCTTTATTAACCATGAACATATCTGATAGCTTTTTGTAGATGAATTCTGGTGAGCACGTCAACACAATTTAACACGAAAGTGCATCTGTTCCTATTAAAAACAGCTTTTAATTGCTCTTCTCCACATAGGTTTATGGTAAGAATGTTGTCCCACCCAAGTTTTGATTCCTACTTAAACAAATGAAGTAATATAACCACACTTACAAAAACAGCCACACAATAATCCCGTAAAGCTGCTCTCTGTCCATCCTGACTAGACCCCGAAGCCGCCGCCAGGCGCCACCATTTCCACCATTTAGAAGTTCAGCTGCCGCCAGCCAATAATTTCCTAAGCCAAATTGAGCTGATAAAGTTTGGCTGAGCCGGCTAGAATTATTTGCATCAAATAATAATTCTATCACATAGAGACATACACACACAAAATATATAAACCAATACACAAGATCTATTTTCCGACTGGTTTCATAACAGCACAGTCTTGTGCTCACTCGTTTCTACGATACACAGAGGCCGTTTCTCAATCCAAAGGTTGCAGCCTGCGGAGGTCGCATATGCAGGCTGCATACGTCATCAAGCCTGGTTTATTTAAGTTAACTGAGCATTACATTCGCAAGCCATATGCATACTACAACAATTTACAATTAACTAAGAATAAACTTTATAATTGTTAATATTTTGAAATAAGACAGTCTTGATGACGTATGCAGCGTAAAAATGCGACCTCCCGAGGCTGCAGTCTTCGGATTGGGAAACGGCAAGAGACTCACAGGGATGAAGACCAATTAAAATTGCTACACAAGAAGTGATGCATTTTTTTCTCACACTGATCTAAATGGCGGAAAGAAGCAAGCAAGGTCATTTTGATCTCACTTCTCACATAATTCCTACTTACTTTTTTTTTTAACTTAGACCTACCCAGAGGTACGGTTGCACAAACCTGAATCAAAGATTGATGTTATGAACCAAATATTCTGGAACGGAGAGATTTATAGCACTGAACGTGATATAACTGCAGTAACAAACCATCGTTTCCACATTGCTAATGCCTGTTTCACACATACTCCGTATGCAGTGCGTTTGCGGTGCGTAATTTTTTACGTAGCCATGTTAACAGGTCAGGGCCGAGTTTCCCAAAAGCATCTTAAGGCTAAGTAGATTGTAAAAACGATCGTACGAATCATCTTAGAATTACGGGCTTTTTCCCAAAAGCTTCGTAACTTAAGTTGCACTTGAAAATCATCGTAGATCTACAAGTGCTCTGGAGTAATCGTTCATTCATAAGTGCATCGTAAGACAACAGAGTTACAAGGTCACCTGCAGGACAACCAGCAAATTGCACTCCAGCAATGACGATAATGTAATGTTTTAAATGTATATATTTATTGGGTTCTTCTTTGTTTATTTGTTTAAATTACTTTAATATAATATATTTAAAATTCAAATGAGAAATCAAATTTAAATGACTAAACATAAATTAATAAAGAAGGAAAACGTATTTTGTACAAGTTGGTAAAAGTTTTTTGTATTTTGGTAAAAGTTGGTATAGCAAATTGATAAATGGTTCATACCGATTGCTGCTATAATTCATCTAAACATTGTTTTGAAGGGAAATGGCATCTAATTAAAGAAACCAAATAAATATTTACGGTACAATGCAATAATCCATAATAATAAATAAACATAGATAATAAACAACAAATAATAATAATAATCTAAACTATAATAGAAACGCAGACGGCATTTCGCAGTGGGACGAGTCCTAACTAAATACGGAAAAGAATATTAATAAATTATTAAAACATTTAAAAAGTCATTGAACAATAATGAAAATATATTATTAAAAATATTAGTGCACATTGGCTGAAGATCATTAGCCTAAACAAGCTTCTGCTACAAATTCGAGTCATTCTATTGGTGACATTTCAGCACTTGACAAATGGATAGCGACTCGTAGCACTTAAAACCCAGCTGCGAGTGATCGTTTTACGTGCATCTTTGGGAAACGCACGTAAATGAACAACGAATGTTCGTTTAAGGGCGATTTATAGTCGTGCGTAGGTCCTACGGCGTAGCCGCGACGGCGTAGGTTCCGCGTCGGTTTTCATTTATACTTTTGCGTTGCCGTCCGCGTCGACGTGCAAACACAAGCGAAACCGCTGGTTGGCAGTAATCACGCGTGTAACCACAGTAGCAGCAGAAGTCGTCACAGAAGAAGAAGCTAAGCAAGTTAACCCACAAACGAAGAAGAAATAGCAACTTGTTGTGTATAATTTGAGAAGACCAGCAATGATGGAAGTAAATAAACAGCGACTTATGTTGCAGTTTGAGTTAAATCACTCCTCAACTTGGCTCATCTTTGTTTTCACCGTCTCAAACGGAAATACCTATGACGCAGTTTTTTTACCTGAAGGGAGGGGTTCTGGTGGACCAATCACAGCGCTTGCGGTCCGCGTAGAGCTGACGCGCTGTTAGAAATTTTGTGAGGTGCGCGTCAGGCTACGCAGAGCTACGCACAGGCTACGGATAGCCTACGCACGACTATAAATCACCCTTAAGTTGCTCGTAGAAAGCGCTCTTAGTGCTAAGTTCAATCGTTATCGGGAAACCCAGCCCAGAGCTTTCACACAGCATACGTATGCGGTCCGTCCGGTCCGTTGCAGATGCGGTGCGGTGCAGCAGTGCTGCAATCGTTTCGGCAGCGAGTCTATTTTTGCTGTACAGCACGCAAGCTGCACGCGCTGATTTAAAGTGATAGCGCGTGTTTTGTGGTCAGAATGAACACGGATTCACACAAAAATGCAGTAATTTCACTCTAAATGGACGTAAATAAAGTTTTTCAGTAGTTGTTTCTGTAATCTTATTTGTTTAATCCCAGTATGAAGCAATTAAAGTAAAACAACAGTTGAAAAATTATATTTAAAACATCTTGTTAAATATTCTACCGTGTTTATATACATGCATATACATAAAGTATGCTATTCATTTTAACATTGTTTAATTATACTAACATAGTCTTTTAGTTTTTATTTGTAGTAAAACAACAGTAACCAAATTTATATTGTCTCATCACAATATCCATAACCATGGCATTTTTAGTTAAACTAAGGTAATACAAATCATAATCAATCTGACAAAAACCGTTTTGTCAACCGTTAAAATTATGGTTAATTTTTCTAAGGAGAAAATGATCTGTTTGATAGACGGGGAAGCGGACCTGTCAATCAGCGCTATTATAACAGAGCGAGGCGAGAGACGAACGTGCTCAGTAATATGAAATAATGTGTGGATCTTGAATGATTGTAAGAATACATTTGCTTTAAATATAATGTTTGTCATATAACGTTTTGAGAGATAATGTTTTTTTTTTGTTACTGCGCTTATTTAGACTTGTTGCAGTTATAACAGCGTGTTTGGCGTATTTACCTCAGAGTTTATTTCAGTAATATTGCTGTTTTTCCGGTAATAATAATACAATTGGCATGTCACTCTTGCTTCCTTGTCTGTTTATTCATGTCATTATGCTGTTATTTTAATTATGTAAGAATATTTCTTGCCATATGAGACGTTCATTGCCGTTATATAAATACTCTCGTCTATGCAAATATATAAATATAGGAAATGTAGCCTATAATGTAACCATCCCTGTCACCAATATTTTCTCTTCAAAAGTTATAATGCTAATTTATATTTATGATATATGTGGAGATAAATAGACCTTTGATTCTTTCATGTGTCCTGACCACGTCAACTACACTGGAGATTTTAAACATCATAACTAGTCTATCAAATAATATCTAAAGTATATTGTTTTGTGAAGAAAAAACACAGCAGGCTATTATATTGTTTATTGATGAGGCGCTTTTCAACAGAAAGTGTCAATCAAATGATCATTTGATATGCAGAAGCAGCGGTTAGCAACGCACTGCAAACGGAGTATTTGTGAAAGCACAACGGATGCTTGACGGATCCCACCGCATACGTACTGCAATACGCAAAGCAAACGCATTGCATACGGAGTATGTGTGAAACAGGCGTAATTCACAACGCATGCTTCAGTGTACATTGAAGTGAAATGTGCAAAACTTTGTCCAAAATAATACTGATAACAGTGTGTGTTGTTATATTAGTTTTTCTCAGTCTCAATTTCTCATTACCTGGAAAGATTGAGATCTAGTTAATCAGTATAACATATACATCTGTAGACATGTATTGGCAGCTTCAGTCATTTGCAGCTATGAAAAGTTTGGCTGCAGCAGTCATTTAGGTTTTGGCTGACACTGTGTGTTTAAATGTCAAATAAATCCATCACACAGCTGACTATTAGTGTTAGATGTCCTAAACCACATGAACATTTCTTTATAAATCTGTATTGAGTTCATGACTCACACTGAATACTTGATCTTATTTCCTCAAGTGTTTGTGTTCATAATAGACAAGATGTTGTTTGACTCTCAGCTAACAGAGAAAAGTTCTAAGAACGTTCCCTGAAAGTTCCCCAAAACGTTCTGCCAACATAAAAAGTGTTCAGTTTTCTTAATGTTCTAACAATGTTTCTGGTTTGTCTGAACGTTAGATGAATGTTAGATTCTACCATTTTCAAACGTTATGTCAATGTCATGTTTTAATGTTCACACAATGTTTAAAACAACAAATGTTTTATAGACTTATTTGCTTGTTATGTAAATGATAGAGTAGGACTGGACAATAATTCAATATCAATATATCTCGCAGTATAATATTTTTCAATAACAGTTATATGGTTTCTAAACACATTTCCGATATTTCAATACATTACGGCGTCCTGTGGCCGTTCACATGTCACATGTAAAAACGCATGTTAAACACGGGTCAAGAGGCTACTTCCCTATTAAACGTGTGGTGTCTTGTAGTTAAAGGACAAGTTCGGTATTTTACACTTAAAGGCCTGTTTTCAGGTTGTTTATGATGAAATAGAACGGTTTTGACTGAAATTTTGACATATGATGCTGGCCCGAAAACTTTCGGGTGTTTATTGTATTACCCTCCACCTCTACAATGGCTGTATAAGTGCACTGGAACAATCCTTCCTAAAATGCATTAAACTTTCGTTTACAAAGATGTGAAACTCAGCGAGTGGTCAGGGGTGTTCACTGATATGCTCAAACAAAAATCGTTGATAAAGATGCTTTTCAACAGCTGTTTTAGCATTCGTTGTTAACTTGTGGACCTATTTTTCCAAACGCCTCACACCCGTACATTCTTCCGCTGAGAGCTTGAATAATAGACACTCCAGCCCAGGTGGTGGCGATAATCCACCTTTGCCAATTGCAAGAATAGAAACAACGTTTCCGGCGGCGGAGTAATACCTCACAGCACATCTAATACAAGTCAATGGAGTTGGACAATAACTACGATAAAACAGCTGTTGGAAAGCATCTTTTGCAGCGATTTTTGTGTGAGCATATCAGTGAACACCCCTGACCACTCGCTGAGTTTCACGTCTTTGTAAACGAAAGTTTAATGCATTTTAGGAAGGATTCTTTCAGTGCACCAATGCAGCCATTTTAGAGGTGTGAGGTGATACAAGAAACACCCGAAAATTCTCGGGCCAGCATCATATGTCCAAATTTCAGTCAAAACCGTTCTATTTCATCATAAACAATCTGAAAACAGGGCTTTAAGTGTAAAATACCGAACTTGTCCTTTAAGCAACCATGAGCTGCAATCTCCGGGACGACAAGCAAATGGAATGCGGATTTAAATTCTCTCATCTGTACCTCGCACCAAATCATATCATTGTCACAACCATGCGATCAATTAATTTATTCGGGACTTTGGAGTGTTTGCTCAGAGAAGAGCTGTCAGTTAGGCTTGCCGCGATAGTCGGTGAAACGGTGATAACCAGTGCTTCAGCCTCTCACCGGTTAGATCACTTGCCCACCGCGACACCGTCTTTCACCGTCGTTTTGATATTTTTGTGTAATTTAATCATTTATTTTCGTTAGAGAGAGCAAACTGAATGTGTCTGGTGCCTGAATTCAGCGGAGCTGAACGCGCCTCACGTCACAGAGCAGCAGGTGTCAGATTTCATTTATTCCTGTCAGAGTTTGCGAGGCGAGCTGACTGACCAGACGAAGGCAGAAGTCGCGTGCTTACTTGTTTTTGTTATAATATACATATATGATGTTTAATATAAGCGAGATCGTTTTGTTGTTGTGTTTATCATCAAGAAAAATAATAAACCCATCATTCAAGCAGCGCTTTATGGAGAAGTAGCCGGTTGCTCTGCTTGGGACTGGCTGGTTCTTTGAGAATTACATGCGCACATTGACTCAAGCACTTAAGTAAACCAGCTGTTGCACTCACATCGCATGCAAATTCATACGCAATTTAACGCAGCGTACACAAGCACTGCATTTAAACAGTTGCGTAATTCAAAAGTGAAAGTAAAATGTGCACGTCTGTATGCGCATTTATAAGCCCCTCCCACACGGTGACACCGGTATCACCGGGTTTGTGACGCGCTGATTAACCGGTGGGAAAATTACGTCACCGCGGCAACCCTACTGTCAGTCACTCAGAAGTAAGAGAAGGAGGTGTGGGGTTAGTTTGCATCAAGTCACAGCTTCCAATGACGACACCATATAGGGAGGGAGAACAGGAGACGTAATAAACACAAACTAAATTACTGGTGAGAAAAAATAGGCTTAAACCATAAGGTGCCAAGGTTAGAAAAGGCTCTTCGTCCCTTCTATGAGATGTCGATCTCAGAAATGTCCCCAAGCCTGTTTGAGTTTGAGAGCCTGCATTACAGCATTTATACTGACATTCAGGGTGCACTTATAATATTATTAAGCTGAGCCTGAAAGTCAGTTTTACTGGACAGTGATATCACTTTTTTGTATGAAGGATAAACACGAATTAAAGGTGAACATTAATATATTTATCCCTTTTTTATTTTAAATATGATATAGTTTTATAGGAGAAGGTTTCATTGGCCAATTTTTTTTCAGAGGTTTGTTTTTGGTTCAGACATCCATTGCAGGCATTCTTGGCAGTTTTTTCTGAGGCTTTTGAAATATGCATACCGTTATTGTATTTATACTGTATCGACTGAAATGGAGAAGTTTATCATGCAAAAATTTTTGGCCATATCGGCCAGCCATATGATAGAGAAACATTGCATTTTATTATTTCAAAATTTATAGGGGTGGTTTCCCAGACAGGGATTAGACTAGTCCTAGACTAAAGTAAATGTAATAGCTGTCCAAACTGAAAACAACTTGCACTGACATATTTTAAAATACATCAATGCCATTTGTTTTGCCTTAAAATGCACAAAAGTAATGTTTTTAGTAAGGTGTGTTTGTTAAAACAATTTATATTTCAAAATTAAACTAAGGCCTAGTCCTGGCTTAAGCTAATCCCTATCTGGGAAACCACCCCATAAAACATTATTTCTGAATGTTCTGTAAAAATATTGCTGTAGAAAACACAATTCACTTATTAGGTTTAGATGTTGATGATTTGTTTCATTTAAAGTCACCATGGTGTTGATTAGTGTTTGTTTTAGTTGGACTCTTGACCCTTGACTTTTTGTTTGCTAGTTCTTCCCTGGTTGTGTTAACTTTGTGTATATAAAACACATTTGTTATGGTAATGTAAAGTTAATGTAATTCTGTAGCAGTTGGTAGATAAGTTGTTGTTTTAAACATTGTGTGAAAATTAAAACATGAAATTGTCATAACGTTTGAAATGGTAGAATGTAACATTCATCTAACGTTCAGACAACACAGAAACATTCTTAGAACATCAAGAAAACTGGACACTTTTTATATTGGCAGAACGTTGGGAACTTTTTTAAGATTGACTGCTAATTTATGTACAACATTAAGAAAATGAATTTTGTTGGAAAAGATTCTTCCAAAGTAAGAGTTCAAAATAAAATAATAAAATAATTAAATTAATTGTATTAAAGCAACACAATTGCACTGTTGCGCTTTTCAACCTCATGTGGGAGCCGTAAGCCAATCTTACATGGAAAACTACATAGTGTTGCTTTAATATGTAAACAGTCATGTGATTGTTGTTAGTTTTACTTACTCAAGTTTTTTGGTTTCTTTAATCACAAGCTGCAGTCTCACAAGAACTTCATCTGCTTTATTTTTATCTCCAATAAATTTATATAGATCAAGTTCATCCAAATGCTGCTCAGACGTCAACAACACAAAAACTAAAGCTGCCCACTGTGAAGAGGAGAGTTTGGTCTCTCCTACTGATGAAGATTTCATATAATGTTGAATCTCCTGCAGCAGTGAATCATCACCCAGTTCATTCAGACAGTGAATCAGATTGATGGATTTCTCTGGAGACAGATTCTCATTCATCTTCTGTTTAATGTACTCAACAGTTTCCTCTTTCTTGTAAGAGCATCTTCTCATCTGTGTCAGTAGATCCTGTAAGAGAATCTGATTGGACTCCAGTGAAAGACCCAGAAGAAAACGCAGGAAAAGATCCAGATGTCCATTCTTACTCTGTAAAGATTCATCTACAGCTTGATGATGTAACTCAAATGTTGAGTTCTTCTTTGCTGATTTATGTTTTACCATATCTAAAATGTTAAAAAGTCGAACTGGTTCAGGACTTTGATTTAACACATTTCTGTAGTAGTTTGTGGAGGAGATGTGAGCATAAAGAGCTGCTAGATGTTCCTGGATGCTGAGATGAACAAAGCAGTAAACTTTCCCCTGATACAAACCAAACTCCTCTCTGAAGATCTGAGTACACAATCCTGAGTACACTGATGCTTCTGCTACATCAATGCCACACTCTCTCAGGTCTTCATCATAGAAGATCAGATTGCCTTTCACAAGCTGCTCAAAAGCCAGTTTCCCCAGTTTGAAGATCATGTCTTCATCTTTCTTCTCATAGTCCTTCTGATGTTTGATGTTTGTCTGAATGATCAGGAAGTGTGTGTACATTTGAGTGAGAGTCTTGGGGATCTCTCTTCTTTCTGCTTCACTCAACATTCTCTCTAGAACAGTGACTGAAATCCAGCAGAAGACTGGGATGTGACACATGATGTAGAGACTCCTGGATGACTTCAGGTGTGAGATGATTTGATCAGACAGACTCTCATCAGTGATTCTCTTCCTGAAGTATTCCTCCTTCTGTGGATCAGTGAATCCTCGTACCTCTGTGACTCGATCAACACACTCAGAGGGGATGAGATCAGCTGCTGCTGGTCTGGAGGTGATCCAGATGAGAGCAGATGGAAACAGATTCCCCTTGATGAGGTTTGTCAGCATCACGTCCACTGAGGTTGATTCACTTACATCACACAACCTCACACTGCTGTGAAAATCCAGAGACAGACGACACTCATCCAAACCATCAAAGATGAACAACACTTTATATCTTTTACTAGATATGTTAATTTCTTTTGTTTGTGGGAAGAAATGATGAAGAAGATTTAAAAGACTGAGTGTTTCGTCCTTCATCAAATTGATCTCTCTGAAAGGAAGTGGAAATATGAGGTGGACGTCCTGATTCTCTTTCTCTTCAGCCCAGTCCAGAATGAACTTCTGTACAGAGACTGTTTTTCCAATGCCAGCGACTCCCTTTGTCAGCACACTTCTGATGTGTTTGTCTTGTTCAGGTAAAGGTTTAAAGATGTCATTACATTTGATTGGTGTCTCCTCTGTTGTTGTTCTTCTGGATTGTGTCTCAATCTGTCTCACTTCATGTTCATTACTGATCTCTCCACTTTCACTCTCTGTGATGTAGAGCTCTGTGTAGATCTCATTCAGTAGTGTTGGGTTTCTCTTATTTGATGTTACCTCATGCAAACACTCAAACTTCTTCCTCAGATTTGATCTGAATGTCTTCAGGACTTCAGCAGCATCAGAGTCATGACTGTAAATTAAAAGTAATATATTAGATAAGAACAAGTTTGAGTTAAAAAGTACAGAGCAAAATGTTGTTTTTGCATCACAAAACAAGGGACATATAAATATGGATGGAAAATGTATCATGTGGTCAACCTTTTTTAGTCTCTAAAAATAAATTAAAATCCTATGATTTACCTGAAACGAGGACTCATGTTTTCATTGAAGTCTTGTAGTTGATTCTCAGATTGCTCAATCTTCCTCCCCTTACAGTCGGGTTCTGTTATGATTCGTCTGGATGGCAAGAATGAAAATGAAGAATCACTTAAAGGGCCGTTCCCATTATAACTATAACTATAAAAAATATAGTTTTAAAAATCCTTTGATTTTAAAGAGAATAGTGGAGTTCACACCACAACTATAACGATAAAGATACAAGTAAAAGTGTCGTTGTGATCACTTGCGGAGCGATTCTTTTCTAACCGATGAACGATAAACCAATGACAGCCAATCAAATCTACTTGAATCTAAAGTGCACGCACATTTGAAATGGCACTGTGGGTGTTGAGGATATCTGCTGGTTATAGCCAGTTATAGCAGCATACATTTCAATGTAAACAATTACAGCAAGTGGAGAGATTTTAATACAAAAACTGTACATTTTATGTTTCTCTTTGCATGAATATGTCTGATAATGAAGAATAATTTCTCATCTCTTTGACAAAATACACGATTGTAAAAAAAATGTTAAACTACAATCATAGTTTTCAAGATATTTTATACCTGATGTGTGCAGGCTGTGTTTCTTCACTCTTAAATGTTATTGGCTCAGGCATAGACCGATCACTCTTCATAGACACACAACTGAACTCTGAATCGGATCTCTTCTGATGATCTGAACTATAACACACAACAGATTCAACAATTAAAATAACATTACAAATATTTTTTGTAGATGCTCATTATAAAAATGAGCCATTATAGTAAATAATACCTATAAAAATAATATTTTCATATAAGTTTATTTAAAAGGTTATTAATAATAATAAAGGTTATTTATTTGATTTGTTTTTTGATAAAGTACCTGCATCCTGGAGATGTTTGTGTTTGATCCATGATGAAGCTGCAGAGATGAATCTGATCAATCTGATCTCCACAACTGATACTGAATAAAAATAACATTCAGACACAAAATAAACTTCAAATCAAAGTGAATAAACAGACATTATAATTCAGATGAATCAATCCTGAGTGTTGAAGAAACAACTGCGTCAACACATTTCCTCACATTAACACAATATTAACACAAATTAAATTAAGAGTTACGTTAAGAAAACATTCAATAAATAACACTAATATTAAGAAACAATTAAATATAAATGATTAAATATTTAAAGAAACTATGAACAAGGAAGTAAAAAGCGTCTCATATCACCTGAACACATTTGCTGTCATCACAATCTGACTGGATTCACTTTCTCAAAATACTACAACTTTAACATCAACCACACACACAAAAATACCCGTAAAGCTGTTTATACATGTTATATTAATCACTTTGATCATCGATATGTTAAGAAATCAACTCTACCTGTTTAAAATGGCGGAAGATAAACACGAAACAATTTACTTTCACTTTCATCTGTGACGTCACTATTGTATGAGGAAGTGTTTGAGGTGTTTCTCCCTCTGCTGACAGTAAACAAACATTAAACATCTGATTACAAATAATTAAATTTATAAACGAGACTTAATCATTAATGTGAGTCAATATGTTTACATTCACTGCATGAAACAAAGAGCACATCAGCATTAACAATAATTCAACTCAAATCAAAATTACTCCTCTTTTGTTTAACTAATGTAAGCCTAATAAAGTCATATGAGTTTAATATAATGTAGACTAAGTGATATTTTATTATTTGTGTGAACTACATTTACATTCATGTATTTATCATAGTGTGAACTTTATCAAGTGTTTGATTTAATAAACACAGCGAGGTCTTAAAAAACACACACTTTTAGTTTAAAAGATTAATTGTAGATAAAATATAATTGTGCTAACATAAACATTTCATTGAATAAAAAGACAAAATATCAAGATAATTATCAGATATTAAACATTAAAAGATGTAAAGAAAACTCCGCCTCCACTGCCACCTACAGGACATTTGTGTTATTACAGTTATTCTGCAGTGTGTCATGGACAATAGAAACATTATTCACAGTTTCTTTATTTTCTCCACTGAAATCTAAAGTGTGTGTTGAATGTGTAGATGAATTAAATGTATAAGATAACTGATGGTGCTGTTCTCAGATCAGATGCAGGGACACTGAGAAACATCATCACCAGCACATCCGGCCTGTATCAGTGCACTGCGTCAAACATCATAGGAAAGAGCACCTGTGTCCTTAACCTGCAGGTTGTAGCACGTAAGTGTGTAAGGAGAGACATTACAGACACAAAGACTGTCACATGATCAGATATGAGGTCTGATCACAGATCTGTCTCGTATCACAGCTCAGACACAGAGTGTGAGTCTGATCACCGGCCGGCACCATCGACACGAGCGTTCTGGCTGTGATCATCTGATGTCTGCTGGTCACACATGTGGATTATACACGACCCTTGAGAAAGATTTTGGTAGATTCTCATTCCAAATGGTTGGAAATTTATCCTGTAACAACTTCACAAACTACCATCATGAAAATGAAAATTCATTCAGTCACTGATTAGGTCACATGACATACACTCTGCAATGTGATTGGCTGGCTCACAAAAATAAAAGTTAAACAAATCAAATATAAATGAGAGAACAAAACTTATAAATCTTAACACCCACATTTCTATTTTATCATTTCAACAGAAGAAAATGTATACAGCAAACATAAATGAGTTAAATGTCATGATGTTTGTTGCTGGTTTTGTTAGTATATCTTCAATCATATCATCAGTTGGACAGTATCTCAGACTAATTCTGTCCTCCTTTATCACAGACCTCACAAAATGACATTTAATGTCCACATGTTTACAGGATTTTTTGCTGACGCTATGACACCCTGATTGTCTTCATAAACTCTAGATTGATATTTCAGTCCATCAATGTTTTCTAACACTCGTGTACAGTCACAGTTAATGTCATAAACTCAGTTTCACATGTGGACAGTGTAACAGTAGACTGTCTTTTAGTCTTCATGAGATTAATGGATCATCTTTGTTCATGTTAATGCAGTAACTTGTAGTACTTCTTCTATCAATTATATATTAAAACACGTCTGCAAGTCATAACATTTTTACATTGATCATCACATTCATTGTCTATTGTGTGCAAATAGTACAGTTTGTTATACACAGATTTTACCTCAAGATTGTACAAATTATAATAATGATCTAATGTACTGTTCACAGAGTATGAATTTACTGTTTTGTTTTTACATTTATTTTGAATTAGGCATAGAACGTGTTGTGTTTTATTGTAAATTTATTATAAAGTTTGTGTTTGTCCACTAGATGGCGCAGTTTGACTCTGCCGTTCAGAAAGCGTCTGACAGATAATCAACAGCGATTGAACAAAGCTGAAATGTCAAGTTTATCATTTTATTAAACTTTCTGATTTTATTTACATTTCATTCAGTGTCTGAACTTTCTTGTAATTGATCACATAATCATCAAAAAGTCCTGCAGTCAGATCCTGAAGAACACAAAAGCAAAGACGTCCAATATTTGGATTTAGAGATAAATGAGCTGCAAGTCTTCAATGTTGTGCTGAACTTGAACACATTTCAGTTTAAGATGAAGTTAAAAACCCCAACAGTGTAGAAGAAGAGGAATCTTGTCAGTTCAGTTTATGATCCTATGAGATTTCTTGCTCCTCTTACACTGACTGATAAATCGCTCTTATAGGAAATGTGTAGACAGAAGCTGAGTTAGGATGAAGATTTACCTCCAACACTTCAAAGTCAGATTTAAATAAAGTCACAGATCAGATCCTGTACTGAATAATCAACTCATAAGGTTAAGAGGAAGTGATGTCACTATTGTGTCTTCTTATTCACCATCAGATCATACTGAAGATCAGACGTCTTTACATCTTTAACGTCTCTGATGATCAGTCCTGAATAAAAATGAAAGAGAAAGTCAATCAGATATGAGATCATCATCAGTGTCAGATGAAGAGATAGAAAAACAAACTATACGTGCTGTCAGTCAGTGATAGAAATTAAATCTTCAACATAATAAACATGTCAACAATCTGTTTATCACATACACATGAGCTACAACAATACAAAAACACATTTCATCTATTTCCTCTGAATATTTGATGTCAATGTAAGAGATGAATGTATTGATATGTATGTAGTATAATATAATGACACACTGACAGTTTTATGAGTTCACACACAAACAGTAAGAAAATGAAGGTGATGCTTTATTTGAAAAGTCCTGGAGGTTGACAGTCGTGTAAATAAAGAGAAACAGCATCAATGTCAAAGCTCGACAGAGAGTTGTGTGAAGTGTCCATCAGATTTTAAGAGTTGACTTTCTCTTCTTTTTTCTAATCTTCATCTCTATCATTTATCATCTGTACTTTGTGTTCATCTGTTGTGTATATATTGTGTTTGTGTTGTTATTTCTGTCTGTATTCTGATGATTTGATAAATAATGTTTAAAAACATGAAATAAAAACCAAGTTGTTATCTAGTCAAGTGTTCATAACTATAGAGGTGTCGGCCTATCAAACAAACCCCATTAACAAACATCATATATAATGTGTAAGAAGAGTAGGATCACAGTATAAAATCCTGGAGTGAACAAACTCAAACTTACATTTAAAGGGAAACTTCACCCATTTGCATTGAGCTTTGTACCGTTAGAACCCCAGTCATGTTTTTGAATGGTCGTGCACCATTCCCTCAGTTTCCCCTGAGAGGGGAGAAATACTGATTTCAGTGAGGCACTTCCTTCTTTCAATGATGTAAAAATCGTCATTTTGCGTCATTGAAAGAAGGAAATCCTGTATCTCTATTGAGTGTGAAAGACTACAGACACTCATTCCTCATTTTTCCAAGGTGGGGGCTATGGGTGGGACCCACTCACGCTTCAGACCAATTACAGATAAGTGGGTGGGACTTACGAAAATATACGAACACAGACCGAAAAAAAACGACCAGCCGCCATCTTTATGCTAAGCTAAGCTAAACAGAAGTTGTGGAGCGAGCCAGAATTCATGTTACAATAACAGTGGAAGTTAATCAATATTACATGGAAGAGGGTGATTTTACAAGCGTGATGCTCTAATCCGCTGTTCATTGCACCTTTATGAGCCACAATACTGCAAAGAGCTGAGGCAGATGTAGGAACAGAAGCCCGAGGAGTAGGCCGGAGCCTGGGCGTCGGCTGGGTAGAGGAGCCCGGTGAAGAAGCAGCAACCATCGGCCTCTGCTGCGTAGAGAAGCTTGCCTGTTCTCTCGCTGTGTGGCTTCTTTATAACATTTCTGCATCAGATAAGGATATGGACGTTTGTTTGGTGAAGGTTTCTATGCAAGAGAGGAACTTTGCGCGCGTTTGGAACGTTTATTTCACGGACATGTTTCGGTTTACGAGCAGACGCGCTGCGGAGTATATAAGCTTGGACGGACTCGCGCCGTTTGCTTTCGGTTTAACATTTCTGGATCAGATAAGGATATGGACGTTTGTTTTGTGAATGTTTCTGGTCGCGTGCTTATTTCAAAGACGTGTTTCGGTTTACGAGCACAAGCTCCAAGAGCTGAGGCAGCGCGTCTGTGGAGATATTATGCAGGGGACGCGTTTGTGAGGAGGATGCAGGGACAAACGGACGTCTGACTAAAGTGAGTGTTTATATTTTCTTTGTTATACTAACGTGGCATTTATGTACACAATAGCATATCTGAGCGGTGTTTTATATGTCTATATTGTGAGAGCAGTGAGGCCAATAATAACACAAATGTAATTACATTAAACAAGAGACAAAAAGAAAATTGGTAAAACTAAATAAACATTTAAAATGCATACCCTTTTTTTAGTACTTGAAAAGACATTTGTACTGCGGATCTGAAACTGCACGTTACTGTTTGAATAAGACTTTGCTACACACCAGGCCAGAGTGTTATTGTGTGTACCACAATGTAACATCACGTTTAAAAGTAAGTCATGATTGGTGTCAGTCAGACAAAGTGGTGGTGGCTATTTTCTTTGTTTTACTAACGTGGCATTTATGTACATAATAGCATGTCTGAGCCGTGTTCCGAGTAATGGGAGTGGCTTGCAGAGCTGTGCATTGTGGTGCATAGTGGCAGTTGTAGTTTTTCATACAAATGTGCTCTAAAGTCACATTTTGTCTTTTCTCTGTCAAATAGGCACAAAATTCTACATTTATGTTACATTTTGACTACAAATATGACTCACTTTCCATAAAGATTAATGTTCCTATCGGTGAAATGGCCCTTTAAGCTGAGCCCTCTTAGCTCCGCCCCGTCTTTACTCTGCGTTTTAGCGCCTTCTTTAATCCATGCCACGGTCTCACAGTGCGCGTGAACTTCAGAAGAGAACAAGGTGTGTGTATTTACTGCTATTTGCTATGATATCTGCATATGTGCACTTCCTTACTATAAATGCAGTTTACACAATGTGACGCTGGAGCAATACAATGCAGTTTTCTTTCCACTGTAAAGTCTTCACTCTGTTCACCTCAGTTTAAAAAAACACAAGGGGTGTTTTATGCTATGATTCTAACGTGAAGGTAGCCCTTATAAGCTGTTTTAATTAACGTAGCCCGTATAACCTAATTAACATAAACTAGAAATGCTAGCGGTTACACACTCCAATGTTTTGTAACGCAATATGCCAAGGAAGGATTTTTAGGCAGTTGAGAATTGAGTTGATTGTGATAAAACTGAAATGCAATGAAGGCTAAACTAGTCCAGTTATGTATATTAAAGCTTCCCACCTTGCAACAGCTTTAAGAAATCAATGGAAATCTATGTCGTTATCTGCTATAGTTGTCATTCATGTCATTTTAGAGTCCTGTTGATTAATAAACAGTCTGAAGACTCATTTAAGAGTATAGCTGTTTTCTCGGTTTCAATGATCTGTTGTTATTTTTGCTTTAGTGTAGCTGCTGGTGTGTGGAACCTGTTACTCATCTTATAAATAATGCTAATAATTATAATATAAGCTTTGGTCAAGCGTTTTTGACCCAGTCTTATTTGAGGCATAAGCCCAGCAAACACAGAACGTTCCCCTAACGTTAGTTTTTGGTTATATTTTGGTTATTTTTTTGGGAACCAAAAAATAACGTTCTGGGAACATTATTTTTAGGTTTTATTTTTTGCAACCATAAAATAACGTTCCCATAACGTTGTAGGGTGGTTATTTTTAAATAACCTAAAAATAACTTATACAGAACGTTATTTTTTGGTTATTTTTTGGTTATTTTTTTTGGAACCATAAAATAACGTTCTCATAACGTTGCAGGGTGGTTATTTTTAAATTTAAAAATATATTTTAGGAAATGAAGTGAATGCAAAATTAAACCCATTATTACTTTAGTGTGTACGTCTAATATGCGTGTGCTTGTCTGCACGAGCTTACCGCCTTCTTCACGAGTACCCGCTTTATCTTGTGCTCAGGAAAAGTCGTTAATTTAAAAAATAACGGTCCTTTCGTTTTTACCTCAGAGACTAAAATTTTTTGAGGAGAATATAATGTTAGAAACTTTTTATTGTTGTAAAAACGGATAGCCGACTAACTGTGGTAAGATCTTTTAACCTCAAGTGACTGATTTATTTGTCATTGCGTTTTAACTTCAGAGTATAACATTCTAGCGATTTCTTTTTTGTTTCTTCATTAGTAGCTTAAATATGTGAAAACGAAAATATATTTTAATTATTTCCATGAAGAGAATATGAAGTTAGAAGCTTTTGATTATTGTAAAAACTGAGAGAGAGATGCTGATTGTTGTTGTTAGGAGAACTTTAAAATAACCTAAAAATAACGTTCTATTTCTGTAAAGAAAACTTTCCTGGCTAACCAAAAACAAACCTTGAAAAAATAACGTTATGGGAACCAAAAACTAACGTTAGGGGAATGTTTTGAGAACCAAAAACTAACGTTAGGGGAACGTTTTGGGAACCAAAATTGTTAGCTGCGAAGGTAACTGTATAGAAAAGATGCATTGTTGTTGTTCGCCATTTTTAAATGTTACAATGTTATTGATGTGTGTAACAGCTCAAGTATACAATATATGTCACTGTGACTGACCTCTGAAAATCAGACTAAAGCCTCAAATCTTATTGTGAAATAAAAAGCATCACAGTTTAATTTCAAGCATTAATTTCACTATGATTTCAATCGCTGACATGACATTCTCAGTCAACATTAAATATATCAAGTTCATATTTTCACAAAATGTTCTTTACATTATGTAGGATGATTTTATGTGGAAAACAGTAAACCACAAATAACCAATTATCTTATTAATTGGGTCACAATTATCTTTAATCTATGTTTAATAATGTTGCATTTTCTCTGACTCTTTGATTACTGTATTTTCAATACAATCTACATTGCACAAAATTATCTTAGCTGCAGACACTGTAAGTCTCTATAAATACTGTTAATTGTGGTCAAAACAATAGCAAAAGAAATAGTTCTGTATTATTAAATTGCATGTTGTATGTTTGGTGCGAAATGATGGGGGGCACTGGGGGCCGACCTACTATTCTTTCATAGGGCCCAAAATTGCTAACGGCACCCCTGCATACAAGTTTCTAATAATAATGAATGTCAGCTACATCACCTTGAAAACAACAAACATAATCACTTAAATAACCTGAACTTTTCCTCTCTCTGGCAGGATTTCTTCTTTGTTCAGGTTCATCATCTATTTGTGTTTGGTTTTCTCACACTTCTTTCACTGTGATCTGTCCCTGAGAACTTTGCAGATTAATTTCAGGACTTCGCTTTTTGATTCTCTAAGATTATTCCTAACCCTAAAATCATCATAATCATAATCAATTTGTATCTTGTCTGTCTCAGTACTCATTCTGGGTAGAAACTCAACTAGTCTGTGTTTCTGTATTTTCCTGCTATCAGGATAGTAGATGATGTATGCAGGACTATTCTTGTCATATCCCACAAAAATGCCCTTCTCACATCTCGAGATCAGCTTTCCTTTGTCATGTTGATAAGAATAACATGAAATATCAAACTTCTGCATCCTAGAAATGTTCGGTTGTCTGTCTGTTAACATGAAGTAAGCTGTCTGTTTAGTCCTGTTATTAAAACATCTGTTTCTCACTACAGCTGCTGTCTGGACCGCAAAGGTCCACAATGTTTTTGGTAAATGCACCTAGCCATGTCCAATAAGGTTCTCCGGTTTCGTTCAGCAGTGTGATTTTGGTGTGGAGAGTATGGTGCAGATGTCTCATGTTTAATATCACTTCTACTCAATAAGACCTGGTACTCCTTTCCTATGAACCTCTTTATTTACTCAATATTTACACAATTTTGACATTTTTAAAAGAACATTCCTGAGAATTATGCCTTTTTTGTCTTTATAATGATATCATAATAGTCTCTGGTGATAAACAGTTTTTTCATTTATCTTATTCATTGTTGCTGCTGAATCTTCTCTTTCTCAGTTGTTGCTCATCTGGATCTGTGGTTTTCATGCTGAGAGCTTCAAGTGTGCGTTTAAAGGTCAGTCAGTCCTCTGAAAGCAATCTTCATTTACATGATTCACTTTGATTCTGCTAATAAAATGATCATTTTATAAAACTTTGTGATTTTATTTACATTTCATTCAGTGTCTGAACTTTTTTGTAATTGATCAGATAATCATCAAAAAGTCCTACAGTCATATCCTGAAGAACACAAAAGCAAAGACGTCCAATATTTGGATTTTTAGATTAGATTAGATTCTTTATTGTCCCCAGAGGGATAATTGTTTTCACACAGTCAGGTTGTCCAGGACAGCATACATTACAACTAATACACCCTTATACAGCAGATGACAAATAAACCCTCTTCCCACACATGACAGATAACAAATAACAAACCCATCCTCACACCTATAGTACAAAAAAACATATGGAAAACATAGACATCTATACAAGAATAAACATGACATGGGCAATATACAGTGATACCAGTGAAATCTACATATTCTTATTTAGTGCTATGATAGCTGTAGGGACAAAACTTTTTTTGAAATGGGCCCTTTTCCAGTTCAGTACCTTATTTAGAGATAAATGAGCTGCGAGTCTTCAATGTTTTGCTGAACTTAAACACATTTCAGTTTAAGATGAAGTTAAAAACCCCAACAGTGTAGAAGAAGAGGAATCTTGTCAGTATTTACTTCAGTTTATGATCCTATGAGCATGGGCGGAAATCCCGGGGGGGGTCGGGGGGGACAGGACCCCCCCTATCTGAGGGTTGTCCCCCCTAAAATATCATTAGAATATGTGTATTGAAAATAATTTAATGATTTATAATACTTAAAGGAGCGGTGAATCAAAAACTCAATTTTAACTTGATAATTTGTTATATAAGAGGTCATCATACTTAAATGAACATCCTGCAAGTTTCAGAACTGAAAACGTCCGTGCTACTGAAATATACCCGTCTTTGGCACCAAGCCAGCTAAACACTCCAGTCTAAAATTCGGAAATCTATGACGTCAAAGTAGAATTGAAACACCTCCCCATAACCAAAAGGACAAGTCTACTTTTGTAGCCCCTCCCACAGCTTCGCGTGACACGTGTGTCTCAGTAAGTAAACATGTCTTTAAAGATTGACAAATTTAACCAAAATGACTTTTTAAATACATTTTTTTCTGAGAGACTTTTATTTTGACGCGGTGATCTGTTATGATACCATGGAAACGCATTTTCGGTTGTGAAAGAACCGCGTGGGAACAACCATGGGAACAACACAGAAGCTAAATACTTCAATTCGGAGGCTTGGAACTTAACATTAGCAATATGCTTGGATAAAGTTTGCTTTTGAAGAAGTTCCAGCTCGTGTGGGGAGCGTTTGTTAACGTTGTGGACATGGATTCATTTGTAAAGAAGTCGATGCTGGATTTGCAGAGAGACTCAGTCAGAAGCACCACTTATATTGGATCTGACAACAATGACACAGCAGTATAATTCACAGTAAGACATTTTACTTTATTTAAGTTACTGCGTTTCACTATTGCTTTGTTAAAAGAGATTGCTTGATATGTCCTGTTGTAACATCCGTGTCTAAATACGTTTGTTGACTGTTTTAATTTACTAAAAACATTAAACGATTAATAAAGGTACAACACTTAACAATACGACTGTAATTTAAAGGTAGAAATATACATAAGGAAGGATTTATCAACCGCAGTTTAGATTCTGATGCCCGTTTACTGTGTTGTATACGGTAATTTAGGCAAGTTGCGTTTGAAAGGTCAAACACTCAACAAAGCTTATTTTTTATCATATAACTGTGGTATTTAACATTACGTCAATGTAAAAGCAACCTCACAAGCACAATAGAAATATACAAAGTTATTGATAAGGATTTATTAGCCGCAGTTTAGATTCGGATGCACGCTTACTGTGTTGTATACGGTAATTTAGTCAGGTCGAGTTTTGTTTCTACTTTAATATACGTATTGTCATTTATGTGTATCATGTTAAGCACCCTGAATCTTTTGTGTCTCAAACATATTTGTGTTCGGCTGCTATTTTTATCACATTAATGTTTTTAAAACATTTCCCTACATGTAATGACGGGGAACGAAGCTGTCCAATCATAGCAGTGGGTGTTTACGTTCAGGTCTTCAATGCGGCCCGCCCCTTCAAACGAACCATTTCTCAAGACAGCCACTAATCCATGTTACAAAATAGCGTATTGCTTATTGCTTTTGATGTTTTTGAATGTAAAAACAACGCGAAATGCATAAGTAGACATCAATCAACGTCATAAAGCAATAAAATCGACCAATTCACGGCCCCTTTAAAATAGGTGTGTAAGAAGTGAAACAATACAAATGCAAACGGAGCAACAACAAAAAAACTTTTAAACATTTTGATTCCCCCTCCCTTGCCTCACAGTGGTTTGGTCCACTGCCCGCGCCCCTTTTACCTCACCGGTCACCACCGACACACATTCCGGTGGTAGAGAAGTGTACGGAGCCGACGCGTTAATCAGCTATATACAGGGCCGGATTAACCATACGGGCAACTGGGCAATTGCCCAGGGGCCCAAGACCTCCAAAGGGCCCAGGGCAGCAAGGGCATGAGCAAAATACTGAATCTGGTAATCTCCCGCTGGCCGCTTTATATTAAACTGTCAAAGCGGGATTTTGCGCTGCAAAGAGAGACGCTGCGCTGCCTATTACTTTGAACGTGAGTTGAGAGCGGTTGCGTCTCATGCGGCCTGACCAATGAAGAGAGGGCCTCAGGTTAAGACCCTCTCCTCATTGGTCAGTCCGCATGAGGTGGGTGAGGCAAAGGTTCGCCGAGCATTACGTGACGCAAGGCGTTAGTAAAATTAAAAAAGGAAAAGGACATCAGAAACGCAGAAAATGTAAAGTATAAACAGTGGTGTAGTCTACGTGATACGTATCTGCGCGATCCGATCGGCGTATGAAATCAAATTACTATAGCGGCGCGAAAGTGACTGGGGAGCAGAGAACCTACAGGCGAGTGACAGCTAAGTAGCGCGAGAGTGATTCCAGTTATCACATGGAGAAATCTGCTTCGAATCGCTCTCGCGGTACTTTGACATCATCAATAGGTCTGCTTAGCGCCAAATGAAGTCAAACCTGCAGTGTAGCTGCTCACGCGACACTGTAAACAAACCAACCATGAGGAGTAGTGAACGAGTGGAGCAGTGCACAACATAAAATCCGGAGAGTTAACAACGCACATGTGAGTAAACAACATTTAAATCATCAATCCAGTTTGTTACTTTATCTGGAGGTAAGGCTCCAATAAAATAAAATAAGCCAGTGTTTATGTCCTGATGGTTTTTAGCTGCCTTGCAGCTAGTGATGGTCGTTTTCGAAGCACTGCTTCATGAGGCTTCGAAACATTTACGAATCTTTTGTTTCGAATCAGTGGTTCGGAGCTTGTTTCAAACTGGCCCAAGTCACGTGATTTTAGCAAACGAGGCTTCATTACGTCAGAACTGTTTCGAAACGTTTCGAAAATCCGATGGTTCACCACTAGGGGGAGTTGATCACATGACCAGTGTCTAATATGTTTAGGTGAACTCGGGTCAGTTTTATTATGAAAGTTCATAAAACATTTATCCTTCTGACTAATAACACTGCCACTTTGTCTAATTTTTGTTTATAGACAGATTTAATGACAAAAATTTGCATAATTAAAAGGGTAGTTAGTTTTAATGATTTGTTTGCCCTAAATAAAACTAAAAACACATAATAGACTTTTAACTACGTCTTAATTAAGTTAAATAATTTTTTTAAACATATTTTAATACAAATCTTGCTATTATTTTGTCAAAAAAAGTGTAAAATGTTTGGACATGTCTGCTTTACACTATTTTGACCAGCAGGGGTTGACAGCGTGTGTTGTGTTTCGAGCTGCTTCGAAAAACTGAATCAATTTTCGAAGCAATTGGTTCAATTGATTCGAAGCTTCGAAAAGCTTCATTTCTCCCATCACTACTTGCAGCATGTTTGCTTGTGCTTCACAGTGTTAAACTTACTTTCCCTGTGTTAATTTATATATCTACGTTCAAGATGTAGCCTATATGATCTTAAACTTCTGTGAGAGAAATCATGTCTGCGTTGATGTTCAGTTCAGACTTGCAAATTAAAGAGCATTTTCTTCACTTTGGTTTGGGTGTCTTCTATTAGGCTATATGATGGTCTTGTAATAATAATTAATAAAAGCCTATTTTCATTTTTAGACAATGCTTGTATGTGCAAAAAATAAGCTTTTATATCAATGACTATGCAAATTAGAGTTAATCCATGGTCATCTTAAATGTGTATTAATTAAAAAGTTCTGTTAAGTCAGATTCCGTCAACGACGAGGACAACTAAGTTAGCCAGGACTTTTCTACACCGCCAGCTTACTTTTACAGCCCAGAGATTATACAGATGCTGATCAGATGTGTTTAGTTTTCATAGCATCATATGTGAGTGAATGTCTTTGATAGGGGACATAGTAGTGCATTTGTATGAGCATTTAAATATTTGTAAATCAAAATACACCTGATGACAGTTAGAATTTGAAGTATTGAGTATATGTACTGTATAATACAGTTGAGCCCGACCGATATGCATTTTTTGGGGCCGATGCCGATACAGATATTAGAGAGTAAAAAAAGACCGATAACGATATATCGGCCGATATTCATTATGTGCATATTATAGTACAGTACACATATACTACAGTATATTATACTACTACAGTACTGTACATAGAATACACTATATACATTAACAGAATATACTATATATAAATACTTTTTTGCAATGATCACACCACAAATGTGGTGATCAAACACTTAAAATGACGTGACAAAGGTATGTAATATAGGCAGGTGTGTTTTACAAGTTAACAATAAACTTTATTATCCAAAATGATTCTGATATAAGTGCACAAAACAGTAAATTTGACTTATTATAAATAACTTTAAAACACAAACAAAACAAAATACATATAACAAACCATTGTCAGTTTTAACGAGAATAATGTTATATTGGGCTTATTTTAAAAAATGGAAACTTATAAAGTCATTGTTTATTAGCTTAAGAGTAAGTTATGGACTTCACAAATTAATTAAAAACTTACCGTTAAGACAACAATGCTTGACTTACTGACAACATACTGATGTAGGCTAATGTTTAATGTACTGCACAACTTTTTTATAACACGAACCCACAGTGTTCTGCCGGGACTTTAAACTTTTATAAAACTAAAGCGTCTGCTCTCCGCCTCTTTTATTTAAGAAAGGGTGTAAAGTTGCGCGAGCTTATTTAATCAATTGCTTTGAAATGAGCATGTTTGGTAACAGCAAAAGCAGCTGTACTCCCACAGACTGCGCGTCAGTTTAAGTGCGTCCTTTCTCCGCCTCGCGTCATTTCTTCCGCTTGCGTTTGAAACAACTCGCAAGTGGACAAAAAAGACTGATTAAAACCACCAAATGTAAACAGGAATGTGTCTCTCTCGTCCACTTATAATCCAATCGACCAAAGCGCGTCTTAATACCAGGTGTAAAATGTTTTGAAGAAACCGCGTGACTGCCGCGGCCGCCACCTGAACTGAGAGACTGACTGACTGAAGTGAAGGGGGTGGGGGATTGGCTGGTGTCACTACAGTGAGTGACCTGAGTCGCCATTAGCAACCAATAGGGCGCACTCTGCTGGACAAACAAGTACTTACATCTTTCAAAAGCATTTAATGTGTTCAGCAAGGAACGTTCATATCGGCTTCATATCTGCGGCTTATACGCCGATACAGATATATCTGCGACATGCTCATATCGGTCGATAAAATCGGCAAAACGATAAATCGGTCGGGCTCTATAATACAGTAATATATTCTGTATATGACCATATTATGGTGATCCTGGGGTCGTGATGATGGGGCCCTTGAATATTGTTGCCCAGGGTATAACAAAGTGTTAATCTGGCCCTGGCTATATACAATACAACGTTTCCCATCACTTATCAGTTTATCCTCATATGTTTTAAAACTGGACTATGTTGACATATAAACATGAACATATTTCGTTTTCTGAGAACAGAAGCAGATAAACGATCAAGAAAACATTTTTATGCATTCATGCAGAGGTGAGGCAGAGGCTGAAAGTAACAAATTACATTTACTCACCTTGCTGTAACTGAGTTTTTTGTGTACTTTTACTTTGAGTAGTTTTTAAAATCTGTACTTTACTTTTACTTAAGTATGTTTAAAGTATTGTAGGCTACTTCGCTACATATTAAATCATATCCGTTACTGAGTAAAAATAAATATAAAAGTAAGGTGATAAAGACGCGCCACGGTCGGAGGATTGATTGATGGGCGGCGGAACGCGCAAAAAGAACCATGGAGAGGGACGAGACAGGCGCGGGCTAATGCAGACCCTCGATTCAATTCTTACAAAAGAAACCCCTGGCCTTTGACGCAAAGCGATTGTTTCATTCAATTAGGGTTCATGCTCTTGAGTACGGAGTTTGAGAATTGCCGACCGGGTTTTAACCACTAATTTGCACGATGCGTTTTTAATACATGCGCATTATCTTCCGAGGTCTAGCAGCTTCGCGTCAAGTCAAACAATTTAAGAACGTCCTCGAGAATGCGCAGATCATTAGACATTGCAGAGAGAGAGAGAGATAGAGAGAGAGCGCGAGAGAGAGAGAGATTGAAAGACATCAGGTACACAGGTCTGGGAGCTAATAAACGTGTAAAGGATGTATAGTGTATAGCCATGGCACTCATCTCATTATATGCTCATTTATGTATATAGTTTAATAACATAATGTATGTTACCAGCAATACATCAATTACAACCTTCATATAATGATTGTATTTACTAGCTGCTGACCTCATATTATTTTTGCTTCAAAAGTGCATAACTCACCTGTAAAACTCATTAAATAATTCCACAAATGTTTCTTAGTTATAAAAAAGCTTTTTATTTTATTAACATTTGTTATTGCACTTTAATTGTAGAGATGTTTACAATTAAAAACATAGTTTGAGATGTATATATCCTTCCTTTGTGAACTATACTAGAAACCTCTCCCCGCTGTAAAAAAGTAACTCTTAAAATTAAAATGACTTAGATTTTTAGACCAGTAACTTTACTTTTACTTAAGTAAAATATTATTAAAGTAACTTTACTCTTACTTAAGTAGAAAATTTTATTACTCTTTTCACCTCTGCATTCATATGTATTAAAATTAAATTTGCGTCCGTTCATAGAGAAAGAGAAACGTTTTCTATCTGTACCCATTTCCTTGCAAGTACAATTTTGCCTGTATTATTGGTGTCCCCTTCAAAAATTGTTCTTGAAAAATTTTATGTTTATTGTCCCCCCCAACATTTAGATGAGATTTTCGCCCCTGCCTATGAGATTTCTTGCTCCTCTTACACTGACTGATAAATCGCTCTTATAGGAAATGTGTAGACAGAAGCTGAGTTAAGATGAAGATTTACCTCCAACACTTCAAAGTCAGATTTAGATAAAGTTACAGATCAGATCCTGTACTGAATAATCAACTCATACAGTTAAGAGGAAGTGATGTCACTATTGTGTCTTCTTATTCACCATCAGATCATACTGAAGATCAGACATCTTTACCGTCGTTTCTTAGGCCAAACACTGAAAGAGAAAGTCAATCAGATATGAGATCATCATCAGTGTCAGATGAAGAGATAGAAAAACAAACTATTAGTGCTGTCAGTCAGTGATAGAAATGAAATCTTCAACATAATAAACATGTCAACAATCTGTTTATCACATACACATACAACACATACAACAATACAAAAACACATTTCATCTATTTCCTCTGAATATTTGATGTCAATGTAAGAGATGAATGTATTGATATGTATGTAGTATAATATAATGACACACTGACAGTTTTATGAGTTCACACACAAACAGTAAGAAAATGAAGGTGATGCTTTATTTTAAAAGTCCTGGAGGTTGACAGTCGTGTAAATAAAGAGAAACAGCATCAATGTCAAAGCTCGACAGAGAGTTGTGTGAAGTGTCCATCAGATTTTAAGAGTTGACTTTCTCTTCTTTTTTCTAATCTTCATCTGTATCATTTATCATCTGTACTTTGTGTTGATCTGTTGTGTATATATTGTGTTTGTGTTGTTATTTCTGTCTGTATTCTGATGATTTGATAAATAATGCTTAAAACATGAAATAAAAACCAAGTTGTTATAAAAAGAGTTTAAGATGAACATCTAGTCAAGTGTGCATAACTATAGAGGTGTCGGCCTATCAAACAAACCCCATTAACAAACATCATATAAGGGGCCCCATTTTAATGATCTGAAACGCAAGTGCGAAGCGCAAAGCGCAAGTGACTTTGTGGGCGGATCTTGGGCGCTGTTGCTATTTTCCCGGCGGGAGAAATGAGTCTTGCGCCAGGCGCAAATCAATAAGGGGTTGGTCTGAAGTAGGTTCATTATTCATAGGTGTGGTTTGGGCGTAACGTCAAATAAACCAATCAGAACGCTATCCAACATTCCCTTTAAACACAAGGGCGCAAGATCCATGGCGGGTTGCTATTATTATGACGGATTTACCAGGCGCACGCCAGGAGCGGTTCACAGCCGAGGAGACCGACGTTCTTGTAAAAGCAGTCAAAGACAGAGAAGTTGTTTTGTATGGGGATGAGAGAAACCCGCCCAAATCAGCGTCGGTTAAACAGGCGTTGGAGGAAATAGCCGCAATTGTCTTATCAGCTGGCCAGGACGTACCGCAAGCGGTACAATGATGTCAGGAGACGGGGGAATCCAAGCTTGCCAGCATAAATCGGGCACGCCGTATAACGGGATCTGACGCCAGCAGAGGACATCGCTGCGTTCACCCTCACCGCTGAAAGCCAAGAAACGCAGTCCAACCCCAAAGTACACTTACAAATCAAGTTCATATACATTAAGGTTTCTTGTGAAAACATTTAAATTATTATTTACATAAAATAAACGTAATACAGTCACACAACAAACTTATGAAAATATTTTAATCGTTATTCGCATGATAATTTTTTAACGCTGCCACAAAAAATAAATAAAAAACTATCACCACAATGCTCACCACAATGATTTAATAAATATAAAATTTTCATAACAATTTATGATTTAATGATTTCCCTTATCTTATATTTTGTATTGTAACAATTTATAATTTGCAAATATAACTGTTGCATCTGTGTAGATTAGATAAGCAATGCGCGTTGTGCACGCTATACATTATGGTCAAGCATGCGCCCTTAAAATAGCATAATGAACTACGCGCAACGCGGCACTGACTTTAGACTAGTTTTTTTTGGTTAGTAGCGCAATTGTTTTTTGAAACTGCAAAATAGCATAAGAGACCGCCCAGGGAGCGCAAGTTCATTCCCTAGTTTGCCGACGTGCGTCTGTGGAGGGAAAAACCCGCTGTGCGCCGGTGCAAAATACAAATGATACATGCGTCAGTGACAAAGTCAATTGCGCTGGGTGCAAGATAGGGCCCATAATGTGTAAGAAGAGTAAGATCACAGTATTAAATCCTGGAGTGAACAAACTCAACATCACAGTTAGTAAACAGACTCAGACATTGTGTTGAATTCCTATTGTGTTGATCTGACAAAGCATCAAGTGTTCTTCATGTGCACTTCATATTTTCTGTTTGTTGGGTTTAAAGGATACACAGCCTACAACAGCAGCAGATCAATTTACATTTATTTCTAATATTTATATTCTAGGATTTAAATGACACTGCATGAGTTTACTTTAAACATTTATTTAAATGAGCTCTACTCACAGTACTGTCTTTAGTTTATAATGTGGATCATCTTTTAGATCAGAGATCAGCTTCACTCCTGAATCTGTGAGATAATTAAGAGACAGATTCAGTTCTCTCAGGTGTGATGGGTTTGATCTCAGAGCTGAAGTCAGAGCAACACAACCGTCATCTGTGATATCACACCTCCTCAACCTGTAGAGAACAGAGACTTTATGTGAATGATACAAAACTACAAAGTTTGACACAAATCTGTAACCTCAATCTCTTCATGTAATGTTCCTCTTTCAATCCCTCAGTAACTGTGAGACACTGTGTGTTTAAATGTCAAATAAATCCATCACACAGCTGACTATTAGTGTTAGATGTCCTAAACCACATGAACATTTCTTCATAAATCTTTATTGAGTTCATGATTCACACATATAATTCTCATCAGGTATTTGATGTAAAAATCTTCCTCTATTACAAGAGGAATATCAGCTGGAGATAACATAACTCTGATCTTACATTTAAAGATGTTACAGTGTTTAAAGATCAATTTCACTCAATCTATAAAAACATTATTAATGTGTGTGTCAGTGTCAATGATGGATCAATGTTTTTAATCATCTTTATAAAAACAACACAACGAGGAGAAAAACTCTTCATACACAATAATATCAGCAATGATTTCATCAAAGAAACACCAAACTACATTTTCTGACATTTTAACAGAGGAGTTTTGTTGCACGTTGTGAAGGAAATTGAAATGAATCATAACTAATTATAACTAACATGTCTTTATACATTGTCTATAGACTGTTGTGTAAGATGCAAATAATACACCTAATTTTATCTGTAATTCTTTGGAGCAATATAAACCTGAGGTTTGTTATTTTATACTCCTTTTGTTATGTTAAACTCTTTTTATTATTTTATATGCCAAGTGTTGCTTAAATGTAAAGTATTATAATCACTGAGTTGGGAATATATGCATGACAGCTCTTAAATTGCATGTTTAACAAAATGACACATATATGGTTTTGTATTTACTAGTTTATTACGAGTAGTGTGTGTGTGTGTGTGTGTGTGTGTGTGTGTGTGTGTGTGTGTGTGAGTGTGTGTTTGTATATATATATATATATATATATATATATATATATATATATATATAATATATATATATATATATATATATATATATATATATATATATATATATATATATATATATATATATATATATATATATATATATATATATATATATATATATATATATATATATATATATATATATGCAGCTAATGATAATAACTGTCCCAAGCTACAAGTTCATGAGGTATCATGTGTAAGTGTAATAAGGCCAAATATATATATATATATATATATATATATATATATATATATATATATATATATATATATATATATATATATATATATATATATATATATATATATATAGAACAAAGCATAGGACAGGGTTTCCCAAATCTTACCCTGGAGGGCCGGAGCACTGCAGAATTTAGCTCCAACCCTGATCAAACACATCTGAACAAGCTAATCAAGGTCTTCATGATGACTAGAAAATCACAGGGGGGTAAGTTTGATTTTCCCATCCAGGGTAAGATCTTAGGGGAATTTTCCAGTAAACAAAGAATCAAAGGCATGTCATGAGGCCTTGAATATGATCCTAGAATTTGGCCTTGAGACCGCCATATAAACTGATGCTGCTGCACAACTTATTCAGAACTGGACGCCAGCATCTCTGTTGTCTGACAGCCTGAAATCTTGTGTGCTCTAGACTTAGGATTTTTTATCTAATTTGGTATTTTTATTTATTTTCTTTTTCTTTTTAATTCTGCAAAACTTGTAATCGCAAACAACTAAATTGTATTAATAAATTATATAAAAGACAAGAAGTCGTCTGCTTTTGTGAACTTAGCTCAGATAATCAACCACAGGGAAGTCTTCTGACAATTAGGCTATATGTGAATATGATCTAATGATCTAAGAGTATTACTTTATTTAAGGTAATGTGATTGGTATACTTAGGCAAGGATAGTTGAATCTGCAAAAATATCCCTAACGCTGAATAGAAAGAGTAGGCAAAAGGTAAAAATGTTCATACCATAAAACAAGATGCACCAGTTATGTAACTTAACCCTCAAACGCTCCTCATTTTCTGTTTACACTACTGGCCCTTGGAGTCTTGGAGTCAGATGAACCACGGATCGGGCGGATGACGTGATGAAAAATAATATTTTAATTAAATTCGGGCAGGTGGCGGGCGGCTGAACCAATCAAATTAAAAATATATGTGTACATTGTTAAATATTGTTATCAGACTATACCTACATCCACAAAATCAAGCACACTTTGAAAGAGTTACATTTTCATCAGACAGTAATGTGGCTATTCTGTCTATGCAGATCGACTGCTTGTTATTATCAGAGATGGCAACGCCAGCAAAGGAGGTGCGTGACAAACTCAAAAAAGGAGAATTAAAAACAAAGGAAATAGAAGGTCTGAAAAGTGTTGCCTGCTATGTAATTTACATGTTCATGACAGCCACAAGACGGGTACGTCTAACATGGTGCATCACAAGTGTGTTGCTAAAACTCAAGCCTCCACGAACACCTTGACAACTTTTGTCCATCGAGATCCCAATAGAGTACTACAGGATGTAAAATCAAAGCTGACGGTTGCATGTGTGAACCTGTTCTCTCTTGATATGCACCCGTTCAATATTGTTTCTGGTAAAGGATTCCACCAAGGTAAGTTTTTGGGGTTGTTATGGACAACTACAAATGGGAACATTTTTAGCCTATAATGTAAATGACATGTTACTTTATTCAAGCTTTCTATCTATTTGCTAAAAAAATAGAGTGAAATTGGCATTTAGTATTAGGCTAAATAGCAGCATGTTGAAATGATGTGCCAAAATGCGTTTTCTATTAGGCTACAATGAAAATATTATACAGTACAGTGCTTTTAATCTAGGCGATTTATTTATTTTTGTCCCTGTGCACCGATCAGAGACAGAGTTCACTGCCAATATTCTGAGAGCTTTCTAGTCTCACGGCTGGCTGTCATCCACAGCGCCTTGCATCACCCAATCAGCGGATTGTAGACTGGATATTTTTACCTTTTATCACAGTCTTGGGCATGTGAAAGATTAGTAACAACATTGGCTTTGATGCATTGCTAGCTTTTGTGCAGCATCAGATTTAAATTATTTCTCCCACATTTATAGTTTGTGGCTGTTTTTGCCCCATTGACTTATTCTCTATTGGTTTGTGTAGTGCTGCACTTTCCATCTGCATTTTGGAGTAAAAAAATACTTTTATAGATCGGATGGGGGGCCCATACGTACCTTCGCCTTGGGCCCCCAATTTGCTAAATCCGCCACTGTGTGTGTGTGTGTGTGTGTGTGTGTGTGTGTGTGTGTGTGCGAGAGAGAGAGAAAGCGAGCGTGTGTGAGAGGGGAAGCATATGTGTGTCTGTGTGTGTGTACATGTGCATGCATTAGGTTACAACCTTTTATATCTTTTTTCTGCATTTGTGGCTGATTTTATTTGCCAAAATCTATAAAAAATGCTCTCTGTAGTAGTCATACCTATGTGTGTGTGTATGTGTGTGTGTGTGTGTGTGTGTGTGTGTGTGTGTGTGTGTGTGTGTGTGTGTTTATGTGCGCGTGTGTGAGAGAGAGTGTGTGCGTGAGAGAGTGTGCTTGAGAAGGAGAGAGAGAGCATGTGTGTGTGTCTGAAATCTATCACCACAACATCATTTATTTTAATTGGAGAATTATTTTTTTACATTTTAAGCTTTAGCTCTGTTTTTATCAGCACAGGTTGTGTTGTGGTGAAACACTGCAGTACTTTGATGATGTATCGATGTCTCAAAATTATTCATATCACTGCTGATGTATATGCTTACTGATCAGATCTCTCATTGACTTTATATATTCTTTACATTTTAGTATTTGTTTTTTCCCTACAGTTTATGTTTAACCAAACCTCAGTACATCTGTGACTTTTAGAGAGATGATCTTACTCCAGTATCTGCAGTTTACAGTCAGGATTCTTTAGTACATCAGAGATCAGCTTCACTCCTGAATCTCTTAGTTTATTATCAGACAGATCCAGATGTGTCAGGTGTGATGGGTTTGATCTTAGAGCTGAAGTCAGAGCAACACAATCTTCATCTGTGATATTACAACTCATCAACCTGTAGAGAACAGAGACACACAGTTTGTTCACACACAGATCAAATCTACAGTAAGTTGAATTTGTTTCTCGTCCTGTCATCATTTAGTGTTCATGGACATTTTCATTTTAGTTTTATTTATGTGTATTTGTGTTTTACTGAAACACATCAGTGAGATTTAAAAGTAAATGAACTGTTGATTCCACCAATCACACATTAAAACATTTTCTCTTACATTTCTCTTACTGTGACTTTCGCTAAGAGTTAAAGTGTTGTGATGAATGTTAAGTGAAACTTTAGTTATCAAACAAAGATATTGAATTAAAAGCCTATAAATCCATTACAGATGTTATGATCTCTATATAGTCTCACTATAATCTATATGTGATTTCTGTCTGAGCATCAGATCACAATCTTACTTCAGTATCTGCAGTTTACAGTTAGGATTCTTCAGTACATCAGAGATCCGCTTCACTCCTGAATCTCTTAAATTATTATTATCAGACAGATTCAGATGTGTCAGGTGTGATGGGTTTGATCTCAGAGCTGAAGTCAGAGCAACACAACCTTCATCTGTGATATTACACATACACAGCCTGTACAGAACAGACACACACAGTTTGTTCACACACAGATCAAATCTACAGTGAGTTGAATTTGTTTCTCTTCTGTCATTATTTAGTGTTTATGGACATTTTCATTTTAGTTTTAATTATGTGTATTTGTGTTTTACTGAAACACATCAGTGAGATTTCAAAGTAAATTAACCGTTAATTCCTCCAATCACACATTAAAACATTTTCTATTACATTTCTGTTACTGTGACATTCAGTAAGAGTAGGGCTGTGTTGAAAAAATCGATTCACCGATTCTGAATCGATTTTCATGTTAATTTCTAAAGATCGATCCTTAACTCAGAGAATCGATTTAATAATTAATTAATTAAACTTGCTGCGTCATTGAATTCACGCATGCGTGCGAGGTGGAAGGACATTAAAACAACGAACATAGCGGTCAGGAACGTTAACCAATCGGTTGTTTTTAAAACTCTAGAAACGCTCAAAGCTGCGATCTATATGTAAAACAATCCACTCTTAACAAATGAACGAGTTATCTGTGTTATTTTTATAATAAGCGCCAGTGAATCCACCGCAGGTCTCCAGCGAATCTCTCTCTCCCTCCCTCTGTGCTCATGCAGCTGGTCTCTCACGGGCAGAGGTTTCTTGAGGCGCGCGCAACGGGTCGCCAAATAAAGAGTTATTCTTGCACATAATGCTAATAGTTGTAAAGTTTTCTGAACTTTAAGCAAGCTAAGACAAAACTTGTGTTTATATCAGTGACACGTGCGCTGCTGGAGCGATGTAGTTTGACGCCTAATTTGCTTATAGTACAAACATCTTTGATCAGAAAGACGAGAAAGAGACACAAATGTTAATGTGTAATAGAAAGTAAAGAGCGTCAAGACCTTAAAACAGACTTCATCACATCATAGCACCCGTCTTAATATCTATATCTAGAGCTCCGACTCTCATATACAGGTATTTATTCTGTCTGTAGGTTTGTGCATATATTTATACCTGTTCATTTTACTTAATGCCTATTTTTAATGTAATGTATGCATAAATACAAAATACTATGCATACTATATTTCAATAGTCTATAAAATTAATAACTCAATTAAAAACAAGATTCTGTCTATCAAGACTTGTTGTTATCCTCTGGGCATTTTCACTTTAACATTATTTACTTTAAATTGTCCATATTTTAAAACTGTGGTGAGCAGTTAAAAGCTATAGTGGGTGGCAAATAACTGCACATTTTTATAATCCAAAAACAATATAAACTGAAAAACATGTATATCATGAAATATACAGTTACCGTGAAATAAAATGACTCATTCTGTGGAAAAGATTTTTGGTCATTCCACCCACCCATATCTGGCACCATTTCGGGCTTTTTTCAAAAACACTTATCTAAATCTCGAAGATCGGATCGGATCGAATCGAACAATGATAATCGATTCAAGATCTTGATAATCGGAATCGAATCGATTAATGAAATTTGAATAGAAACCCAGCCCTAAGTAAGAGTTAAAATGTTGTGATGAATGTTAAGTGAAACTTTAGTTCCCAAATAAAGAAATTGAATTAAAATCCTATAAATCCATTACAGATGTTATGATCTCTATATAGTCTCATTATAATCTATGTGTGATTTTTGTCTGAGCATCATATCACAATCTTACTCCAGTGTCTTCAGTTTACATTCAGGATTCTTCAGTACATCAGAGATCAGCTTCACTCCTGAATCTCTTAGTTTATTATCAGACAGATTCAGATGTGTCAGGTGTGATGGGTTTGATCTCAGAGCTGAAGTCAGAGCAGCACAACCTTTATATGTGATATTACAAGAACTCAACCTGTAATAATGTAAATGATAAACAGGGTCACAAACATGAATTGAAAACTGTAATTAAGAAACAATTAATGAATTTATCATTGACTCTTTACTCATATAAACATCTCAGTCTAATAACTGTAATCAGATGTTAAGCCTCAAAGAAATGATGATTTAAAACTCCTCATGTAGGGTGATTTCCCAGACAGGGTTTATCCTACTCCCATACTAAAATGCATGTTTGAGATGCCTTCATTTAAAAACAACTTGCTCTTTCACATCTTAACATATATCAGTGCCATTGTTTTGTCTGAAAATGAACACCAGTACTGTTTTTTTTAAGGTACGTTTGTAAAAACGACTTAAAGGTAGGGTAACAGATTTAATCCTGAAACATTTTTAGTTATGCTGGTTAAAAGTCTCCTCACATCCTGATAGCAATCACTGTGTTAAGTTGTTTAAATGTATTTGTAGAAATGTATGTCTTCTGGGAAAGGCGTAGGACCAAAAAATGTTCAACAAATCATAGATTTCGGTCCGAACGGACGTTTCCATTTTTGTCCCTCATACGTAAGCATCATTTGAATTCCCACCGCGCAGCGAGTCCACGCAGACACAATACGTCATCGGCGCGTTCACGTGCGCTCACCTCCTGTCTGTAAACAGCGAGAACAGCAAACTTTTCTGCTGAAATGACAACCTACACTGGAGCCACAAAACTAAAGGCATCTTTTATAACAACAACAGCAAAAACTGCCTGGATCAGCAAGAGCAAAAACCCAAATTAACATCGGTAACTTTACTGCTTTACCACGAGATGCAAACAGCTACAGGAGGCAAAGAGTCTGAAAGGGTCGTTGCACTGTTTATTTTGGTAAGGTAGGTACGCGATATGTTTGTATTGAGATGGATTCAGATATTCTACTTTGATGAAACATTGTGTTGCTTATGAAATTTGTGTTCGTTTACGGATTAGCATAACTTTATAGTTACTACGTCTACACAACCGACCGTGTGCTTAAACTAATTCTGATGTAAACCAGTTGTTTATGTTGGTTATTTTGGAAGTGTTATTCACTTTGTACTGCAAAGTTTTCTCACTGGTGAATGAGACATGAGACGTGACCGTCTGATCTGTGCGTGTTCATGTGTTTTGAAAGAGGCGTGGCTTTGGATGGCGATTTGACTTGAGGGTGGGATCGGGATTTCATTGCTAGGTGGCTACCGTTAGCATTTTTCAAAATGTGTTACCCTACCTTTAAATATCCTAATATAACTAAAGCACTATTCGGACGGAATTAGTTTTCCAAACGACGTTTGAGTTTCAGCGTGTCCCCCAGGACGTCTGTGATTTTATGTACCGATTCGGACGGGATTAAAATGATGCAGCCTATTCCAGAGATGGGAGTGTCTGTTTCATGCATTTGGGCGTTGCAGTAGCACGTGCTCTGGATACGCGTGTTTGTAATGTTAAATATTTTGCTTTAAATGTAAAATCATGACAGAACATGTAATTTATTAATTTAATTTTAACAAATCAAAATAAAATATACAAATCCTACTAAAGTAACGTTAGCCTACGTGTTTTATATAACTGTCTGCTTATAACAAACACAAAGTAATGAAGAAATAATGATTAATAAAATGTAATATCTTTATTAAATAACATTACCATTCCGGAGTTGAACAACTTTGAACGGAGTTTCTAATAATGTTAATGATATTACAGTGTTTAGTCTTAACAGTTTATGATATTCAGCTCGTCTTGATTTAATAACTTTATTTTGCAGAATGCAAAAAAACATTCATATCTGAATGAATGGGACTCAGGAAATACAATATACGCGCATTAGTAAGACCTTACGGCAGATCACGTTGGCCAAAACACGAAATGAATCTCATTTTCAAAAGATATTGCGGGCAAACACAGACATTTGCATACGGACGGGATTACATTTCTCAGAGGACCTCTGAGTTCGGCGGAAAAACAGTAGGTAAATTGCTCTGGAATGTTTACAGAGGTCGTCAGAGAAAAACACAGACATGGCCAATTCGGACGGGATTAAAAACACAGAGGACCTCAGAGAAGCACGATTTTCTCAGAGGTCCCCCTGTAAAACTAATCCCGTCTGAATAGGGCTTAAGGCCTACACTCTTAAGAAAAATGGTTCTTCAAAGGTTCTTAAATGATGACAAAGGTTCTATATAGAACTAGCCTGATGTTGTCATACTCAATTCTAGTCAGAATTTGAGTCTGATACCGCTCCATTGAGCTATAATTATGAGGCGTGTCTCAACCGAAAAATGCCTCTGCACTCAATTGGATAGACCTACAACCAATCAGAGCAACGGAGTGTGTGACATACGTTAAGTCTTTTGCAGCCTGACTGAACTGCTAGTTATTTCGCTACAATGACACTAAGATTGTGATTATACTAAGTCTTAGAGAACGTACATAAACACCTACTATGTTTACAACATTTCATTTATATCACAACATTAAGTATTTACTAAGTCATACAGTAAGACTGTCTCTTACCATTTGTACGTTAGGTGAACTTCATCCACGACGATACCCATTACGTTTACTTGAAAATATTGGAGCCTAGCATGTCCTCCACTTAATCAGCAACCACAATTCTGGGCTTCCGAAAAGAAGCTGGCAACGACCGCTAATTATATCCATCTCGTCATGCACGCCGAGTTGCATCGCCTTGATACCAGTTTCAGTTATGACCAACTTTTGCCGAATCCCGTAGGACGGACGGCAAAAACATCAACAAATGCCTTGCTCGTGTTTCTCTGTTCCTCTTTTAAAATCAATGCTCTGTCGATATCTTTTAGAACAGAACAGAATCCACACATCTGAATTCTACAGCGGCAGCCATTTCGTTGTAAACAGATTTAACACACGCGCTCTTTGGTGACGTGGTTGATTACGTTACTGTTGATCATCTGTCCATCATCGTATAAAGCCCGCCCTGACAATTTGATTGGTTCGACCAGATTTTGGTCTAGCATAGTAGCTCCTCAACGCAGAAACCCCAGACCGATCTTCCCGTTCTCAAAATGTTGTGGGCGGGGCTAAGATCGGCTGGCATCCAGGCTAATATAGAACCATATCATACTGAAGAACCTTTTTGTGCTGAAATGGTTCTTTAATTCCCGCCTTTTTGATTTTAAATTTAGTCAGTTAATTTAAAGCTGCCTGCAGATTATTTTCACCTGTAAAAGCCCTAATCAACAGTCCTGCTGAAGCGCCTGAAGACTAACAACACAAACAGGTAAAAGAGTAAAATAATTATAATTTACTGTTAAAAACATTTGGAAAATTACAGTTTTGTGTATTCTTTTGTGTACTTTATTTCTTTTATAACAGGTAAACTTTATACTGTAAGCTTCATTCATTTTTTAACCGATAAGCTTCATACTGTTTTAAAGGGGACATATCATGAAAATCTGACTTTTTCCATGTTTAAGTGCTATAATTGGGTTCCCAGTGCTTCTATCAGCCTAGAAAATGTGAAAAAGACCAACGCAATAACTTAGTTCTGGTAAACCATTCTTTGCAAGCATGTGGAAAAAATAGCTCATTGAAATTTGGCTCCCTTTGTGAAGTCAGAAGGGGATCTCATTATAATAATACCACCCCTTTATCTGCACTATCCAACCACGGCACTGCCATTTAGTGCAGAAATGCATTTGCATTTTAAAGGACACACCCCAAAACGGCACATTTTTGCTCACACCTACAAAGTGTCAATTTTAACATGTTTTAATAGGTGTGATGTTATACAGCAATCTATCTTTCAACAGTCTGCCAACGTCTGCCACCTCATTAAAGTATAAAATGCTAAAAACAAAATTAATTAATGAATATGATTGTGTGTTGAGTGTCTACGACAGGGCTATTCAATTAGTTTATCATGGGAGCCAGTTCATGAAAAGCATCTCAAATGAGGGGCTGGAGATATATCAGTGATGATGACTACATTTTCCTACATTTAAATGTACATTGTAAAATGCCAGAGTAAGCTTTATTCTACATTTAAAGGGGTAAATAAGAGCAATATCACACTCATTGAGAATTTAACTTATTTACTCAGTTAAGTAGCCCACACATAACAAAAAAGTTAACATTGTTTTATGCTGTTTTTTGTCAAAGCTAATTATTTCACTACTCCTATTTAAACCACAACAGCCATTTTAATAATTGGCAAACATTAGGCTAGCTTCTAATAAGAGAAATTATACTTTTAGATGAATTCAGGCGTATGTTTGTCAGCGCAATCCGCATACAGTGGTGCAGGTGCTGGGCTGTGAGCGATTAACTGTTACTCGTTGGATTCTTGTGTGAGAACGATGACTCCCATAATATTTGAGCCTTTGTTTGCTTTGAATTTCGGAGAAACCCCAGGATCTTTTTCTTTAGTTCACAAAATCGTTTCAATGTGTTTCCTTTATTAAGACATCTAATGTCATTGTGGATAAGCAAGTCATCATTGAGCTCACATATCAGACAACAACTGTCGGAAAAGGTGGTGTTGTAAGCTGGAAATTACAAATAAAGTTAAAACAGCCACAGTCTCCTAACTCACCACTGTCAATTATATCATATTGAGATGCGGGCGCGATTGGGGGAGGCTCGCATTGCGGACTAAAGTGAGAATATAAACACGTGACACAGCTGCTTGAGCCAGTTACGTGACTTGCGCTCTGGATCTCATGCCTCTTCCATGCTTTCCATGTAAAATTAATGGTATGCTTGTCTTCATTGCACTGTTGTTCAGTATATTGAGAACAGCCCGTCACTCAAGCACTGTGCTTCTAAATGATTTTACAAGATCGCACATTACTATTTTAAGGCGCAAATGCGAGTGAAATACCCGCACTGTAAAGCCCTGTAAGCCCAATTTTGTCATCTTTACACTGGTTACCAGTAAAAAATTCGCACACATTTTAAAATATTACTACAATCCTTCACGTACACTGAGGTCGCACAATTCTGGTCTCTTAATTATCCCTAGAGTATTTAAAAGTGTCTAAAGGTGGTAGATCCTTCTTCTACTTAGCCCCTAAGCTCTGGAATGTTCAAGAATCAGACACAGTCGATCAATTTAAATCTAAACTAAATACATTTTTCTTTAACAAAGCATTCCAATAAAATGTCCAGTAAATGTACTTATCCTGCAATTGTTGGCTTGTACGGAACAAAGCATTCACATAACTCGTCTGGGTAATATACTTATGGCCGTTTACGCAAATCAGCATAGTGCTCAAACAACAAAGCTTGGCATCAACGTTAAATTACAAACTTTCGGGACTGGAAGATTACAAAAAAGTGGAATTTTTCATCCGACCAGCCTTCCAGCGCCATCTGCTTACATTCCAGAAGGGAAAACACAGCTGCCTTCATTCAAAAGGATAAGATAAAGAAATGTCTCATCAACAATCTACTTGCTGCACAAAATGCCACAGACTTTTTCAAAGGATTGCTGTTCTTGAAACAAAGTTACTTGCAGGACTACCAAACCAGACGGAACACACAACAGAGCTTCTTCATCATGAACGCCATCAGCATACCGCCAGTGAGTCCCATGAATCTAATGATCAAAAACATAATCAATGGTACAAACAGGGAGCAAGACCCCAAATCACTTGAGAAATCAGACTGTCACGAGCATCACATATTGCCGCAGTAGCTTCCTCTACCCCAGATACAGCTATGACAAGGATTGCAAACACTGACTTTCTACCACCACCTATACATCTTGAGAACAGATTTGAAGTATTAATGAATATGAGTGAGGAATCCCCAAATGTGATAAATGTGATTGAACATCGATCATATCAGCCAGCAGCTAACACTGATGCTAACTGCCGCTCAAGATCGAGCAGACAGCGGCACTCAGCGCAGAGCGCATCCAAGCCCAGAACTCTTATATTGGGTGACTCAATTATCAGAAACATTAGCAACAGGGACTCAACTACGTGCTGCCTTCCACAAGCAACCATTTCTGATGTAAACAGGGAACTTCAGAACATTCTGATGAAACATAAGACTGTAAATTGAGTTGTCATTCATGTGGGGAAAAATGATATTCACAAAGAGCAATCTGAACTCCTTAAGAGGGATTTCAACAAACTTTTTGAAAAACTTAGAAGAGTGACAGTTCAGCCGTTATCTCTGGACCACTTCCAGCAAGAGGAACAAATAGGTATTCACGGTTGCTTGGACTTAATACATAAAGGGACTGAACTTCATTGACAACTTCAATCTTTTCTGGAGTCAGAGACAACTATTTAAACAGGATGGCATCCACTCAAACAGACTGGGTGCAAGAGTGCTAAAGGACAATATCTACTTCTTCCTTCATCATCCTTTAGCAGTGTGTGCCAATCCACTCAACCTGAATGGCACACACACACCTGGACAGAGTATGAATGACCACAGGACTTCTCTTTAGCACCTGAATGGACATGACGTTGACAGATCACACAAGGACAGAGATAACACCACGCAGCCACAACAACCACTGCTCATGGACACAATCTCAGCTGAGTCCTGCCCACAGAGCTCACCACAGTCAGACTGTGTTAGATTAGAACTGCTCCAAGATTAAGGACCCAAGGACGAATTTCTGGAAAACAGCCAGGGAAACAAGGACAACATATTACATATTACAGCCTCCGGTCACATCAGAGCAACAGGACTCCTCACTAGATATGTCATTCCTCTCTCCAGCATCCCCGCTTTTGACCTTCTCCGGAAAAATTAAAAATTTAGGAACTTGTTTATGCTGGAACTAAACTATCCCACTCAATTGCTGCGAGCCCCCAGATTTCAACCAGAAAACGGCAAGCCCCACAACCACCAAAGCCAGTGGGCTCAGCTCCAACCACACCCCCCCCCCCCGTCCTGTGAGAGCTTTTCGGTCTCTGACACAACGCCAAGGCACACACCCTCCTCCATCTACTGTAGGTGAACCAAAAACAACTGATAACGGCTCTCAGTGATATGAGTCGGGTGCCTGCTATGATAATAGTAATACTTTAATCTATTGTATACAGAACAAGCAGGAACCCAGTGTGTGCCTATATCTCTCTATATTTCTGTTCTATTACATGATAGAAAGTCCAAGGCTTTCTCAAGCCATGGGGCAAACCCATATAATCTGCTGCCTGTTACATGTCAAAATAAGATTTCTGTTAGGGAATTTTTTTTTACTGTTAAGTTAGCACTTTTAAACATCTGTTCACTTAAAAATAAATCACTTCTAGTTAGCGACTTAATAACCACAAACAACCTAGATTTTATGTTTCTAAATGAAACATGGCTAGAAGAAAGCTACAGTGCAACAGTCCTTAATGAAACAGCCCCTCCTAACTTTACTTTTATGAGTGTCTGCAGAACTGCTAGGAGAGGTGGAGGTGTAGCTCCTCTTTTTAAAGATGTCTATCAATGTAAGCAAGTGTCATTTGGCAATTACCCGTCTTTTGAATATCTATGTATTGTGTTAAAAGGTACTCCACGCATTCTACTTATCATTATTTTCAGGCCCCCTGAACTGTTTTTCTATTGCTGGAGATTTTAACATTCACATTGATAAGCCAGAAAACATTATTGCAAAAGATATCACAGCTGTTTTAAATACTTTTGATCTGACTCAACATGTACATGGACCCACACACAATCGTGGACACACTCTAGATTTAATTATCAGTAAGGGTGTAAACATTTCATCAATTGTTATTAAGGATGTAGCACTGTCTGATCATTTCTGTATTTTCTTTGATATATTGATCTCTCCTATTATTGAAACTAGATCTGTGTCTGTCAAAAAGAGATCCTTAAATCAGAACACCAGTGTGCTATTTATGAAGGCTATATCTTTAACCCTCTTTTTCAGTTGCTTAAAAACATAATAATGGCAAAAGTCTCATGACACTGTGTTCAGCACGAAGTGGGCTACAATATTATATCATCAACATGTATGTACATGTTTGAATTTTTGAGAGAAAAATGTTTGTGTGTTTTTTGAAAAAGCAAAATTTTTAAGTCACTGATATAAGTCCACAAAACTCATTCAAAACATGTTTTCCCAAGACTTTTCAAAACAGGATCTAGTAGTCTAGAGTTTTTTCTTCAAAGTGATGTGAAAATCATTCTGCCTACTCATTAATGAGCCTTGTAGGAATGTAACAGGAATGTAACTTTCTCTGTAGTAAAACCATGATGAGGTTTCCTTGGGAATTTATCACAACATTTTACAATAAAATGTAAATGCACACACACACACACACACACACACACACACACACACACACACACACACACACAAACACACACACAAACACACACACATTATATATAATTTTTTTTCTATTTAAATATTTTCTATTAATTTCACAAGTATACCTTTAAATACCATGGTTTTACTACAAAAAAGTGCAACCATGTTTTTGGCTACAAATAGCCTATTATAGTAATTATGGTATCTAGTAAGGTATGTAGTGTAGTGTTATTGAACTCTGGTAAAAGTACTGTTTGGCCATCGTAAAAATGAACACAGGGTTAGTGTTTGGTTGGCCAGCAAGAGTTTTACTTTTGCACCGTAAAAAGCTGAAAAACTGCCTATCGTTGTCTGGGCTCTTAATTTGTGGTTTTGTAATCATTATAGTAGAAACACAACAAGGGACAAGCGAACTTATCAATGTTTGTTTACAGCCGCCGCCATTACTCACGTGTCGATAGTGAAATCACCACAAAGGAATGTGTGGACATGTGTGCTATCCTGCCAAGGTTATAATCGTTAACGAAAACAAACAAAAAAACGAAAACTAGGTGGGATAAAACATTGTCATTGTAACAGATGGCTCGGAGTCAAATAGAGGCCATTGGGCATCTGGATTTCAACAGCCCTAAAATTGTGATAGTTAGATAACCCTGTCTCCTTTGTTGACAATCGTGGAGATGTCTATCACCTATCAAGGCTGTAAAGTGGGTGACAATTAAAACGTATGCAGTCGTAAAAGGAGGTTCAAAGGAATTCCACCATTCTGACCATCGCCAGAGACACAGCAGGGGGCACAGACGATATGTCTCTGATGAAACCACGTTTAAAAATCACAATGAGCTGTTTAAATGTATATATATGTTATATCCCTTTACTGCATGATCATGTATGTGTGATGTAACTGTGTGTTAACACTTTAGTTAGATTGTGTTCACTGTAGCATGGTTCATATCTTAGGTATGAAATTATTTTTCAACGTGATCTTAAACCCATGTCTTGTCTAGTATCAAATTAATCTACTCTTTATTTCCCAATCATTTCTATGTATCATATTACCATAAGCCGCATCAATGTCATTTAATATCGATTTGAAGAGTTATGGAAACAAACTTTTATCATTATGCAATTACACAAATGTGATGTCTGAAAGAACAAAGGCTTGTTTCCCCGCGCGATCGAACACTTCGCACATTGGTCATTCACCTAAAATGGGCTGGGCGCATGAAAGGTCAAAACGGCCTATCGCCCAAGCCATTATTGCTCAATTCGCTCAGAAGCTTAGTTCGCTCAATCGCTCAGTATCTCAGTAAGTGGCTTAGTTCACTCATGAGCGCTCAGTCCTCCGGTTACTCAGGTAACCCGCCAGCGCAGTTTGGAAACTCGCTGAGACTCACCCAGAGTCCCTCGGATTCATCATCTTTTCTCTGAGCCCTGTCCTGTCTCTTCGGAACAGTCTTTCCTGGCTTTGCGCTAGAGTTCAGAAAACCCCGCGGACCAATCCGCCCTACGAAACAACTTAACGGACTTCCATCTTAAACGAACACACCTGGATTCTCTCTCTCACTCCTTGCTCGCACCGCGAGCATAAGAAACTTCGCACCGCATCACAAAGAGCCAAACGCAAGTATAAACTCGTTTTACTCGCTGATGTTCAAGCTTTACCCCTTATGAAAATTAAGGCGATCCTTAGAGATTATCCGATGGTTTGTGCAGATGTTAAGCAATAGTGCTATTGCCAATCTTTTATTCTCTCTAGCTTTTCAACCTTTTCTTTCTCATCTATGTTTTATGTTATTGTATGTGTGTATGTTTAGTTAGTCGTTATGTGTACTTTGTTTTATAGTTAATAAACCGGTTTTGCATTTTCACAATTGAATTGTTTCTGTGTTCAATGCTCATGAAAGTAAAGTCACTATTTCTGCCTTTTGATCCAGCTACACGCTGCGAGTAGCACTGTATATCAGTGAGAAGGTTAATTTTAAAGGCCATGAAATTAAAATTTCTTAGACGTTAATATACGATTATGGATATTTGTCTTCGGTGGACGAACATATTAATTAATTGTTATTATTAATTCTGCTACGCCAGGTAAAACCTGATAAACTTGTATAATTAATTACAGTTAATTATACATAATATTCCCTTTGAGCTAAAATCTAAGATTCCCTTGGGAATCCCCGTAGTGTTTCGGTCGGAGGTTCATAGTGTTTCAAATAACGTTATTTCCCTCCTCCCGCTAATTCGCTACATCATTAACTGAAATAAAAATAAAAACGAGGCATTACAAAAAAACGATAACTAACTAAAACTGTAATGTGTGTCTGGCAAAACTAACTAAAATAAAAATATAGATTAAATGTCCTTAGTTTTCGTCTTTGTCTTTTATAGAGCAAATAACGTTCAGCTTCAAATTCCTTTCCATGCGTCTCTCACTCACGCATCACACACACATTCGCAAATTAATGACTTGTTTAAGTTGATTCCTTTCAAGGTGTTGCAAATAAATGAGTCTTTTGAGTCAATTCTTTACAAAGCAAACAGGCCAAACGTTTTGAATTGGTTCGTGAATCAGTTTAAATGAATTGTTTAGATCGCTGCAACAACTGAATCGTCTGATGCGGTTTTGCTTGTGTCCTAAAACACGCAGAACATAAAGAGTGTTGTATTATGTGAATATGAATTTACTAATAAAAGCAAAACTTCACACGTGTTCCCGCCATTATATACACACGGCCTGTTCGACATTAAAAACATTTTAACGCACTCAACCTCCAGAAGCACTGTGAACACATGACTGAATAAAGAAAGTCCATCTATGATTGACATCTGATTCGCTGTCTACTGTACTGTAAGTGCTTCTCACAACACACACACGTGACATGAGATTCACAACATAAGAAAACATGAGTTATTTTCTAAAATCAGTTTGTATTTCATGTAAGTGTAAACTGTCGATGACCATCTTAGGAGTTCCCTTTCAGTCGATCACTACGACGTCACGTCGTGACCGACGAATTGGGAACTCGCTTAGAGAGACCAATCTGCTTCGTTTACTACTAAAACGCCAATGAACTTGGCATAATGCTGGCGCCGCCCCGCCAGGTGCGTATATAAGCAGCAGGTGCAAATATAGAAATTAGCTTTTTCGCTTCGAAAGCCGGCATTATCTGCTACTGAGAAGCTACTTGCTCTTCTTGGAACGGTTGCTAAAGTTGATTGACAAGCAGTACTAACACAGCGGATGCTCGCAGTATTCCACTGCTCTGCATCTTTTTTGTTTTGAGTTTAGTGTGTACGTTGCCTCTCCTTGTACGCATCATCAGCTGAGCACCTAAAGAGTGATTTCCCTAAAAGAGTGATACGTGAGAGCTGCAGAGTCGTGTTCTACGATTTCTGCCGAATCCATTTGAGCTCCTTCTGGTCCCGTCACTTCTGCAGCATCAGAGGGGTGCCCACTTTTCCCTCCGAGGTGGAGTCGTCCCGGAGATAGCGTCCGTGCCCGCTCGAGGGGCGGAAACGGTAGAGTTGGAGGGGTTAACCCCCATCCACCCGAACCATCCCGCCTGCATGATTGGTACTTCGGAGCTGCTCGGTCCTCTCCTCCTGTGCCTTTCCCGTGGGCACGAAGGGCTGACTCTATGGAATTATCGCCCGTCTACGGCCGTTCAGGCTTCACCCCTCACCTCCCTCGCTGATGGAGCCGCTAAGGGTTATGTCAGCTTCCTTTCGGTGAGCGGGGAGTCGTGATGCAACTGTGTCCAGCCCCCGCCGCATACTGGAAGGACTGGTCGACCCTTCCTTCGCAGGCTTGGAGTCCGAGCCTATGGAGAGGTGGCATCTGTTGCATGCCGTCCCTTGCACGCCACGGGGCTGTGCATGCTTGAGATTGGCGCGAGGGAGGCCACGACCCTCAATCGTGCAATGTCCACCACAATGGACTCAGGAGAACAGACGACCATCACCCTCAGCGGGCTCAGGTCAGTGTCACACACACACTGTAGATGTTCGTGCTCTCACGGCACACGCACCGGCAGTCTCACCTGTCCCGCTCCGCTGCCCCACCGATGGTACTTCGGTAGTGCCGTTAATTCCCCTCGTATGGTCCCTGGGTGCTTGGCTTCAGCTCACCAGCCCGTCTCGTTGGGTTTTACGCATGATCCGCCTCGGTTACAAAATACAATTTACCGGCATACCCTCAAATTCTCGGGCATTCGTTTCACTACAGTGAAAGCGTCTGATGCAAATGTACTGCGTGCAAAGTCGATGTCCTGCTGGTGAAGGACTATCGAGCCGGTCCCTCTTACCGAGATGATGATAGGGTTTTTCAAGCCTTTATCTCATAGTACCCAGAATACGCGGCGGATTACAACCGATTTGATTTACGCTCTGGCTCTCCAAATGAGATCCTTCACGATGATAACACCGAAGCGCGTAATTCAATGTTCAGATCGGTTTGCAGCCTTAGACCTGTAGACGTGTACTTCATGTGTTTCCATCTCCCCTCGCCACAGGCCGTTCACGTTCGTGGGAAGGACATATCAATACTAAGTACCTCCATTCGAGCTGTCTCTCTCTCCCCGTGTTTCCATGAAAGTGCTAGACACGGCATTAAAACCCCCGAGAGAGAGCGTTGTTCGCATTCTGCTTATATTTACGTCGGCTTATAATAGCTCATTCTTGGCAGACGCTGCGCGAACACAGAGATTTAATGCTTCGGCATCTCGCTCGTTTAAGTCTTCAGGTCAACTGGGAAAAGAGTACTTTGCCCCGTGCAGAGGATCTTTTTCTCGGTGTGGAAAAAGACTCGATCGATTTATCGGCGTGTTTAACAGATGCGCGCATCCAGTCAATTCTGACTTGCCTCGGTTAATTTCGAGGGAAGAACGCGGTCCTCTGAAACCATTTCAGAAGCTCCTGGGGCATATGGCAGCTGCTGTGGCTGTGACACCGCTCGGGCTGCTCCATATGAGACCGCTTCAGCGTTGGCTTTACGATCGAGTCCCGAGGAGAGCGTGGCGCACCGGCATACACTGTGTAACCATTACACTTGCGTGTCGTTTTAATTTCACCCCGTGGTCAGACCCAGCGTTCTGAGGGCAGATATGCCCCTGAGACAGGTCTCCTGGCATTCTGTAGCACATACAATGCCCCCAGCACGGGGTGACCAGCCACGTACGACAGGATTGCAGTCTCAGAGGTGTGCATAGCACCCCAACTGCCGCGAGCTGTGGGCTGTATATCTGGGACTCGTACGCTCTGCTATGGGAGCTGCGAGGGAAGGATGCATTAGTTCGCACCGACAACATTGCGACTGTTGCGTATTTCAACCGTCAAGGCGGTTTTTCGCTCTCGTCACCTGTTGCATCTCACTCGTCATCTCCTCCTTTGGAGTCAGACGCATCTGAGGTCCCTTCGTGCCATTCACATTCCGGGTTCGCTTAAACACAGCGGCAGACGCGCTTTCCCGAGCTGCGCGCCCCGGCGAATGGCGACTCCACCCCCGGAAGGTCCAGCTAATTTGGAAGAAGTTCGGTCGTGCGCAGATAGATCTGTTTGCGTCACCGGACGATACCCATTGTTGCCCTTTTTATTCGCTAACCGAGGACAGCCTCTGCGTGGATGCGTTGGCACACAGCTGGCCGCGGGGGATGCGCAAATACACATTCCCTCCAGTGAGCTTAATCGCACAGACACTGTGCAAGGTCAGGCAGGACGAGGAGAGCCTTCTACTGGTCGCGCCTTACTGGACGACCAGGAATTTGTTTCCAGAACTGATGCTCCTCGCGACAGCCCCTCCCTGGCAGATTCCCCTGAGGAAGGACCTTCTTTCTCAAGGAGGGGGCACATTATGGCACCCGCGCCCCGACCTGTGAGATTTCCATGTATGGTCGTTGAGCGCGCACAAGGTTTAGGTGATTTATCGCAAGCGGTATCTAAAACCATCGCCGCGGCTCGAGCGACGTCCACAAGACGGGCTTACGCACTTAAATTGAACCTTTTCGTCGATTGGTGCTCTTCGCAACGCGAGGACTCCCGAGAATGCCCCATTAATATCGTGCTTACATACCTTCAACACCGGTTAGATGGTAGGCTGTCACTCTCCACCATTAAAGTTGATATCGCCGCTATATCTGCACATCACTCTTTAATAAACGGCAGATCGGTTGGCCAGCACGATTTCATTATTAGATTTCTAAGAGGTGCGTCATCCCTTTATTCCTCCTTGGGACCTGTCCATGGTGCTGAAAGCCCTGCAGGGACCCCGTTCGAGCCTTTGCAGTCTGTGAGTCTGAAATTTTTATCAATGAAAACTCTGACCCTGCTCGCATTGGCCTCTGTTAAGAGGGTAGGTGACCTTCATGCATTTTCCATCGACGATTCGTGCCTTCAGTTTGGTCCTGCTGTCTCGAGCGTAACACTCAGACCCAGGCCAGGATATGTGCCCAAAGTTCCCACCACACCCTTCAGAGATCAGGTGCTGAGCTTGCAAGCGCTGCCCCTGGAGGAGGCAGACCCAACCATGGCTTTATTATGTCCCATACGCGCACTGCGCCTCTACGTGGATCGCACACAAAGCCTCAGGACCTCAGATCAGCTCTTTGTTTGTTACGGTGGTCAGCAGAGAGGGAAAGCTGTCACTAAGCAGAGGATGTCTCATTGGATAGTTGATATTATCGCCCTTGCTTATAATCGGCAGGGCATTCCTTGTCCATTTAAATTGAGAGCTCACTCTACTAGAAGTGTTGCCTCATCTTGGGCACTCGCTCGTGGTTCCTCGCTAACAGACATCTGCAGAGCTGCTGCTTGGGCAACACCTAATACGTTCATTAGATTTTGCAGTGTTCGTATCGAGCCTGTCTCCTCTCGTGTCGTTTCCTCGTTAGGGGAAGGACAGAGAACAGACCTCGCACGTCGGCTTGCAGCCTCCGACTGATGCTACACAATAACTGTCAGTATGGAAGGCCTTCAGAGCAAAAATGCGTAATGGTTTGAATTGGTCTTCCTCTGCTGCCTTGGCAGCCTGATGTTGTGGAGCATCCGCTGCCAGCCTCTCACTAGCTGCATCCTCACAAACCTATGTGTTTGGCTCGGGAATCCACAATGCGTCTCACCGGGTTCCTTTGTGGGTATTTTTCCGTGGGGTTAATCCTACTAGCCCACGTTTCCCTCAGCAGAGCACTGCTTTGCTTACACAGCCACGGCTGTCTTTGTTCCTCAACTACGGTTGACTTTCGTCCACCATTAGCCTTTAACGGGGCGGTGGCTTCCGCAGCGTTCCTATCCCGCTCAGATAGGGCGCTTCCCAGTCGCTGGCACTACTGTGGGGTTAAAGGAACATCTAGTGCCCGACCTTCTGCCTTAAAACCTAATTCTCCTTCTCCTTAAGGGGAACCGGAGGGCTTTACGCAGACACTGGAAGAGGTCAGCCCTCAGTGGCGTTTTGGTAGGGATTCCCAATTCGTCGGTCACGACGTGACGTCGTAGTGACCGTCTGAAAGAAAACGTCTTGGTTACGTATGTAACCCTCGTTCCCTGAAGGAAGGGAACTGAGACGTCACGTCCCGTCGCCACAGGGCTGCTCCCTGCTGTTTATTGGGCGGTCACACTTTCCGGCTTTCTCAGCGAATTGAAGCTAATTTCCATATTTGCACCTGCTGCTTAAATACGCACCTGGCAGGGCGGCGCCAGCATTATGCAAATATCTCAATGCCAAGTTCATTGGTGTTTTAGTAGTATACGAAGCAGAGTGGTCTCTCTAAGCGAGTTCCCAATTCGTCGGTCACGACGTGACGTCTCCGTTCCCTTCCTTCAGGGAGCGAGGGTTACATACGTAACCGAGACGATTCTCTGAGTTAACTTTAATATGCAGAACTGAATGCAAAACTCTGTCGGTTTACTTGTTTGATATTTCAGCTATAAGCTGTATACATCAACATTACGTTTTCAGACAATACAGGCAAAAATCCTCAGTTTGCTGTGGAGTCAAGAAATGTCTAAACATTTTGCACTTCCTGCGGAGTGTTGAGACTGTTTACATATTTGTGCCCATATGTACATTTTATGTACTGGTTTTTATTTTTGAATGAATAATTATTCTCTAAAATTGTATGATGTTTTTGTTGAGCTATTTTAACACAATTATTTTTCTGACCTTTTTGAAACTTGCCCCTGACAAATAACCCAAATTATGAAAAAGACTAAAACTAACACTAAAACTAAACTAAAACTAAGCATTTTCAAAAAATAAAAACTAAACTAAACTAGCAAACCCATTTCAAAAACTAATTAAAACTAAACTGAATTTGAAAACAAAAAGTCAAAACGAAATAAAAATAAAAACTAATGAAAAATGCAAAACTATAATAACCTTGTATCCTGCGTTTAAAAAACTTGCTGTGCAGAGTAGTGATGAGCGAGTCACTCGAAACTCGGATCATTTAACCCGATCCCTAAAATGACTCGAGAACCATGAGTCCTAGTGACCATTAACCCGAGTCAGTTGAGTCCTCTCAGATTTTGCATTAAAAATGAGAAATTGTATCAAACACAAAGCTCTTCAAATGTTTACAACAGAATTACAACAAATAACTCTACATAAGCTGCCATAGGTTCTATAACTTGCAACAACGAGTTAATTTACATCACCAAATGTCGACTGGGGGTACCGAGTGAGCCAAAAGCTGCTATTCCGGATCGTAATTTCCTGCAGCTCCGAGTCCGAGTACAAAGGGATGGGTGCACGCGACAATGAGTTGGTCGGCGGCTCGGGGATTCACACAGAGAGTGACTCAACTCATAGAGCTTGAATCCTGGACTAGGAGAAACGAGCCTTGCTCGTGTTATTAACCCACTGACTCATGTAGGCTAATCTGTTGCAATATTTGACTGGCACAATGTTTTGGGCAGAAGCTGCAAATGTTTAAAAATTTTAAATCCGAGGACTGCTGCAGCAGTGCTGCTGGAAAGATCCGCCACAGACGGACGTACACGGCTCCTCTTGTTGACTGAGTCACTCAGAGTGCAGGAGCGGGCGGCTCTGTCTGGGACTCACTCACAAGATCATGTTCTTGCGTGGATGAGTGACTGTGTGGCTGCATTAACCGAAGCCTATCGTGAATCTTTTAAGTCAATCTGAAACAGGACACGTTCCTCTCAAGTCCAAGTCAACAAAGCCTGACATCTTCTAAACGTGGTGTTGATATATTTGTCATTATGAAATGAAACTAAACACACCAAACTTTTTACAATTATGTTATTGATAATGTTACCACGGACATGCATGTTTTTTACGAGTTCCTCAGCACTTTTTTGCGAGCAGAGGAGTCGTAGACTGGTAGCTACATGCGTGATCTGAGTTGCTTGGTTGGCATTAGTATGACTTAGCGATTGGAATTGGAAGTGACTCAAGTGACTCGAGTGACTCGCACAACCCGGATCATATTAGTGAGTGACTCAGAATAACCCGAATCCTTAAAAAGATCCGGGTTGACCATCACTAGTGTAGAGATATAGGCATAGAAGCGAATAAATACGGATTTAGATGTGCTGTATGCAATCGTGTCTTTTACAAGAATACCAAAAAAGCGCTTCAAATTTCCTGACTCGTGTGTTTGTGTATATGCGTGCCCTTCGCGTCGTCTGTAAGTTACTGTGTGACGGAAGCACAAAGAAAACACTCGTGTCTGGAGATAACTTTTAGTGACACACATACGCAAGTAAATAAGGATTTAGATGTCATGTTTGGTGCACTCAGATGAAACAACTCAGCATATCAAGGAATGGAGAGACTGGATTGGGGATTGACTGCAGCCAGGAGGTGAGAGTAATGCGTATTGATGTCTTTGCTCGTTCACTTCAATGGAGTGGGGCATGGTGATCTCAGCTCATTTAAAATAACGAGCTAACAAGAGAAAGACGGTACCTCTTCTCCTTCTCATACAGTTTACACTGAATGAGAATATTTGCTTTCGATTTCACCTACATAATTTAAAAGCAGACATTCCAAGCATTATGCAGACATTTATCTTTTGTTTCTATGACAAGTATTCCTTAAGTTACAGTTAATTTTTCTGACGCGTTTCTGAAAGGACTTCACTGAGGGAGAACAAAACGCGCATCATGTTTATTTTCTTATTTTTGCAAAAAGCACAACATTCTGTTTTTATTGGGGGTGGACAGAAAAAAACTAGACACTTTAACGTTTTAAATGATGTATAAATCATATCTGTATGTCCAAAATCAGCAAAGTAATCTAAGTCTCTTTGCAGAGTGATTGAAAAATAAAGAGTTTGCGGCGCCCCCGCCGTGGTTGACCGCAGAGAGTTAACACCAAGCATATCTGCAGACTCTGTTGACTCTCTCCTTGATTCCTTTAATTCGCAATTAAGAGTGCAATCGATGATATTGCTCCTGTAAAAGTCAGGAAGAAGAATGGTAGGCAAAAATCACCTTAGAGAAACTCAACAGCGGTACAGAATACGAAGAGACAATGCAGAAAAGCTGAGCGCATGTGGCGGAAGACAAAACTTCATTTCATTTCATTTATTTATTTATTTCAAGCAAATAGTATAACAATGGAAGAATACTCAATAATAATAATAACTAGCACTTATGCTTGAAATGGAGTGGGGAGAAGTAAAACTTATTGAACCCCACCCCAGTCTATTAAAGAATTTATACAAACCGAACAAAATGCTTCCGTCTTCAATTATAACAATGGAATAAAGAAAGAGAGAAAAAAACATAAAATAAATAATGGTAATAATAATACCTCATTAAGAAACATTATTCTAGTAGTGTATGTGCACAACCATACATACAGACATACTATACATGTTCATAATATTCAAAAATTACTGCAAGTAACATTGAAGTCACTGTTATGTACCCTTGTGGTATTCCGTCTACCATTGTTGGTAGTTATTCATTATTTCTATTTACCCTTGAGGTATTCAGTCTACCATTGTTGGTAGCTGTCTGTCATTGTTATGTACCCTTGTGTGTATTTTGTCTACCATTGTTGGTATTTGATAAATCAAAACTTGTAGTCCATTATAATCCATATAAAGACACCCTTCATACTTTCAATGTGGAACTAGGCAAAGCTAGACAGACTTTCTTGTCAAATATTATAAACAGCAACATAAACAACACACGCACTATTTTTGCTACTATAGAGAGACTAACAAATTCCCCAAGTCAAATTCCAAGTGAAATGCTCTCAGACAGCAAATGTAGTGAGTTTGCTAACTTCTTCTCTGAGAAAATCAATAATATCAGAATGGTGATCAGCAAAGTAGTTACGATGTCTGATTTCGAAGCAGTTGATGGTAAAATTTTGGAAGAAACAGTACAGCATCTTAAAACATCAATCTGCGGCCTTGACACACTCCCAACATCTTTTTTCAAAAATGTCTTTAACTGTTTAGAGGAAGATCTCCTAGAAATGGTAAATTCATCACTTATCTCTGGGACTTTTTCAAAGTCCCTTAAAACTGCAGTTGTTAAGCCCCTCCTGAAAAAGAGCAACTTGGATAACACTGTATTGAGCAACTACAGGCCCATTTCAAATCTTCCTTTCATAGGCAAGATCATTGAAAATTTGTTTTCAATCAGCTGAACAAATTCTTAATCTCTAATGGTTACTTTAACATTTTTCAATCTGGTTTCCGACCACTTCACAGTACAGAGACAGCGCTCATAAAGATAATAAATGATATTTGCCTCAATACAGACACAGGCAAACTATCAGTGCTGGTACTACTCAACCTCAGTGCTGCTTTTGACACTGTCGATCACAACATACTTCTTGACAGGCTGAAAAACTGGGTCTGGCTTTCTGGGATAGTCCTTAAATGGTTTAGGTCATACTTAGAAGTGAGAGGTTATTATGCGAGTATGGGTGGCCATAAATCTGAGTGGACATCTATGGCATGCGGAGTCCTGCAAGGCTCAATTCTTGCGCCACTCCTGGTTAACCTGTATATGCTCCCACTAAGCCAAATAATGAGAGAGAACCAAATTGCCTATCACAGTTATGCAGACGACACCCAGATATACTTAGCTCTATCCCCTAATGACTACAGCCCCATTGACTCCCTTTGCAAATGCATTGATGAAGTTAACAGTTGGATGTGCCAAAACTTTCTTCAGTTAAACAAAGAGAAAACTGAAGTCATTGCATTTGGAAACAAAGATGAAGTTCTCAAGGTGAATGCATACCTTGACGCTAGGGGTCAAACAACTAAAAATCAAGTAAGGATTCTTGGTGTGATTCTGGAGTCGGACCTTAGTTTTAGTAGTATGGTAGAGAAATTTTGAGTGTTTTGTCTTACAGATTAGTATAAATGTTTTATATGGTATGTTTTTAATGTCTACATGAATAAAGTTGTCTCTCTGTGGCTTGAACATGAATGTGTAGGTCCACAGCTGGGCCTGGAGGAGATAAGGGTGTCCATGGTAAGGATAGCAAATAGTTGTATGATGTGTTAGAGAACAAAGACACTGAGTTTTACCACCCATGGAAGGATTTATGTACCAGCTTGGAATGTTATAGAGATAAAGCCACAGCATCACCAAGTTGTCATGAGTTATGAGAAGGAGCTAAGGGGCCTGAAGGTAGGAGTCTGCTGGACATTGGGATAGTACAGAGTGAAAGAAAGGCAGGGCTACTGGACCACTATTGGACCACTATATAATATACTGAAAAACTCAGAACGGGGTCATTGTCATTATCATTTTACCAGGTGTACACCCTATGACCAGTATATTGTGTTTCAAGCTGTCTGACACAATTCTTTAATAAAATACTTTGAAGAGAATTTTGCATCTCAACCGTCTCTGATTCTCCTGAAAAAATCCACGACAGTAGTTGGCACATCTGCACACAAAATAGGAAAATCAAACACTAACTTTGTCAACTCTGACCTCTGTACATCTGATAGATGCAAAAGCAAAGCATCCAAATTTTGAAGAGTCTTGGAATTCTTTAACTGGGAAGCAAAACACAGTCTCCAGGGACAATCACATCCTCCCCTCCCTTCACAAAAAGAGATTGAACATGATCAAGAGAGGTACTAGAAACAGTAACAACTGGACTTACTGGTTGACTTTAAGAATTATGAGAATGATACGGCTTAAGTAAATTCACATGAAAACATTGCTTTGCTTTTCGTATCTGGAGTTGCAATTTGATAATTTTGGTCAGTGATTTTTCGCAGAACAGTACGGAGTCGGACCAGTAAATCATGCACAAAGATCCAGATGAAGGCAACACAACTAGCACCTGATCACCTGGTGTAAAAACACGAGATTCTACATGTTTATCATAGTAGTTCTTCACCATACTCTGCGCTCCGACAAGATTTTTCTGCGCACTTACGCCAAAAATAAACGTCTACGAAAACCATTCACATATTCTAACAAATTCTGTGGAGGATCATCTTCACACAGTCCTTCCCTCAAAACAGAGAGAGGACCTCGTACGCTGTGACCAAAAACCAGATCATTTGGACTAAACCTCAAGTTCTCTTGTTGTACTTCGCTAGCTGCAAGTAATAACCAGGGTAACCCTTCCACCCAGTAACGGTTCAACTTCACACAGTAAGCACGTAACAATGCTTTTAATGTTTGGTGAAATCGTTCAAGCGCACCTTGACTTTATGGGTGATATGCACTTGATTGATTATGTCTCACCTTGAGCACTCTCAAAATCTCATCAAACATACGTGAAGTGAAATTTGACCCTTTATCACTCTGAATAATCTTGGGTATCCCTAAAACAGAAATGAATTGAGTTAGAGCGTTCACAACTGCTTTAGTGGTAATTTTACTGTTAGGGTAAGCTGTCGGATACAGAGTTGCCTGACACATTACAGTCAGCAAATATACATTGCCTGATTTAGAGTAGGCAATGGACCCACACAATCAATTATTACATGTTTGAAAGGTTTACTTGTAACAATTATAGGAGATAGAGGAACTGGTTTCAAAGATTGATTCGGTTTGCCTGTTAACTGACATGTATGGCACGTTTTAATGAAGGCTGAGATATCCTTCTTCAAACATGGCCAATAGAACTCGGTCATAAGTTTTATTACCTCCTAAATGAACTGCTACTTCACCATGAGCAACCTTCATTACCATTTCATGAAAAGGCTTTCGTACCACCACTTGAATTACATCCTCTCCAATCAAGCCTTTTTTACAAGGAACATATTTCCTCAAAAGTAGCTCATCTTGGATAAAATATCCACTGACACCACTTCTCACCTCTTCTGATGAAATAACATCCTCAAACAATTTCTGCAACCCAGGATAATTTTGTTGGGCCATTACCAACTCCCTATTTGAAATTCACGAGTTCACACTTACATATAATTTATAGAGTAATTTAGAATGCGTGTTTGGCGTGCTGTCCGGGGAAGGGCTTCGAGCTCGGACTTGGCCCGAACCCAGAGTACCCCCCCATGTAAGTGTTTTTTAGAACTAGAAGTGTGGAGAAGGGGTGGTGGGGGGATGCTACAAACTGTCAATGGATGGCGGGTAAGACTGATGAGTCTATATGTACCCTCTCATGGTTAATTGCTGAGTGTTTCCACCTGTGTATAATTGCTGAGTGATTCTACCTGTGTATAATGGCTGAGTGCTTCCACCTGTGATTAATTATCTGAACGTGCTCCTCCCAAACTTTGTTAATAAAACATCATAAGGAGAAAGAGTAGACAAACCAGGCAGTGCATAGTGGTGGGCAGAGCGAGGCTTCGTGAAACACTGAAACAGTTGAATCAATTGTGCCGTATGTTTCGAGGCTTCGAAACATCAATCCGAAACCGCCTCCACAGTGACACCTAGCGGTCGTTTGCATGTCTTTACATGAAGCAGCCTTGACAAGATTTTAAACGAGCGCTGACAAATTGTATCCCACATGTTGTTTGATTGACACACAAGTGATAGGATGGGAGAGTGGATAGTGTTCTCGACTTTCATGCGTAGCTCTTAGGATCGAACCCGGGAAATGCATGCGCTAACTCATAATAAAATGCTTTTTGTTGTTTTAACATCTGTTTGACAACTACATGAGCTTTTAGGCTCACAATTGTCGATAATAGGCTATTCGGGTCTATTTAATAAAAAAAAAATGGAATAGAGATATACCAAATAAATAATAAGAGATTCATAAAATATATCAAGCCATAATATGCCACATTGTTTACATATAAAGATCTTTATTCAAATATATAAATTGTTCTGTGTTGATAAACTCAACCAGATTCTTTTTTACATATAATTTCTCCAGCCTTTGAAAACATTCTCACACAAGGGACACTTTTGCTGGCATGCATTTTTTTGTAAGTGTTACATACATATGATGAAAAATTACTTCTTTTCAGTAAATTATAGTATTTGATCTTGCCAAAAACGCATCTATGATGTATTGTCAGATTTGTTTCCTACCCTGTCAGTTTAAGATTCGACGCAGATTCGACAGGTACGCCACCTTTCGAAATACTTGTGAAATGCACCGCTTGGTGTTTCGAATCACTTCATCACGTGACATGGGTGTTTCGAATCACATTTCGGAGCAGTGTTTCGAAACATTTACGCTTCGGGATCTCGACACAGTGTCGAAACGTCAGTTTCGCGGGAGCCATCCCTAGCAGTGCATACTTTGACACTTTTTCTTCACAAAATGCCTCACGACTCTTAGAATGTGTTACCACACATGATGTAAATACCTCAGGGAACTTCTTCTAAAATAATAAGGTCACGTAACTTCTCAAAGTTATCAACATCTGAAGCAATGCACCAACGATCAAAGTGTGAAAAAAGATCTCTTACCACCTCAGAATGCGTTTAGCGGTCACCTTTCCTTCAGTTCCTAAAACGCTGGTGGTATGCTTCAGGAACTAACCCATACACCTTTAGAATTGTCACTTTTACCTTGTCATAATCTCACCGGTCCTCCATCGGAAGAGCTGCATATGCCTTCTGTGCTTTGCCTGTAATCACAGTTTGGAGCATAACCATTCGTACAGCTTTTGGCCAATTCCTTTCTTCAGCAAGAGTCTCAAACAAAGAGAAAAACACATCTGGATCATGTTCGTTAAATTTAGGGAGCAATCTCAAATTACTAGCCATATCTAAACCACCATAGTTTCTTTCACCAAGCTCAATAGGTAATCTGCCTTCCTTTGCTAACTTTAAATGCTCCGCTTGGAACTCAAACTCGCATGTTGATTTTTCAACTTCTAATTGTTTCTGTGCAAATTCAATTGTACTTTGTTTGAGCAAGTTATCAGTTCTTAATTTCTCCATCTCAAACTCATATATCCTAGTTACCTTGACCAATTCCTTATCATGATTCTGTTGCATTTGCTAAATTTCTTTTCTTTGTTCAAAAGACAACCCTGAAAAAATATACACCGCATTTCTCTCAGCCTCATGTTTTTTTCTGTGTGGAAACGATTAAAAGTTTATTTTCAATCTACCAATTTCTCACGATAGAACAAAGTTCCTTTTTCTTTATTTGTTTATCTACATCACCAATTTTAAAATGGTCTACAAGTTCCCACAACTTTTGCTTCACAAACAAATTCAACACGTCCTCTGATGGAGCTTTAACAAATTCTTCAATGGATGCCATATTTACATCTTAAACTTGCTGGCTAATTTATTCAATTGAAAAGCAAGTGCATTTAAAAACAACAGACACAGATCAAACATATGTTCACTCTTTCCCCTTCTACACTGCCTAATCACACTGTACTGTCATGGGCTTGCCAGATCTTTTGTAATAGACTCAGGTTTGAGTGTATCTGGCAAGACCATGGCAGTACTATGTTCTGTGTGGGAGCATGTGGAGGAATATAGTTTTGTGGCTTCCACATGTTCCCAGTGTTTTGTGGCTGTCATGGTCTTGCCTGATCCTGGTCATTATCCAGGTTGGATGTTAGAGGGCAAGGCTATGGCAGCATTGTGTTTATGTGGGAACACGTGTGTTTTCACATCATGTATGTGTGACACGTGTTCCCAGTGTCTTGTCACTTTTACCCTACTCCCTTATGTACTCGTGTCTTACGTGATTAATTATGTTCACCTGTTCCTCATTGATGTGCTGTCTTTATTAGGCCCTTGTGTTCTCTTTGTGGTGTGCGTGCGTTGTTGTAATTTAGTGTTGATGTACTCAGTTACATGTTCCAGTTATTCTCTTGTTCTACTTTGTGTTCCACCACAGTGTTATTATTTCATGTTCTGTTTTACCCCCACGTGGGTTTGTTTTGTTCTGTTTTATTAAAATACATAGTTATTTACTACTACCTTCGAATTCGTGGGACATTTTTAAATATAAACTCAATCTCCCAAATAATGCAATAAACAATGATTTGCTTGTTCCTTTCACATTTACACGAATCCAACAGAAGATTAATGTCCAAAAAGCCATTCTCGTTAAGGCGGATCATAACGAGAACTCCTCGAATGCGGCTGTGGTCTCCCGCAACCTCCATACCCCTCGAGACACCGGTAGTCACATAACGGGCAAACAACTCCAACAAGCACAAAGTCTCGTCTCTCTCTCTTCCCTCATCAGTTCAAACGAGTCCCTTTTAAAGAGTGCTGATTTGGGTTCGAGGCCCACCTAAACCGGTCTATTAAATGAGAGGTTGATCGAGGTTGTTTCTCATGACACTGCTAGTTTTAATATGTATGAACCAGCAGATAAAAACAGATACAATATCATCCAGCAAGTTGGATGAGAGACTTCTTACAAAATGAGTGCAATCTCAACACCAGAGGCTTCCTTTCTGTCCTGATCTCCATTATTATGCAAGTCATGGAAAAGACCATTCTCTGACCATGTTTACGCAAGCACTTCAGTTTTTTATGTTGCCATGAGTGGCTTCAACCCTAAAGCGTCCAACATTGTCAAATATATATATTTGTGTATAAAGCCCTATCAGGGCATGCCTTCCTGGGGAGTGTGGGATTTATCCGCCATTTGCAGGTTCCCATGCCTCTCAGTGCCCTCCTCAGTGGCGGAGCCAGAGGGCTAATTAGTCCTTGCCACCCCTTTTGCCACCCCGCTGAAAACATTACACTGTTTGATTTTTACGAACATTTCTCAAATCTCCCAGCGGACGTGAATGCGCAGCACGCACAAGCGTGTAGCGTGCTGTTGCTGCTACACTTTTCATTAGGCTTGTTCGACTTCATGCGGCGCCGCAAGAACCGACAGCCTATGACGTCAAAGTTCCACGAGAGCGACTTAACAGCAAAGTCCTCCGTATGATTTCGCGAATCGCTCTCGCGGTACTTTGAAGTAATCCAGCTGTCGATTCTTGTGGCGCCGCATGAAGTCAAACAAGCCTATTGGTTAAGCTGACACGCAGCTCCTTTGTGCTCCAAAACATAACGCAGCAGCACACACAGGATCGATGAAGAGCGTTTTGCTGGTATATACGGCTTTTATTGGTATTAAATTAAACAAAGTACTGTTTTAACGGCGAGTAAGGGAGACGGTGCACTGTAGTGCTTAGCATTAATACTTCAATGAGCCTTACTCGCCTAGTGAAACTGACTAATACTGTCACGCCTGCGTGAAGATGCTTAAAACAATAAAAACATGTCTTTAGCAAATGTTCAGCAACAATCAAAGACATTAGGTAGGCTTATTCATATTGGCATGTGTAATGCAGCATTTTGAACTTAATTAAACCACCGTGGACATAGTACAGGGATGTAAACAGTGCGCTTTTCGGCGCCTCATGCTTTTTTCACATCAGTTTGGGTGACTTGGGTCTGAGAGGGTTGGATTTTAATTTCACAAAGTCATCTGAAGCCATTCCATAGCTTAATGTGAGGGACAGAAGTCTATTAACATCATTAAATTAATGATTAAATTAAATAATCATTAAATTAATCCCTTCTCCCTTAACATAACATGTCTAGACGTCTTTAAGCAATTTTCCTTGTGTTGTCAAATAGGCTAGACCTCAATACTCAGATCTTCGTAATGTATTACTTTAGTATTTGTATTATTAGTATCGGTGTACTTATGGTAAATAAAAACAAGCAAATTGTTCCAAAGTTTGGTTTCTTCATGAGGTGTGTAACCAAGTTTTCCTTTAAGACAGCAGAATGAAGAGAAAAAGCGATATTACCAACTTCTTTCTAAAAAAACAAAAGTCAGGTACAGATCAGGGACAAACAGATCCCAGTTGTTCTATTTTTGCTGTATACTTAATACATATAGGCTATAATTGTGTACATTTTGGAAAATAAACAACTTTAATTTTATCTATCTACATTTTGTGGAAAATAATTTATTTTTAGTGTAATTGAACACTTTGTATATTGAACCCCAAAATAATACCTTGCCACCCCTGTTTTAAAAATCTAGCTCCGCCACTGGCCCTCCTGTATTAACTGTGAACACTCTGCCTCTCGTAGTACAGAGCACAGTACATCAGGTTCCCTTGGTAAAAATTATTATAGCATGGAAAAACATTCCAAACATATCTCAATGGGTGTTATGTACAAAAATGTAGGCTACATCACTAATTTTAGAGCAGGAATTGGAATTCCTTTTATTTAAAGGCTATACAGAACCATCACAAAATTATGGTTCATGATGTTGATGGTCACTCACATTATGTCACAAATCAGATCCGAGGACTGGTTTGTGTCAATGGATTTTTGCTGCTCACAGAATCTCAGGTTTTCCTTTGGGGGCATGGCATACCAATATTCCCTTCGGCCTAGCTCTATCCCTTCACACATTTACAAAATGTGTAAATGCTGCCCTGACGCCATTGCATCTTTAGGGTATTTGCATACTATTTATATGGACGATTAGCTAATATTAGCCCAGTCAGCACAGATGGCAGCACAGAATTGAGATGTTGTGCTTGCACATCTAAGACACCTAGGGTTGAGACTGAACACCAAGAAAAGTATGTTAGTCCCAACGCAGGTGATCACATTTTGGGGATAATATGGAACTTGACGACGATGCAGGCACAGATGTCTCCTGCTCGTGTAATGTCCATTTTTCAAAGAAGTGAATTAGATGAAGCTAGGTGAATGGCACACCATGTGGTGGTTTTAGAAACAGGGTTTTTCCCAGAGGGGCAACCCTTTTTGCATGTTCAGGGTTACGCACACATGTCTTCGTACTCTAGAATATGGAAAGATTTTGGGTTTCTGTCTAAAGGCACGGAGTTAGGTGTGGTCTGTCGCTGCATGACATTAATGACAGATGGATCTCTGTTAAGCTGAGGATTGGCTATGGAAGGCCAAAAGGAAAAATGTCCAATCAGCTAAACGCCAGGAAAAGTGTGCTTCTCCAGTACAGAGGACCTCTTTTCTGGGCATGGTATGAATTTCAATGACTGCAGGCACGGTTGTCTCATGCTCGTATTGAATCCATCATTTAACCATGGAGTTCCTTGAGGGGCAACTTTTTTCTCATGATCAAGCTCACCAAAGATGCTTTGTGCCTTAGTGTTATGTAAGAAACAATGGTTCCTTTCGGCCAGTGTTGGTTTTTCACCATGTTCAAGGTTACGCACGCATGTCTTCGTGCCCTAAGAATATGGAAAAATGCCGGGTTTCTGTCTAAAGGCCCGAGGTTAGGTGCGGTCTGTTGTCGCATGACATTAACCCCCAGGGGTCCAAAAACGCGGGGACGCGTTTTGACGTGTTTTCTCCTTATCATAGCAGAATCAACTTAAAATACTCCATCATTAATAATCAAACACTTACGTGTTTGACACCATTTGAAACTCTGAAGGGTCCTCTGTAATTAGTGTACATTCACAATAACAAGAGATCTTTGTGTTTTTGTCAAATAAAGAAAATAAACAGGGTGCGCATTTAGACATTACTGTCTCAGCCAGCTGTCTCTCAAATCACATTACAAAAATCAATTGAAACTCCGCGAATACTCGTCACACAAACATGATACACATATCCAAAGAAAGCCTGAAATGTCTACTTTTAAACAAGCTAATTATAATCAAAAACAAATATTTCCTGTTTATATAATCTGCATTGAAGTAAAGAGCGTACCGTTTTTCCTGGCTGAGCTCATTATCTCTAATGCGCTCATGCCCACAGGCTGTTGACATGGTAATGAAGAGACCAGCAGTTCCAACAATAATAAACAAAGCGTAAAGTTTGATCAGATTTAAAGACTTTACCGCATGTTTGGATTAGAAACTTTATACACACATGTGAGGAATATCTTCATTTATGTCTAGACATTGAGGAAGAGAAGCGTTTATCTGTAACGTTACCTAAGAAGAAGAACAATGGAAGACGCAATGGAGGAGGATATATTCCTGAAGAAACAGTAAGTCATTTGTCTTCATTTATATTTGCTATCATGTAATATGTTATGGCTTGTGCAGTTCAGCCTACATACAGTAAGCAACCTCAGCAGACTGCACGCTTCGGATTGAAAAACTTTCGCATTGTTTACAAACGAGTTCGCGTGATCACGTAACGGCGGATTTCATTGTTACATGCTGTAACAGTGTTAAACACAGTTATTCACTTTCGTATCCTTCATGGCAACTTTGAGTAATGCTGCACTGCTGTATCTTTTAAGTGTGTGCTGTAATATGATTCCATGTTTACATGCTTATTTACAAATGAGTTTGCGTGATCACGTAATGGCGGATTTCATTGTTACATGCTGTACAGTGTTAGACACAGTTATTCAGTTTCGTATCCTTCATGGCAACTTTGAGTAATGCTGCACTGCGGGATCTGCTGTAATATGACATTGTTTACATGCAATGCATTCCATACATTGCGCTTTACACGCGATACCGTTTTATTATGAGCGCCGCGTTGTTTCCACGGAGACGCGAGCTCGCACACATGGACATATGCGATGTGTTTTTAACACAGTCATCTGAAAACAGCTTTTTATATAACTAATCATTGCAGATGTTTTTCTGAGATACTAATTTAGTTTATGTGCATGATAGTTTATCTGAATGTAGTGCTATCATTTACCCATCAGTTATGTATGCAGGGGTATTTCTGTGGACAATTTATGCTAACAGCTGTTCATAACCCTCTTACAGGTCTGCATCCCTCTCATCAGTACAAAACTATGAAGTGGAAAAACATATTCACACTTTTTGGACATAAAGTTATATGGTAACATGAGCCACATGAAGTTTACAGCCCTGTTGTTTATCAGTTTCTTATACAAGTTAAGTTTTTGAATAGGGTTCGTTTCCAAATAAACTGATAATGTCCTAAAAAAAATTCCAATCAGCTAAACGCCAGAAAAAGTATGCTTCTCGAGTACAGAGGACCTCTTTTCTGGGCGTAGTATGGATTTCAACGACTGCAGGCACAGTTGTCTCCTGCTTGTATAGAATCCATCCTTTAACCATGGGGTTCCCTGAGGGGCAACCCGTTTCTCATGATCAAGGTCACACGCAGATGCTTTGTGCTTTAGTATTACGGAAGAAACCATAATTCCTTTCCCAGGAAGGCCAATATTGGGGGCTCAGGGTCGTCACATCAGGCTTATGACGGATGCATTCCTCTAAGGCCGGAAAGTGGCTATGGAAGACCATAAGGTCAAAATCTATGTAAGTCCACATGGAGCAGAAATTCTGCTGAGGCAGGCGTTGAGCTCGGGGAAATGAAGACTCCACCCTCACGTTGAGGAGCAAGTCTGGCTCAGGTTCGGCCAAGCGAAAGCTGACCTGTTTGCAATTCAGGAGTTCACATAGTACACTTTGGTTTTCTCTCTCTCATCCATTCCCACTCGGGCCTAACCCTAACCGGGCTGGATGCCATGACACAGGAAGGGCCTGAGGGCCTCCGGTATGTTTTTCCCCAATTACTCTGCTCCCGGGAGTTCTGCAGAAGGTCCGGCAGCACAGGCAGAGCTGTTGCTCATAGCATCGTGTTGGGCGACCGGAGAATCGTTTCGGACCTGGTCTCCCTCCTAGATGGCTTCCAATTTCAGGGGCCGATCTGGAGGGATCGGTAGTCTTAGGCAAGGGACACTGTGTTTTACCCCTGCCTAGAGTTTTTGGGTCTGGCCTCTGAGGAGGCTTATATGACCCAGTTAACTGCCCCATGGTAAAGTTCTGGAGTTTTTATAGTAGCAGTGCGCAGCAGGGCAGTCTCCTTTGACCATTAACCTCTTGAAAAGCACCCCCATTCTGGCCCTAAACCATGAAAATACCTACTTTCACTAAAAGGGCTGTTTTTACTAAACCATTAGTATACCATAGAGTATAAGCATAACTGTGGTATCATTAGATAGAAGACACTTTGAGCTTCATTTTCCATGTTTTAAAATAATTTTAAGATAAAAATTAAAAAAGTAAGAGAGGCTGAAGTACATTGTAATAAAAAAATTTTTGCATAACATCTTTTTAACACTAAAAATCTTAATGATAAATATATGTGTGAAACCTAGAAATGCAATGATGCCAAAGCCACAAGTCTAAAGAAGTTATGTTTCACGTTTGAAGTCAATAGACCCTAAAATGAGGTTCTTGCAAGAGTTTTTGTAAGACTAGTGCCTTTTTTAAGTGCCAGTCAGCCACAAAATAAAAGTCTTTTGTTTACATGCATTAACGTTTGTTCTTTTTATTATTTATCCTTATATAAGCATATAAAATGCCGTATCCACACCAGGAAATAAAGCTTCACACAAAGATCATTGAATTCGTTATCTAATTGGCTACACGTTCTGTCTATCAATATTTTCCTTGAAGTCATTGGAGGAACGCGCGAGTCAGATGAAGTCACGATATTTGACAACGCTGTTTGGATATTATGTATTATACTCCCGCCTACTTTTACAAACAAGTTTGACTGCTGGTTTTGAACGCGAGTGTAATCTCATATACAAGTGTTACGATGAAATAGTCACCAGATTGTATATTATAATCTATTACAAGACGTGCATGTGAAATCTGATGTAAGCAATGGACAATATATCAATATTTCACGGATTATACGCATTTGTGGACAAAAATGGTCATTGGATGTACTTTGTTGGAGAGTTTTTATGGGTTATTTACACATCTGAAACAGACTGGATTCAATTTGCGTTCCTTATACCAGCACAAGGGTAAGGAGTCAGCTTATTTTATGCATGTTGTCATCTGGACTTCTGTAACAAAATACTATATTTATGATGCTAGAGCAATTGTATCTCAAAACGGACACCATACACTGATGCTAAACCCTTAGACCTTTTAAACGATGTACAGCAATGTCATTATTATTGTTTGTTTGTACACAGTAGGCTATATATATAGGGTTAGCAGCATTAAAAAAAACTGACGTTTTTACGTGCACGAACTAGTGCGCGTCGAGAGGTTAAGGCTTATGTGGCAGTTATATCTGCCTTTCATATCTTAGTGGTTGGTCCCTCATTAAGTAGAGACCATCTATTCATGCGTTTCCTGTGAGGCACTCAGAGGCTGAGGCCTGCGAGTCATCCCTGCTTAGGATCTTTCTTTGGTCCTGGAGGACTTATCAGGGGCTCCGTTTGAGCCATTGGATATCATCTCAGAAATTTTCTTGCTATGAAAACTATATTTCTCCTAGCTATTACCTCCCTTAAGAGGGTAGGAGATTAAGTGTCTCTCTTGGTTTCACTCACCTGCCTTCAAGTTCGCTCCAGGCATGGTGAGGGCTTTCTACACCCTAGGTCGGGGTTACTTGCATAAGGTTCAGAATATTATGCCCACTGGACATGAATGTATGCTTGGGTTCGGCCCGGAACGGGTTCCCGGCCACCAAGAAGACTTTAAGTAGATGGATAGCTGAAGCTATCCCATGTGCTTATGAAGCCTCTTGACGGCCCTTTCCTTTAACTGTCAGAGCGCATTCAACTTGAGGTATGGCATATAGGGCCCTGTGGGCAGGGGCCTCGATCCAGGATATCTGTGATGCGGCAGGCAGGTCCTCACCGCTCACTTTTGTACACTTTTGAGTTGGATCTCAACTCTACTCCTGGGGATCGTGTGCTTTGGTCTCAGTTGTGCTTTCTAAACACAGACAGGCACTTGTAGTCTGGCGGATTGGGTATAACGTTCCCCATAGCGTCAGCTCTGACACAGCGTTGAAGTTCCCTCGAAAGGGAACATCTCAGGTTACTCAGATGCTGCGTCTTCCTGGCCATACCTCTGGCATGCCTGTGTACCCGCTTCGGCTTATGCCAGATAAAGTGGCCGTTCCTTTCTGCTGTATTTATGCTCTCTGGCTTCCGTCTATGACGTCACGCCCAACCATTGGTCGAATTTGATATACATACTCAGACGCCGTCATGCTGTAGGCGTTCCCCATAGTGTCAGCTCTGAGGCAGCATCTCGTTCCCTTCTCAGGGAACAATGGTTACATACTTAACCTGAGACGTTTTGTTGCCTGTCTGTTGATTTCTTGTTTTATAATTAAAGTTTATCATTTTGATTAATTATCCGAATCTCAGTCATCTCTTTCTGCAAGCACGCCCAACATCAGTGCAGCTATTTTTAGTTACGGCAGTTCAAACACAAATTTTAGTCTGAGTCTTGACTTAAAACCTTTCTGAGAGATCACTACTAAAATTCTCCTTTTGGAAAATGAAACACTTGACAAACTCTTGTTAGGAATGATTCTCCTAAAATAAAATAAAAAATGATAAAATAATTTAATTTAATTAATATTTTAACTGTTAGTTTTACTTACTGAAGTTTTTTGGTTTCTTTAATCACAAGCTGCAGTCGCACAAGAACTTCATCTGCTGTATTTTTATCTCCAATAAATGGTTTTAGATCAAGTTCATCCAAATGCTGCTCAGACATCAACAACACAAAAACTAAAGCTGCCCACTGTGAAGAGGAGAGTTTGGTCCATCTTACTGATCCATATTTCACATAACGTTGAATCTCCTCCACCAGTGAATCATCACCCAGTTCATTCAGACAGTAAATCAGATTGATGGATTTCTCTGTGGACAGATTCTCATTCATCTTCTGTTTAATGTACTCAACAGTTTTCTCTTTCTTGTAGGAGCATCTTCTCATCTGTGTCAGTAGATCCTGTAAGAGAATCTGATTGGACTCCAGTGAAAGACCCAGAAGAAAACGCAGGAAAAGATCCAGATGTCCATTCTTACTCTGTAAAGCTTCATATACAGCTCGATGATGCAAATTGATTAATAGATAATCTTTTAGTGATTTATGTTTTATTTTGCCCAAAACTTTAGAAAACTGATTTTCATCAAACACATATCTGTTGTTGTTTGTGAAGGAGATGTGAGCATAAAGAGCTGCTAGATGTTCCTGGATGCTGAGATGAACAAAGCAGTAAACTTTCCCCTGATACAAACCAAACTCCTCTCTGAAGATCTGAGTACACAATCCTGAGTACACTGATGCTTCTGCTACATCAATGCCACACTCTCTCAGGTCTTCATCATAGAAGATCAGATTGCCTTTCACAAGCTGCTCAAAAGCCAGTTTCCCCAGTTTGAAGATCATGTCTTCATCTTTCTTCTCATAGTCCTTCTGATGTTTGATGTTTGTCTGAATGATCAGGAAGTGTGTGTACATTTGAGTGAGAGTCTTCGGGATCTCTCTTCTCTCTGCTTCACTCAATATTCTCTCTAGAACAGTGACTGAAATCCAGCAGAAGACTGGGATGTGACACATAATGTAGAGACTCCTGGATGACTTCAGGTGTGAGATGATTTGATCAGACAGACTCTCATCACTGATTCTCTTCCTGAAGTATTCCTCCTTCTGTGGGTCAGTGAAGCCTCGTACCTCTGTGACTCGATCAACACACTCAGAGGGGATGAGATCAGCTGCTGCTGGTCTGGAGGTGATCCAGATGAGAGCAGAGGGAAACAGATTCCCCTTGATGAGGTTTGCCAGCATCACGTCCACTGAGGTTGATTCACTTACATCACACAACCTCACACTGCTGTGAAAATCCAGAGACAGACGACACTCATCCAAACCATCAAAGATGAACAACACTTTATATTCATCACTGAAGATTTTCATTTCTTTTGTTTGTGGGAAGAAAAGATGAAGAAGATCTAAAAGACTGAGTGTTTTGTCCTTCATCAAATTGATCTCTCTGAAAGGAAGTGGAAATATGAGGTGGACGTCCTGATTCTCTTTCTCTTCAGCCCAGTCCAGAATGAACTTCTGTACAGAGACTGTTTTTCCAATGCCAGCGACTCCCTTTGTCAGCACACTTCTGATGTGTTTGTCTTGTTCAGGTAAAGGTTTAAAGATGTCATTACATTTGATTGGTGTCTCCTCTGTTGTTGTTCTTCTGGATTGTGTCTCAATCTGTCTCACCTCATGTTCATTACTGATCTCTCCACTTTCACTCTCTGTGATGTAGAGCTCTGTGTAGATCTCATTCAGTAGTGTTGGGTTTCTCTTATTTGATGTTACTTCATACAAACACTCAAACTTCTTCCTCAGATTTGATCTGAATGTGTTCAGGACTTCAGCATGATCAGAGTCATGACTGTAAATTAAAAATTATAAAGTCAGATTATTACACAAATACCTGTAAGAGTAAAAATGTAAAGAACAAAATGTTTGTATCATAAGACAAAGGACTCTTAATGGTTTGTAAAATGTTACATTTAGGTCAACATTTTCTAGCATTTTTACTAAATAAAACAAAATCCTATAATTCACCTGAAATGAGGACTCATGTTTTCGTTGAAGTATTGTGGTTGATTCTCAGATTGCTCAATCTTCCTCCTCTTACGGTCAGGTTCTGTTATTCGTCTGGGTGGCAAGAATGAGAATCAAGAATTTCTTTACACTTTAATATTAGTGGAAATTTCATGTAACTTTATTACCTTTACAGTTTTTACACTGCTGTGAATTAGAGATGTGCACGAATGGTTAAATATTGAATCTGCAATTATAATTAGAAATGCTATTTGAATGTTTGTTTTTAACTCTTTCGCCACCATTAGCAAGTTAACTCATCAATTAAGAGAAATTGCTTCACTGCCAATGACAAGTTTTTTTGGCAGTCAGCAATACCGCTATTATCCACCAAATGGCGCTCCTACCCAACTTATGCAACTACAAAGCAACACCTCCTCCCAAACAGTTCAGACACAGCGGGTATTTTGATCATTGCTCTGAATCAGATTTTTATTAGAGGTCTTTCACAAAAATGCAATTATCTCAGCTTTTTGCTCAAAATTTTGTATTTTTGATGAAAACCACCCATATTGGAGAGGTGATATAAAGAGAACAAATGGAGGTAGGATGCAGGTGGGCTTTTTTATTTAACCTGTACTGTTACAGATTTTAATGTAAAGTATGTGTAACCCTTTCTGTCTCTCTCTGCCTGCCTCTAGCACCGCTGCTGCTACTCTGCGCTCTGTTGTATGTGTTTGTGGGTGGTGGTAGAGAGGAGACATGGACACATAAGGATTTGAGATTGTGGCTTGACCATTTAATTCACAGCACGGCATCTAAAGCGTTGATAACATGAACTGATTTAAGTTTTAAATTCAATAAAGTCCATTTCAATGCACATTCATTTCAATAACAGACTTTGCTGCTTATATTATCATACATAGCTTTGCATCAGCCAACCTGTATTAATTACGATCCAAAGAAAGAACAAAAATATGTTTTAACACTCCATATTACTCTCCATTTAGGTATTTAACAGTTTAGTAAACAAAATATTTATATATATATATGCCCTAACACAACAGTGTTATAGTGACATCTTGTGGAGAACACAATACACTGCCCTACATCCACCCCTTCTTTAATTGATGGCGTCCCAGCCATCTGATTAATCAAAACTCTGTGGTCTGATCTAGGACAATCAAAACAATAAACGTGTTCTGAGTGGATATATATAAAGCACATAATGTGTGTAGATAGTGTGTGCAGGGTAGCTAGCTGTTATCAGGGTGCATACAGTACGACTCTGCGGGTTACAACTACGGTACAACTTTCTCCCTCTTTCTATTTTTTGGAGGTCACTCTCCAGTTTCACAACTTGGGATTCAAGTGAGAGTTTGGTTGGGGGATGCCGGTTTCTCCTTGGGTTTCTCCTTGGAAGATTGGGCCCCTTGAGGGGAGGTTGCACCACTATCTGTCACAAGTTTTCTGTCTCTGTCACTTGGTTCCTCTGTGCTCATTTGTTCCTCCTCCTCATTGGCTGTTACATTTTGGGCTCTTTCCAGAGTGTCCTCCAAATCATCACTCCCTGCTCCCTCTTCGCCCTCTGGTTCAATGTCTGCCCTGCTTATCTCACCATCTGACTCTCCCTCTTCTATGATCACTGCTTCGTCTCGTTCCACTGGAAGAAACATACACTGTGTCAACAGGTTTCTATGAACCACTCTCTCTGCTCCTCCATCCTCTGGCCGCACCACTTACACAGGTAAACTTGGTTGCTTACTGACCACAACTAAGGCTGTGCCTCCCATCGGTCTCCCAACTTCTGCCTCCCCTCCACATGACAGACCTTGACTAAGACTCTATCACCCGGACTGAAATCTTCACTCTTGGCTCTTTTATTGTAATATTTTTTCTGATGTCATTTAGCCAGTTGAGATGTCTCATTTGCCAGGGCATAGGCCTGTGTCAGGGACTCATACAAGGTCTGAACATACTTGCTGTATTCACATGGCTGGTTCACTTTGGGGGACCCGAAGTTGAGATCCACTGGGAGCCTCGGATGTCGACCAAACATAAGGTAGTATGGGCTATAGCCAGTAGAGTCATGTCGCGAGCAGTTATATGCGTGTGTCATGGCATCCACATGCTCGTGCCACCAGGGCTCCAGTGTTCCCAGCATGTTCATCAGGGTGGGGTTAAAACTTTCCGTGGTTCCGTTGCCCTGGGGGTGGTAGGGTGTGGTATGGGTTTTAGTGATGCCAGTACACTTGCACAGCTGACAAGGGGGGCCCTGATGTTGGCTGTGGGAGTTTTTCTAAGGCAGCACCTCTCACACTGTTCACACCAAGCCTTGATCTCCTGGAACATTCTTGGCCAGTAAAATCTTTCCCTTGTTGTCTGTAGTGTCCTCTCAAACCCCAGATGCCCTGAGTCATTGTGAAGAGCTGTTTTTATGGTTTCGCACAGCTTTTCTGGCAATATTAGTTGCTCCACCACCCCTTTATGTCAATCTCTGAGTCTGCGATACAGGATCCCATTTTTTACCACTAACCTTTGCCACTCTTTTTAAGAGAAGACCCCCAGTGGCCCCCACTTCCATCCTCTCTTTGTTGGTGGCTTATGGTTCCTGCTTTTAAAGTGGAGGATGGGACCAATGACTCTATCTTCCTTCTGCCCAGCTCGAAGCTCCTGAGTGGTCATAGCAGGCAATGCCTCCATCCCCACATCCACATACACTGCACTGGGCTCCAGTGGCTGACCGCTTTTTAGGCTCCTCTGAAACAGCTGTGTATTCGCCTGAGACTTCCTCAGGGTCCTGGGTGGTTTGTGCCTCCCTACGTGAGAGGGCGTCAGCGTTGGAGTTATCCTTTCCACTCCGATACTGGATGTCAAAATCAAATACGGACAGATGAGAAACCCAGCGCTGACCTGTGGCGTTGAGTTTGGCTGAGGTCATTACATATTTGAGAGGGTTATTGTCTGTTAGAACAGAGAACTTCCGGCCATAGAGGTGGTCATGGAACTTATACGTCACGGCCCACTTGAGGGCGAGGAACTCAAGTTTGTGCACCGGATACCTTGTGTCAGGTGGGCTCAAGCCTCTGCTTGCATATGCAATAACCCTTTCCACCCCATCTTGTACCTGCACTAGGACAGCTTCAAGCCCCGTTCCTGAGGCATCTGTCTGCAGCAGAAAGGGCTGGCTGTATAGTCCGGATAACCTAGCACTGGTGCACTTATCAGCTTTTCCTTTAAAGCCTAAAAGGCCTTCTCATATTCAGCAGTCCACAGAAATTGCTTCTCAGGTCCTGGGCTTTTCTGGGTTCCTCGGTTTTTTTTTCTTTCTAGGGTCCCTAGAAGTAAGGCGGTACAACGGAACAGCCATGTTGGAGTAGCCCTTAACATACCTCCTATAGTAGCCCACAAAGCCTAAAAGCTGTAGCACTTCCATACAATTAGTAGGCCTCTCCCAATCCTTGACTTTGTTAATCTTCTCTGGGTCTGTCCTGATGCCCTCTGCAGAAACCAAGTGACCCAAGTATTGCACTTCCTTCCTTACAAGTTGGCACTTGGATGGTTTCAATTTAAGACCGTGCTCCCGAAGCCTATCAAAAGCCAGCTGCAGTCTCTCTAAGTGTTCATTAAAGGACTTGGAAAAAATGATGATGTTGTCCTTGTAAATTAGGAGATGGGTGAAATTTAAGTCCCCGAAACAGGAAATCATCAGCCTTTGAAAGGTGGAGGGCGTGTTTTGCAGCCCAAACGACATTCTGTTTGCCTCAAAGAGCCCCATGGGGGTACTGAATGTCGTCTTGTGCTTGTCTTGTTCTGCAACCTCTACTTGCCAGTATCCAGATGTAAGGTGGAGCAGTGTTAATTTCGTTGACGACGACGATGACGAAAAATATTCGTCAACGAACCTTTTTCACGGACGAAAACTAAATAAAAACTAAATAAAAGTCAGATATGATGACGAAAGTCTGTAACGAAATATAACTGACACTTTAGTCAACGAATAAAAATAAGAAGAAAATGTTAGGGAGGGACGAATGGAGAAGAGATCCAATCAGAGCTACTCATTTTGTTGGACAGTTGGGAAGAAATCCAATCAGAGCGAATCTTTGAGGGTAGGTTGTTCTATGCAGCAGCAGGCAGCAGAGGGATTTTAAAAAGCTGCGTCAAAGTTCGTTTTCACAACAGGTTGTTTACATTATATTTAGTTGTACAGTCTTAGTTACCCAGCTTTGGCTGATTTCAGTTGACTTCGCTCGTTAGCAACATGCTAACATTTTGCGGCGCACCCGGTCGGAAGACATGTCTCATTAACAACACAAATGTCAGAGCTAGCGTCTAATCTGGTCACACTTCAAATATGACAAGACGACAGCCTGTAAAGACAACTCATCCAGAAATACATGCGAAGGTAAGCATACACGCTAAGGTTATTTTATCAGATAAACCACCGTGTTTTCGCTAAACTTGGAATAACATTGAACGAAAGGAATACACATCTGAACTGTATTGATTGTATTGGGTTGTCTGAATTAAAACTGAGTATAAATATTCAGTGTCCTCAAATTGAATGAAATGTGTAACGTTACTATTATAGTAGATGTTGTGGTTTTAGATGACTAGACAAAGTGCGTGCGTAAGTGCGTGTGTGTGTCTCTGTCTGCGTGTGTGTGTATATGTGTGTGCATGTCATTTAGGGAGAATGCATATCTTTTTCAGGGACCATGTATATTTTTAGGTAGAGCGGGCCTTATGCTTATTTTATGTGATATTATCTTTTGTGAAAAAGCCACGGTCAGTTTTTTTGACATTAAGAATAAAATAAAATACGTGTTTTCTATAAAACCATTAAATCTGTGTCTGTATTGCATCCAAACCTTAATACCATTCCATAACAGACTAATAAACTTAAAACTAGACTAAGACTAAAACTCTTATGATATTTCGTCAACTAAACTAGACTAAGTCTAAAAGATTTCAGGTGACTAAAATAAGACTAAAACTAAATGGTGTGTTATTCAAAAGACTAAGACTAAATCAGAATTTGCTGCTAAAATTAACACTGGGGCGGAGAAGTATTTTGCCTGTCCTAAAGCCTCTAGAGCTTCCTCTATCCTTGGCAGAGGGAATGCATCTCGGGTGCTGCAGGAGTTGAGCTTCCTGTAGTCGATACACAATCGGAGTGACCCATCCTTTTCGGTCACAACCACCACAGGGGATGCATATGGACTTTTACTGGGGCATATGACTCCTGCCGTCCCCATCTCCATCAATAGCCGCCTCACATCTTGCCACTGGGATGGGGTATCTTGCGGTATGCCATTCGGAAAGGCTTCGGGTCAACTAGTGGAATCTAATGTTGTACAATTGTGGTAGGACCATAATGATGTTGGGAGAACACATCTGCATTCTTGTCCAGTAGTTCTTTCAGTAGAGCACGTTGGTCCTCACTTTTCACCGCTGCTTCACTTAGGTCTACCCCGCAGCTAGTTACCACTTGATCCAGACTAAGACATGCTTCTCTGTTCCCACCTTCACCATGCCCTTTTTCATGGAACTCTACCACCTTGTCCACTAAGACGGCACTGGCTAGACTTGTGTGTCGTTTGATTGTAATGACTTGCTGGGAAAGATTCATCACTTTAACTGAAGCACAACCTCTTTTCACATTGGCAAGCACTTTGGCCACTAAGATTTCCTGAGGAAGTTGCAAGGAGGGATGACCTTCTATAAGGACTGTATAGGTCTTCCTTTGAGGCCCAGTTTTGATCCTACACTTCAAATCCATCTCTTTTCCACCAGGGATGTGTATTGTAAGACCATTGTAAACAGCAGGACCCACAACATCATGCATTTCACTTTGCTTGGCACTCTTCACCTTCAGTAAAGCTGTGTACCACTCTGGATGCTTCTCCCTGACCTGGTGCAGAAACTGTGGACCATAAGCTGCTTGAAGGTGGGTTTTGGAGGCACGAATGACATTGGTTCCCACCAACAGAGGGACTGAAGAGCGATAGTCAGAATCAGGAACCACAAAGGTAGGTACAGCACTAAATTCTTCCCCCAGCACTTTCAAGTTAATGTGCAAGACACCATGGTAGGGCACGGTCTGACCTGCTGCCCCCTCTATTGGTATTTTAGAAGACTGTAGCTTTTGTTTCTGTAGAGCTGAATGGCTTTGCCAGAAGTTGTGTGTAATGCTGGTGATCTGCAAGCCGGAGTCTATGAGAGCTTTGCATGCCTTGCAATTTACTTCCACTTCCCCTTCGTTCCTAGGACCCACTTGGGGTGTTTTCCCTCCTTCAGTGCAATTATCCTTGGCGGGTAGGTGGGGCCCATGCTGTGTACCCATTTAGGCCCCAGTTTCCATGGGCACTAAGCGTTTAAATTTTGAGCAGGGTGTATGTGCCCATCAGCAGGGATCGTAAGCTGCTGGGCTTCAGCTTGGCTCAAATCTGGAAGCACTGCTCTGCACACTCTGGCTGTGTGGCCTGGCTCTCCACACCGGTAACAGGTGAAGCTTTGACTGTGGCTTGTTTTTCCCTTTGTTGCCTGGACAGCTAATGGGGAGACCAGGAATGGAGTGGCAATTTTAAACTCCAGTTGGGACAGCTTAGCCATTTGTTCTTCCTGAATGAGAGGTAATTTCTTGACCATTTCTGCTAACTCTGATATTTCAGATGTGTGCTTTGGCCTATCCATTTTGGTGTTTCCACCCCCTCCTGAGTTTACATGCACCTGAGCATATGTTTGCTTTGCTTTACTTTGTGTCTGGAACCTCTTAGTTTCTTGAGTTAGATTTCGTAGCTCTGCCTGCAGCTCTCTAAAGTTCAGGAGCCTGGGTGCCATTGGTGTGATTTTTGTGTACACCTCCTTGTCGGTAAGGCCCCTCATGACCTGCTGGGTTAGCTTGCTATCCCGATTCAGAAAGGGCTTGCCTCCTCTTTCTTTCTCCTCTACTGTCTGCAACTTTGCCTCCAATGCTATAGCATAAGAACAGGCAGACTTCCCTGAATTTTGGCTCCGCTCATAAAAGTCAGCCAGAAGGTCTAGGGAGCATTGTGTGTCACTGTATTCGGCCCTCAGTTCCTCGAATGCTTTCTCAGGTGTCTGATCATGAGGATGTAGGTTAAGGATGAGATTTCAGGCTTCACCACCCAGGTGTCGTACAACTGTGGAGAAGTGAAGATGCATTGGGAGTTCTATTGCCTCCAAGAGGTATTGCAAGTCACGAATCCAGTCTTCCACAAGTATCCTACAATCTTGATTTCCTGTAAAGACTTGAAATTTTTTTACCTGATGAGTTTGCATGAAACCACCATGGGCTGCCATTGGAAGGCATGGGTTGGCAACTGTTCGAGCAGGAGGCCTGAAATGTGTCACATTAGGGTGGGCCGATTGGCTGGCAGGTGTAGGTAGATAGGCAGCTTGAGAGGGAGCATCCACATTTGTGCTGAGATGGGGAGGAGGAATCTGGGCTTGTTGGTGAAATAGTTCAAGAGAAAAATCAGCGGCTGGCTGATCTAACACTACCTGTGGGTTCTGTAGATTTATGCTAGGAACCCATGTACTAGTAGGCGGAGGCATTGGGGTGGCTCCACCATAGCTTGGACCTTGAGCGGTGTAAATTGTAGCTTCAGGGGGATACACTTGAAGGGCCTGCCCTGCAGTTAGGTGCATACATTAATACATTTATACATGAAAATTAATTTGTATGCATTTCTGTTTGATTTGTCAATAGAGATCGCAGACTAATTATAGTATTTAGAATTTTACGCCAGGTTGTCTGTTTTTGTCCACCGGCTCACAGGTTATTTAGATTTGCTGCTCCGCCGAATCACCACATCATGAGATTTGTTAGCTTCCTGTTATATAGCCTACTTTATTTTGTTAATGCAAAGCTTAATAAGACAGATGAATGAAATGAAACAGAGAACATTTATCATATGTGGTGCTCCGGGGCCGTATTCACAAATAATTTTATCTTACCACTAAGGGTACTCCTAAATCACACAAAAAAAATTAGCTAGGAGTTTTCTCTTAAATGTTATTCACAATGCCTTTCAGACCTACTCTTAGTAAGGAAAACTGACAACTTCTAAACTAACTAGTTTGTTGCTATGGATGACGTCAATTCTCATGCACGAGCTTCCTCGCAATGATCACGGTGATTGGTTGTAGATGAACGGTACACCGTGCGGAACATAACACAGACGCACCATGGAATTACGATATATGTCTGTGTATATAAAATAATAAAATAATAATAGTAATGTCATCGAAATGCATATTTTTGTGCAGGCCCCAGTGAAGTGTAATTCTAAAAAGGCAGAGAGAGAGAGAAAAGTCGTGAATTAAATTAAATCAAGGTAGCCTAATACACTACTGAAAACCGCCAATTGCCCAATAATGTAAAACGACATTTGCATTAACACTTGCTTGGTTAATTGACATCCTATTAGCCTAAATAGACTACCTAAAGCAAGGAAATGTTGCTACTATTGAAGTAGCCTAATATAATAGTTAAAGGAATAGTCTACTCATTTTCAATATTAAAATATGTTATTACCTTAACTAAGAACTGTTGAATCATCCCTCTGTCATCTGTGTGTGTGCACGTAAGCGCTGGAGCGCGCTGCGACGCTACGATAGCATTTAGCTTAGCCCCATTCATTCAATGGTACCATTTAGAGATAAAGTTAGAAGTGACCAAACACATCAACGTTTTTCCTATTTAAGACGAGTAGTTATACGAGCAAGTTTGGTGGTACAAAATAAAACGTAACGCTTTTCTAAGCGGATTTAAAAGAAGAACTATATTTTATGGCGTAATAGCACTTTTGGGAGTACTTCGACTCGGCGCAGTAACACCCTCCCTCTCCCATTATGAGAGTGAGAAGGGGAGCGGACTTTTCAGGCAAGTCGAAGTACTCCCAAAAGTGCTATTACGCCATAAAATATAGTTACTCTTTTAAATCCGCTTAGAAAAGCGCTACGTTTTATTTTGTACCACCAAACTTGCTCGTATAACTACTCGTCTTAAATAGGAAAAACGTTGATGTGTTTGGTCACTTCTAACTTTATCTCTAAATGGTACCATTGAATGAATGGGGCTAAGCTAAATGCTATCGAAGCGTCGCAGCGCGCTCCAGCGCTTACGTGCACACACACAGATGACAGAGGGATGATTCAACAGTTCTTAGTTAAGGTAATAACATATTTTAATATAGAAAATGAGTAGACTATTCCTTTAAATGACGATGGATTATGAACTCGCCAAAACGGAAAAGAAAGCCCAACTGGATCAGTTACTAAAGCTGGCCCAGTTGGTGGTGGAAAAAAGAAACATAATAAAAGGGAAATTCGGCACTGAGATATCAAGCAAAACTAAACGTGAGACATGGGAGACAGTGATGCATGGGTCAATGTATAAACAACCCGCACCCGACCGAAGTTTTCAACTAACCCGCCCGCAACTCGGACAGCAAAAAATAGTGTACCCGACCTGCTCCTTGGCTCGCATTTTTTAAATATTCGACCCGCGCATCACTGGGGAGAGGATTTGTTTGCAGATCAATGCAGCATTACCGCTTGTGTCGCGGACGCCGGACGACTACGAGAAGTGGTGGTATGCATTACAATCGCAGTCGAGGATTGAGATTGCAGCCTTTAAACAGGCACAACCCAGTCTGAAGGCAAGTCGTGTTATAGTAATAAAAACTTTGATTAATTTATTCGTGTTTGATGACACGAATTTCTGCTGTTTTTCGTGTCTCTGGAGACAAATATTGTTTCATTTTACTCATCGTTCTTTCCTATTTTTAAATCATTGTCGCTTGGGGTTAGGGTTAGATTTGGGATTTGCTTTAAGATGTCATTTTATGCATTGGTTTCTACTTGTTTTTCGTCCCCTTTTAAAACTATCCTCAGTGATTCTAACCCAAACCCCAAGCGACAATGGTCAAAAAATAGAAAACAATGATGAGAAAACAAAATATAAGATGACACGGTAAAAAAAGTCATGCCACAGCACAGACACGAACAGCCATTGATAGAAATTCGTGCTGGGAAGGACGAAAAACATTTGTGTCAAGAGACACAAAAAACAGCGGAAATTCATATCATCAAACATGAATAAATTAATCAAAAATTTTGTTACTATAGCACAACTTGCCTTGAGACTGTGTTGCCAGGCAAGCATGGTAAAAGGTAGGCCTATAATATTAAATATTTAATATCATTATTGTTTCATGTAATTCTAAAAACTTCCTGCTTGTCATGAATGCAATGAAATATGAAACAAATGTTTGTTTGTTTGTTTATTAAGATCCCCATTAGCTGCTGCAAAGGCAGCAGCTATTCTTCCTGGGGTCTATAGACTTCAACAACAAAAAATGTATATATTCCTATAACATAAAACCATACATTATACAGACAAAAAATGGAGTGCAGACATTAATACATAACAATACAACTACGTACTAAAAATAAAAACAAACAAAAAACAACAAAAACAACAACAGCTCTACGTTATTCATTCTCACAATACACAGTTACAGCAATACTTCCACTACTCTTTAACCATTCATATCAGAAAAGCAACAAATATAAATAATAACAATTATTCTAATGTAAACAGATAAAGTCTTAATCTTTTACGAAAATTCATTGCATTCATTTCCAAAATCAAAAACTGCGGAAGAGAATTCCATGCCACCATTGCTCTATACAGCACTGTCTTTTGTATAAGGTTGGTTCGACACGGAGGTAACAAAAAGCGACTCTCTGTTGACTGACGAGTGGAATATTGATGCACATCACTAAAAAAAGACAGTCTGCTGTACAGTATTTCTGGCATTTTTGTAACAATAATTTTTCTAACAAAATTAACAATACAATAATTAATCCTACTTTTTACACTCAGCCAAACTAACCTCGTATTCAATTCTCTAACACTAGTCCTAAAAGGACAACTTAAAACTACCGGAGCTGCTTTATTTTGAGCAACTTGCAATTTTCTTAAATTCACTTCAGTTGTACTTGACCAAATAATTGAACAATAATCCAAATGTGATAAAACTAATGATTCAACTAATATTTTCATCACTCGATTTGGAATAAATGTTCTACAATGCTTAACAACTGCCAGACTTCTGCCCATTTTCAACAGTATTTGATTTATATGACTATTCCAATTTAACAAGCTGTCAACAGTCACACCGAGTAGCTTTACCTCCGTAACCTGTTCTATTACAATACCCCCCACAGTCAGACTCAACACAAGCGGATCTTTTAACAAATACTTGGATCCCAGTATCATACATTTACTTTTCTCTGCATTAATCACCATTTTATTATCCATAATCCAATTTTCAATTAGTTTAAGTTCAACTTGTAAGATTGTATTAAGTTCAACAAGGGTTTGTGCGGACGTATAAATTGTAGAATCATCTGCATATGGTGGAATTCTCTAAAACAAAAGGCAAATCATTTGTAAAAATAGAAAATAAAAGTGGCCCAAGGCAACTCCCTTGAGGCACACCACAATCAAGAGTCTGTATATCAGAATTACTCCCATTAAATGTTACAGTAAATTCCCTATTGGCAAGATAACTTTTAATCCATTCAATAGCAGATTTTTCAAAACCATAACAGATTAACTTTTCCAACAAAATTTCATGATCAAGTACATCAAACGCAGCACTCAGATCTAACAATACTGTTCCAACAATCTTTTTATTTTCAATATCTTTTATACAGTCCTCAGTTATCTGAGCTAAAGCTGTTGTTGTAGAATGTTCCTTCCTATATGCATGCTGATAAACAGAATTTAAATCATTTTTACTAAAATACATACTGATTTGATCATAAACAATTCTTTCAGTAACCTGACTCAAAATGGGTAAAATACTAATAGGTCTACTATTTTTTCCCGACAATGGTTCCTTATTATTCTTTATAAGAGGCACAATTTTAGCAACTTTCCAACTAGTAGGAAAAATGCCTCTCTCAAAACTTAGATTTATTATATGACTTATAGGCAAAGCAATCACATCAGCTACTATTTTTAATAATTTCGCATCAAGGTTATCAGCACCTGATGGTTTCTCTTTCATTACTTTTAATAAATTCTCAACTGTAGTAGTACTTACTCCTTCAAAGTCAAATTTACATGATTTATTTCCCATTATTTTATTACATATTGTTCTATTTTTTAAATAACTTTTTTGTTTCAAATTCATACCTTGTCTTAAAGTTATAACTTTATTCTTGAAATAAGAACTTAAATGATTTGCAATATCACTGGGTTTAGTCAAAAAGGACCCGTCAACTTCAATAAAAGATGGCACTATTTTAGCTTTTCTCCCCATTATTGTTAGCCTGGGTGCCAGCCGATCTTAGCCCCGCCCACAAGAATTTGAGAACGGGCAGATCGGTCTGGCGTTTTTCCGTTGAGGAGCTGCTATGCTAGGACTAGAGCTGGGCGAACCAATCAAATTGTCAGGGCGGGCTTTATACGATGATGGACAGATAATCAACAGTAACGTAATGAACCACGTCACCAAAGAGCGCGTGTGTTGAATGGCTGCCACTGTAGAGTTCAGATGTGTGGATTCTGACATTGAGTCTGTTCTAAAAGATATCGACAGAGCATTGATTTTAAAAGAGGAACAGAGAAACGCGAGCAAGGCATTTGTTGATGTTTTTGCCGTTCTTCCTATTCGGCAAAAGTTGGTCGCAACTGAAATGGCTAACGTTATCACGGTGATGCAACTCAGCGTGCACGACGAGATGGATATAATTAGCGGTCGTTGCCAGCTTCTTTTCGGAAGCCCGGAATCGTGGTTGCTGAATAAGTGAGGGACATGCTAGGCTCCAATATTTTCAAGCAAACGTAATGGGTATCGTCGTGGATGAAGTTCACCTAACGTACAAACGGTAAGAGATAGTCTTACTCTATGACTTAGTAAATACTTCATGTTGTGATATAAACGAAATGTTGTAAACATAATAGGTGTTGATGTACATTCGCTAACTCAGTATAATCACAATGTTAGTGTCATTGTAGCGAAATAACTAGCAGTTCGGTCAGGCTGCAAAGACGTAATTTCAACATACGTTACACACTCGGTTGCTCTGATTGGTCGTAGGTCTATCCAATTGAGTGCAGAGGCATTTTTCGGTTGAGACACGCCTCATAATTATAGCTCAATGGAGCGGTATCAGACTCAAATTCTGACTAGAATTGAGTATGACAACGTCAGGCTACATTATTGTATTAAGCATACTCCAAATTTTATTACTATCAGATTTTGCCTCTTTAATCTTATTTTCATAATAATTTCTTTTTTTTTGTTCTGTTTAGTTTAGTAACATAATTTCTTAATTTCCTATATTTATTCCACAGGATACTGTTACCTGATGCGATAGCTTCAGCCTTTAGTTCATTTCTCATCTTTATGTGCTCCTTAAGTTCTAAATCTACCCAAGGAGCAGCAATGGTTCTCACAGTTATTGGTCTCAATGGCGCGCATTTATCCATGATTGGTATTATTGTACTAATAAAAGCCTCTAAGGCTCTATCAGGATCATCCTCAACTAATAACTTTGACCAATCCACATTTCTGACTTCACAATATTCATTTTCATTAAAATATTTAAATATCCTTTTAACAATCATTTTCTGCCCTGATTTGGGAACCTTAGTTTTCCTATTAATTGAAACTATATTATGATCACTAAAACCTACCGGCATAGAGATTACTTTAGAACATAAGTCTACGGCATTTGTAAAAATTAGATCAATACATGTAGCTATTTTTGTGCCATCAGATCTATTGGAAACTCTAGTTGATTTTTTTAACAACTTGTGATAAATTACAGATCTCTGTTAGTGAAAGCAACTTATTTTTTAACGAACAGTTATTCGAATGCCAATCAATATTCAAATCTCCCAAAAAATATATTTCAAATTTTGTATCACAAACTTTGTCTAACATAGTACAAATCTTATCTAAATAAAGGTACATTAGGTGGTCGATAACAAACACCAATTAGAACAGGCCGAAGATGTGGTAACTGCACTTGTAACCACAGAGCTTCTTCACCCACACAACCAAAATCATTTCTAATTTTTGCAGGTATTTGATTTTGAACATAAATTGCAACCCCACCACCGTATGCATTTCTATCACGTCTATACAGATTGTACCTATTTATATGCAATAGTGAATTATCAATATTAGAATCTAAATGTGTTTCTGATATTGCCAGAATATGCAAATTATTATTTATTAGAGTTTCCGAGATGTCCTGAACCTTGTTTCTCAGACTACAGATATTTAAATGTGCTATTCGTAACCCTTTATTAATGAATCTATCTTTTATCATAACCGTTGTGTCTGATTGAACATCCATCAAAAGTAGAGCTGTACAACAACCATAAATAACATCTAACAGAAAAGCATACAGACAAACCCACATAAAAACATACAAACAACCAAAACAACACACAAACAACCACACACGCAGACACACTCATGCACACCCCACTTGTCAACATATATGAGCAAAACCAAATGGCAGCCACGCCATCTCCGAACATAAACATAAATCATTTTCACATTACTCTGCGGTAACAAGTAAATAAACTTATATCATTTGGTTATTATAAAAACATTCCGTTCTACAGTCTCAAAATTCTTCCTGCTACCTCTCATCGAGCCTCCTCCGTGTCTTTTTTGTCCAACTCAGGCTCTATGACCGTCTTTAGATATGTCTCTGCAGCTAGATGGTTGGAAAACTTTTTCGTATCTCCTTTGAAAGTCAGAATCAAGGTGGCAGGGTAAATTATGCCATGCTTAACTCCCGCACTCCATAGTTTCTTCCTCACGTCCCGAAAACTCGCTCGTATTTTAGCCATCTCTGTCGAAATATCTGGAAAGAAGCGAAGTTTCATTCCGCGAACTTCTAGCACCCTTTCTTCTTTCGCAATCCGCACAATCTCATCTCTCACCACCAGCCTCTGCAGTCTTACTATCATTACCCGTTGTCCAGTTGTAACGTTACTCTTAGATCCCACGCAATGTGCCACCTCCACCTCCGGCACGAGCTGGAGCTTATCACTGAATAACTCTTTTAGCAGTTGAGACATATAACTTGTGGGATTTCCCTTCTCGACATCCGAGGTCAGGCCCATAACACGGACATTATATTTACGATTGTGACTCTCCAAGCGCTCAGTTTTCTTCTTAAGTTCATCATTGTCTTTACGTAAACGTTAGGGATGGGCGAGTACAGCATTATCTGTATCTGTATCTGTATCTGTAAACCATGTGAATTATCTGTATCTGTATCTGTACTCGGAGTGGGTGTGGCCTAACCCGGAAGTAGGCGGGTTTGTCTTGAAATGGGCGGGGCTTTAACCGGTATGTTATTTTAAGCATGCAATTAATATATGGGTTGATCAGAAATTGTTATATTTCTGTATCACTGATCATAAGAGGGAGAGAGAGAGTATTTGTTTGTGTGTGTAGCTTAATTTGTAATATTATTTATTATTTATACCACTACTACCTTTATATTTTATGAAATACAGCAAAAAGTGTCAAACACTCAGTGCGTAAAGTAAAAAAAAAACTGGTTAAAGCCAGCTGATGGTTAAAACGAAAAAACTTAGATGACTGGCAGAGAGAGGAAGAGAGAAGGAGAGTGTGTGTAGCTTAATTAATTTGTAATATTTATAACACTAACTTTAACTTACTACCTTTATTTTTTATGAAATACAGCAAAAAAGTGTCAGAGAAAAAACTGACAAGAGAGAGAGAGAGAGAGAGAGAGAGAGAGAGAGAGAGAGATAGAGAGAGTAGCTTAAATTAATTTGTAATATTTATATTATAGCTTAATACCTTTATTTTTGTATGAAATACAGCAAAGACGTGCCAGACACTCAGTGTCTGGTTACTGGTTAGAGACAGCTGAAGGTTTAAAAAAGAAAACAATTCTCCGACAGGCAGAGACGCGATGCGAGTTGCATTCACGTCTGAACGAAACCACGTTTACCAGAACTCTGCTGGTACGTATTAACGTTACAACCCGAAGTAAAAAGCTGAAGAAACCCTACACGTTAATGGAAAAGAACCGTGAACCCGAGTGACTGAGGGAGAGAGACAGAAAGCTGTTCTGTGTGTGAGTGTGCAGAGCGGGACACAGTGGTTAGAGAAAGCTCCCAGCTGAAGGTTTAAAAAAAAAAAAAAATCTCAGACAGGCAGAGATGCGATGCGCGTCGCATTCACGTCTGAACGAACCCACGTTTACCAGAACTCTGCTGGTTAGTACGTATTTGAATGTTACAACCCGAAGTAAAAAGCTAAAGAAACCCTAAACTTTAACGGAAAAGAACCGCGAACCCGAGTGACTGAGGGAGAGAGACAGAGAGCTTTTCTGTGTGTGAATGAGCAGAGTGGAGCTGCGGGACTCACAGCAACACAATACATCTGTTTTTGTGTAGGGGAGGGGCGACGCTGTTACTACAAGCCTATCACAGAACGCTGACACAATCAGCTACCCAATGATGATTTTCATTTAATCCGAGCACAGATATTGACTCGTATTACTTGTATAATACTCGTACTCGGCAGAAGTGCTTTATCCGTACCGGATACTCGTTTCAGCCGAGTATCCGGCTCATCTCTAGTAAACGTTCATTTGCGCCCTCCAGTTTGGTTATACGGCTATCGAAGCTACACAATGAAACCTCTATTTCACCAATTTTAGTAGCACAGCCAAGCACCTGCTCCTTAACAGCATTTAGCTGCGGTTGCAGTCTATTTATCGCCTCATCGAGTTCCTCTCACATTATCCTGCGAATCAGAGAGGTTAATTCTTCCATGTTAGCCTCTTTAGCTGTCATGTCTGTAGCAATAGCGATCACCTGTTGAGCGGGGACAACTTCTCTGTGCTTTGTTTGTGCTTTTCTCCTCTTTGGGGGCATAGCATACGACGAACCACAGGCTACAAACCTCGGGCTTTAAACAAATTTCATGCTAGATCAGAAAGTTGTTTGTCATTACCACAGTTTTTGTCGAATTTGTCGGAGACTGGCATTATCCGTTACACCTAGCCCTCACGCATGTTGGTCTTAGTACACGATGTAACTACAGACGATTTAGCGTGATTCTAATGGTCTAATTCAGGGGTGGGCATAAACAATATGCTTGTCAAATGTGGTTTGTGATTTTGAGAAATAAATAAAAAAGTCGATGTAGCATGAATGACGTGACGCTTAAATTAGAATATTCAAAGGGGAAATCAAACTAAACTATGGCGAGTCAAAAAAGATTATCTGATTTCTTTACAAATCCATCAGAAGTTCAAAAAGCAAATCTAAAAATGAATCAGAGTCTGAGACTGTTGATGATTGTCTAACTCCCAGCACCTCATTGAGCTGTTTAACGTTACTTGGATCAGAAAATGAGCAGGATGTTGTTGTTAAAGGGATAGTTAACTTTAAAATGAAAATTCTGTCATCATTTACTCATCCTCATGTTGTTCTAAACCTGTATGGATTTTTTTCTGATGAACACAAAAGAAGACATTTTGAGAAATGATGGTAAACACACAGCAGTAAGTGACAATTGACTTCCATAGTAGGAAATACATATTTTGGAAGTATTGTGATAAATGATGAAGAAAATATTTTAATAAATTATGGTAAGCACACACACTGTAAAAAAATATATTTTAAAAATTTGTGAAAACTGAAAGTTAAGTATTGACTCATATCACATATTGCTTTCAAATAATTCTCCCCAAACAAAAATATGCATTGTGGTAAATAAAACGTCTCGGTTACGTATGTAACCCTTGTTCCCTGAAGGAAGGGAAAGGAGACGTCACGTCGTGACCGACGAATTGGGAACCGCTTCACGGGTGACCTATCTACTTCGAGAACTATAAGAAACGCCACTGAACTTGGCATGCAGGTATTTGCATAATGCCGGCGCCGCCCCGCCAGGTGCGTATATAAGCCGCAGGTGCATAATACCAAATCAGCTATATTATTGCTGAGAAGCCGAGCAACAGTGCCCGGCCTGAAAACAGCAATGGAACAGCAAACTGTGGCGACGTGACATCTCCATTCCCTTTCTTCAGGGAACGAGGGTTACATACGTAACCGAGACGTTCCCTTTCAGTCGGTCACTACGACGTCACGTTGTGACCGACGAATTCGGAAACCCTACCAAAACGCCACTGCAGCTGAACCCTTCCAGTGCCTGCAAAAGCCCTCCGCCCTCCACATAAAGGGGCGGAACCTAAGGCGAAATGCAGAAGGCCGGTCACTACCTGTTCCTTAACCCCAATAGTGAACCAGCGAACTGGGGAAGCGTCTAAACTGAGCGGAGCTAGAACACTGCGGAAGCCATCCCCTTAGAAGGTTAATGGATGACGTAAAAATATATGAAACAACCGACAGGTTGCTCACAAAAAGGTCTCTGAACAATACATGGTATGTTGAGAGATGCAGAGCAGGCTCTGCTAAGGAAAAACGTGGAGGATTAGAACCCCACGGACTATACACACAAATGAACCCCACGTAAGGGACAAATGTGGGCGCCTAGCCTACACAGGGTTACAAAGAATACATCAGTGATAGGTTGACAGCGGATGCTCTGCAACATCGGCTATCAGGGCAGTGGAGGAGAGGCAAAAACAGTTTTTGTGACGTTTTTGCCCCGATGGCCTTCCATAATGGTGCAGCACCAAAATAGAGGCTCCAAGCCGACACACGAGCCGACCCTCGGTGTTCTTAACTGGTTAACAGAAAGAACCCGAGTGGATACCGGCTCGACACGAACACTATAGAATCTTGTGAACGTATTAGGTGTCGCCCAGCCTGCAGCTCTACAAATATCTGTTAGCGAGGAACCGCAAGCCAGTGCCCAAGATGATGCCACACTGCGTGTAGAGTGAGCACGTAAATTAAATGGACAAGGCACGTCTTGCTTTTGATATGCAAGGGCTATAGTATCCACAATCCAATGGGACATCCTCTGCTTGGTGACAGCTTTCCCTTTCTGCTGACCACTGATCTGAGGTCCTAAAGCTTTGCGTCCTGTCTATATACACACGTAGTGCACGAACAGGGCACAACAAAGCCATGGCTGGGTCTGCCTCCTCCAAAGGCAGCGCTTGCAGGTTCACCATCTGATCTCTGAACGGAGTGGTGGGAACTTTGGGCATGAAGCCGGGCCGGGGTCTCAGTGTTACGCTGGATGCAGCTGGCCCGAACTGAAGGCACGAATCATCGACCGAAAATGCATGAATATCCCCTATCCTCTTAACAGAAGCCAAAGCAAGGAGAGTTAATGTCTTCATAGTAAGAAATTTAAGACTCACACTATGCAGAGGCTCAAATGGGGCTTCCTGGAGTGATTTCAGCACCAAGGACAGGTCCCAAGGAGGAATAGAGGGAGGACACGAAGGATTCATCCTTCGAGCCCCTCTGAGAAATCAGCGAAATCAGCGTATTTGCGCATGTTTCGCGGCCAGCTGTGTGCCAATGCATCCAGGGCGAGCGAGTCGTCGGCTAGTGAATAGAACAGGCGACAATGGGCCGTCTCTGGGGAAGCAAACAGATCTATCTGCGCTTTGCCGAAACGTCTCCAAATCTGCTGAACTGCTATGGGGTTGAGCCGCCATTCGCCGGGACGCGCAGCCGAGAGAGCGCATCTGCCTCTACATTGAGGGTGCCCGGAATGTAAATGGCATGAAGAGACCTCAAATTCTTCTGACTCCAAGTGAGGAGGTGACGGGTGAGATGCGACAGGTGAAGCGAGCGTAAACCGCCTTGACGATTGATGTACGCCATGGTCGCAGTGTTGTCTGTGTGAACTAATACGTCTTTGCCCCGTAACTCGTTATTGAAACGGACATGCGCAAGATATACAGCCCACATTTCCCGGCAGTTTATGTGTCAATGCAGCTTGGGTGTGGTCCAGACCCCGAAGCCGCAAGCCCATCGTACGTGGCCCAGTCACCCCGTGTCTGAAGCATCTGTGCATACTATTGCATGCCTGGAGACCTGTCTCAGAGGCACACTGACTCGCAGAAACGCACGGTCTAACCACGGAGTGAAAGTGCGACGACACGCAGGTGTAATGATAACACGGTGAATGCCGCGCAGCCATGATTTCCTCGGGACTCGATCGTGAAGCCAATGCTGAAGCGGTCGCATATGAAGCAGTCCTAGCGGAGTCACGGCTGCGGCTGCTGCCATATGCCCCAGGAGCTTCTGAAATTGTTTCAGCGGGACCGCGCTCTTGCTCTTGAATGTATTCAGGCAAGTCAGAATCGACTGTACACACGCTTCTGTTAGACGAGCTGTCAAATCGATTGAGTCCAGTTCCATCCCGAGAAAAGAGATTCTCTGCACGGGGCAAAGCTTGCTCTTTTTCCCTGTTGACCCGAAGACCCAAACGAGCGAGGTGTTTTAAAGTTAAATCTGTGATCGCACAGCGTCTGACGTGTTTAAGCTATTCTTAGCCAATCCTCCAGTTACGCGAGAATGCGCACACCTTTCTCTCTCAGGGGTTTTAAAGCCCCCTCCACTACTTTGGTGAATACAGGGGGCGACAGAGAGAGCCCGAATGGGAGGACTTTGTACTGGTATGCTCGCCCCTCGAACGCAAAGCGGAGAAACGGCCTGTGCCGGGGGAGAATCGATACATGGAAGTACGCGTCCTTCAGGTCGATAGATGCGAACCAATCGTTTGGACGAATGCATGGAAATATGCGCTTGGGCGTCAGCATTTTGAACGGCATTCTGTGAAGTGCACGGTTCAGCGAACGCAGGTCCAGGATCGGTCGCAAGCCGCCGCTTTTCTTGGGTACAATAAAGTAAGGGCTGTAAAACCCCGACCTCATCTCGGCTGGAGGGACCGGCTCGATCGCATCCTTCGCCAATAAGACAGCGATCTCCGCACAGACGATGGGTTATGAGCCTGTAACTGTCTCCCACCGCCTGAGAAGTTGGAGACCCCCCCGCGCGGTGGGGTTATGAGCACGCTCGTGTCTCCGGCGCTCATCTGAAGACCTAGAGATGGAAATGGAATTCACTCTTTCTGTGATTTTGTGGGTGAAAAGTCGGCGGAACAGAAAAAAAAAAAACAAAGGATTCCCCAACCGGCCCTCCTCCGGTGGGGGGAGTGGTGCCTTCACCATCCCAAAGAGCGATCCCCTCCATCTCTAGGTCGCCCGTCTCAGGGCCGCTTCGATCTCCTCTTTCCACCCTTCGAAGCGGGCTGAGCGGGCGGGGCGGGCTGCTGACGACCGGTTCCTCGCTTCTTAGAAGAGCCCCGGGGAGGAACGGAGGCGGCCGCCGCAGGACGCCCTCGGCGAGGAGCAGGCTGAGGCGCCGACGTGGACAGGGCAGGCGCAGGACGCTTCCGACATGGCATGATCTGAGCGATGGCCTCAGTCTGCTTCTTGGCCGCGGAGAATTGCTGGGCAAACTCCTCGACCGTCTCGCCGAACAGGCTGGTCTGGGAAGCCGGAACATTCAGGAGCCGGGTCTTATCAGCATCCTTCATGTCCGCCAGACACAGCCAGAGATGGCGTTCCTGGACTACCAGGGTAGACATTGTAAGGTACCACCCACAAGCCCAACGACAGATACAAGTGGAGTGGGTGAAGGGGTCTCGTGTTCGTTCCTTCCTCAGCGCTTCTAGAAGAATAATTCCATATCATGATTAAATTAATTTCTTTGATCTCTCTGTTTAAATTATAATATGACTCCAATTTAATATACTAAGAATTTAGTGCATTATTCCAATTATCTGTTGATCATAATTTAGATGTTTGATTATTTATTAATTCCCATAGTCTTTGTTATTCGTTCATTAGGGACCCGGTATCGCACAGAGCATACGCCGGCTGTTTGCGTACATCTCACGGACACAAAATTGTCAGTCTGATCTTAGTCAGAGGTTACCGGGTAAACTAATATTTTTATGTCTGGCCGCTCCATGCTTGCTCCGATCATAAAAATAGTTACTTTAGTTTAGCACTCATGCAACTTGCTAAGGCAGGTGATAGACATAAATCTGAGAGTTTTAATGAATGTGCAATAGACACTCTGGCTACAGAGTACTTCCATCGTGAATATAATATACCCAAAATGGTTTAGAAAGATTCTTGTTAAAGATTTCTTACATGATGTTTGAATACACACACACACAAAGTGTGGGGAAGATTCTTGCTAAAGAATACTTCCATAATGTCTGAATACACACACCCAAAGTGTGGGGAAGATTCTTGCTAAAGAATACTTCCCAGAGTCTCTTGCCAAACCACCTTATATACACAGAACGAGACAAAGAATAATAACATCTCAAATCAGGATTTGGTTGGTCGGTTCTCGTGACCTGAAGGAGCACCAAATGGGACTGTTAACCATCTGTAATCTAGATCTTCTCATGATGTGACACCCATAACAGGAGTACAGATTATGTCTTAAGTTTTAAACTTTGATATACTTTCTTTTAGCATTATAGAAATTAGACCTTTTTAACCATTGCACCATCACCTTTAAAACGAAACCAAACATGAAGATGAAACCTTTGTAGCATCACACCATATGATATACCCAATGTTACATGTGTTTAGTATATTTCTAGTAACCAAACCCTTAAGGGATAAAAGAGAGGGGGTGAAATACAGATCAGTTCCTGGGTATCCGTAACCCCTGTGGAGAGAGACAACAGGTCTCTCAAAATAGACACAGAATGAGGTTTTATTGTTTTATGTTCCAGCTCCAAAAATAAACTCTTGTCCACCTTGTCCTACAACATCGCACGCCCGACGGCGCGTGTGGTGACCTTGGTCGCACGAAGCGCCAGATCAGTGGCCGCACGCAGTTCGGAGAACTCCACCGAGTCGTGACCTCCCGCGTGCAGGTCCCTCAGAGCCTTAGCCTGGTGAACCTGCAGCAATGCCATGGCATGCAGGGCAGAGGCTGCCTCCCCACAGGCTTTGTAAGCAGCACCGGACAGGGCCGAAGACTGCTTACAGGGCCGTGAGGGAGAGTAGGCTGGTCCCGCCAGGAGGAAGCGACACCGGCCGGACACAACTGCATCGCGACCGGCCGCTCCACTGACGGGATACCAGTATACCTCTTGGCATCTCCACCCTCGGGAGAGATGAGGGGTGAAGGCTGAAACGGCCGGTTCCGGGCGGAAAACGGGGTTTTCCATGACCGCGTCAGCTCTTCATGCACCTCGGGGAAGAAGGGCACCGGGGGCGAGGACTGAGAAGCCCTGGCACCCCCGAAGAACCAATCATCGAGGCGGGACGGTTCGGGTGGGGGAGGTTCAGTCCACTCCAAGCCGACCGCCGCCGCCGCCCGAGCGAGCATGGCTGCCATCTCGGGATCGAACTCAGGACCTGCAACCCAACCCGAAGGCGGGAGCGGATCCGGATCGACGTCCGAGGCTGACAACCCCCCCTCCGACGTTACGGTGGACATCGCGTCGGGTGGAGGCTCACTCGAACTCAAGTCCTAAATTAAAGAGACAGAGAGAGAGAGAGAGAGAAATGGTGGAGAAAAACACTGCGAGCCTCCTCTGAGGTGTCTTTGCCCAACCAACTTCAGCAAGCTGAGATCTTTTTTCCTCTTCAGAGACAGCATCTACGAAGATCAGATAAGCTTCTCGTGAGCAGATGTCTGCCGGCTTCGAAAGCAATAAAGCTGATTTGGTATTATGCACCTGTGGCTTATATACGCACCTGTCGGGGCGGTGCCGGCATTATGCAAATACCTGCATGCCAAGTTCATTGGCATTTCTTATAGTTCTCGAAGTAGATAGGTCACCTGCGAAGCGGTTCCCAATTCATCGGTCACGACGTGACGTTGTAGTGACCGACTGAAAGGGAACTTAAGGTATTGGGGTAAAAAAAAATGTATATTCACAGAACATATTAAACTCTGCTCAGCCAATTTATCGTGTCAAATGAAAAATCTGAGTTGACTGAACGTAGTTTGAGCCAGAAAAGCGTATGGGAATGCACCTGAAAATAATTGGCTTTAGTGTGGGTGCGCGGAAATTGATGATTGACATTTTCTAAATAAAGTTATGGTAAGTACCTAAATACTTACATTTAAGTCATTTTTAAAGTCCTTTTCTAGTTAAACTGAGTGAAAATCTGAATAATTACAGCATACAAACAAAAAGCATATGATATGTTTTCTCCTCAGTGTAACGCACCAAGCTAACGCTTCATTTAGTGAGGAAATGGCAAGTTCACTACAAGTTTCACAGTGAGTATATAAATATTTGTATTTCCTATATAACATATTTGTGTGAAAACTGTTAGCTCTTTCGAGATTTAGGTGCGTTTTTTTAATGAAGATCCGCTGCGCTGCATCCACAAACGTGCACACATAGACATGAAAGGCTGCTTGCAAACCTGCACCTTTCTACAGAGAAATTGCTGTGTTTTTTAAATAAATGAATATATTGCGAGTGTAGGGGCTTCTGTATTTGGCCTGGACGTTACGAAACGGGTAGCCTGGCTCCGCCCTCCTACGTGCTTCCGCTTAATTTTCATTTCGCTTCAGTACTACGTCTGGGTCTGCTCTGTAGAGTTTCGTTTTCTCCTGCAAAAATCTGCAGGTCCAATCAGCGAACAGATGGGGGTGGCTAAGAACGATGAAGTTGAGGTCATGCGTCAGTTTGAGTTGTAGTTCAGTAATGGCAGCAGAGAAAGATGGGAGAAAAGCTATTCATTCCGTTGTTGCAAAACTGCCGAATATACAGAAGTTAAAGCCGGGGCAAGAACCAGGTTTGCTAAGTTTCGGTGCATGATATACGTCACGACCACACGTTAGCGATCGCCAATGGCAGATCCTGAGTGATTCTGGGCAGATCCAATAGTTTTAAACTTCAACATAGGACCCTCCTTAACGGAAGTAACGCTTTGCAATGGAGCATGGCCAGACTCTCTGTACAAATGAAATGAATGTACGAGAGTCTGGTTGGACCAGGCTACGAAACGGGCGCATTGTTAACATGTATTCGACTGCATGCATCACTGCGCAGACAAATCAACCTATGACATCAAAGTTCCGCGAGAGCCATTCAAAAGCTTATATCTCGCGTTACATTGATCTCATGTGCCAATCGATCTGCGCCACACATGCTGCCGTCGTCATCTTGCATCAGGAAATCCACGAAATGAGCTCTTCATGCACCTCGGGGAAGTATGAAAAGGACGCTCTCTCTCTCAGCTGGTGTTGTAAAGCTGCCGTTTTATACTCAACGGCGCAAGTCTCAAATAAGTGCACAAACACCACCCAAAACGGACGAGATATTTAAATAATCAGCGTGTTGACTGTACTGTAAGTAATTGAATATAAAACCAACACGAAGTAGCACTTAACATTAGTATAGGTTTGCTTGAACATTTCATCCCTCCGAAAATTAACCATAGTTTTACTATTGTTTGTGGTAGATAACCATATAACCACACATTTACCATAGTCTCACTAAAGGATATTTTTAGTGAAACTATGGTAATGAAACATTTCCAATACCAAAATAACTGTACTTCTATATTAAAACTGTTTTATTTTCATAATGTTGAACAGCAATATAGCTAATAGCAGCCGTTTTTCTATGTTCAGAAGTTTAAACTTTGAGGATATTCTATATTGATCTGGTTTTATTTGTTACATTGGCTTCATTTGGTACATGTACACTCTGAACAGTTGCTGATCCATGTCAAGATCCCTTTCCAGTGAGCAGGTTGTGCTGGAACATTTTGTGAGACTTTATTTCTTTAATTTGTAGAATGTTTTTGGTGTTTAATGTTTAAACCGTTATGAGGCATTGTTTAAATATTTAAAGTAGTTTCATAAGCTCTTACTTCGTGCGAGAATGTTAAATTCAAGTGAAATTGTGATTAACATTGGGTGAGGAACCCTCCCCACTTTTATATTGGCGTTTTTGGAGATATTTGTAAAATATCTTTTCTAAAATTTTTATTAAAAATAGTTATTTTCTAATGTCTACTGTGCAATTGTATGCAGACCATTTCTGTATGTTTACAATTTAAAGGTATTACAATTAAATAAAAAAATGAATAAAATGTTACAAAATAGTTTGAGTGTTTCTTTTTCTATTAGGACAACAGGAAATAAACAATTCAGCATGGTTCCTTACCAATATAATTTTACCATTTATACATTTTCAGAAAAAAGAATGCTACCACAATTTTAAAAAGTTAATTGGGCAAAAAACATGGTTTCTTTTCAATTGGCTCAACCTGTTACTTCCCATTGAGCTAATGTTTAAAGATCGTTGGCACAATTGATAAAATTCAATTCACAGAAAATCTATTGGCCCAAGTGAAAAATGTCAATGTTACCAGTAACTAGAAAATTTTGAGTTAGGGAGGCATATTTTTTACAGTGCAGTTGACAGTATCCATTAAATTACATCATATTTTTTATTCCTACTATGGAAGTCTTTGGTCATTACTGCTGTGTGTTTACCATCATTCCTCAAAATATCTACTTTTGTGTTCATCAGAAAAAAGAAATTCATACAGATTTAGAACAACATGAGGATGAGTAAATGATGACAGAATTTTTATTTTAAAGTGAACTATTCCTTTAAAGTTAGCAGCATTACTAACACAACAGTTGAACCTGAGCCTTCTGTTAATCCCAATATCACCGCAACAAAATCAAGAGGGTTAGGAACATTAACACAGTGCTGTCAGACACGTTATCACCATTTTCCAGCTAAACGTTTTGGAGTTTAAACACTTTCATGTTCTTTTCAGTCACAAGTGGAGGTGGCTGTACTTTGATGTGAAGATAAACTGTGTGTTTTGCTTCGTGTAGCAGCACTACCCAGAGACGGGCTGAATGATAAGTGCTTTCATTAGAGACAAGTGCATAAAAGGAAAGTTTCCAGCATTGTTTGAGCGTGTTGACGGGTGGTTGCTGCTGCAACTTTGGACGTTGAACGGCTAATGTTTTCTTTTGAGCCGTTTGGGACGAGCATTTGACTGCGGACTTGCTGCATTTTGGGTATGTCAGTGTATAAATAATTTGTTTTATTTAAGATAAGCTGTTGACTGCATGCGCTTTGTTCATTTGTTTTAGTATTCATTCCGGGCTGTATTTATCGTGCCGTGCGTTGACGTTAGCAAGGCTGACTCTATTAATCAGGTTTGTAAACTATCGTGAGTTATTTAATGTAAAGGGAGCTGTTGTTTGTAAGCTCTCTATTTGTTTACATAGTATACATGCCGTGCAGAGTTTATCCATAACTTGTGTCAGCAGTGCCGGCTCGCTAATAATCAGGTGGGTATGCTACTGTATACGCCCATATGACACTGAGTAGCTGACTAGGATAGTGACCCAGCTTCCCCTTCTTTATTTTGGTTTTGTTTTGTTATTATAATTTTTTTGTCTAAGTATCTGCCTGGCGGCGTACATTTCTGCAGCGCCTGGTCCACCCCTTCATTTGTGCTGTCCGCGTTAAGTGGCCTGCTCCTGGGAATAATTGTGGGACAGGGTATTAACTCGTGCAGGCATTCGCCACCCCCCTATTTTTTCAACTGGAGGAGGTTTGCGTGGTTGTACGGTATATTTGTGTTTGTGTGCATGAGTTAAGTTAATGTGTGTGTGTGTGTGTGTGTGTGTGTGTGTGTGTGCGTGCGTGCGTGCGTGCGTGTGTGTGTGTGTGAATTATAGCATGTGTATAGTGTGAGAAGGACATGTCATTTAGTGTGCGCATGTGAATTATAATGTGCGTGTGGGTATGTGTGTGCGCTTGTGGTAAGTAGATTATGGTTTAAGTGAGGAATGAGTGCTAGTTTGTTTACTTTATTTTGTATTTTGTTATAACTTATGATGTGATTTATTTTGTTTTCTTTGTTTATTTGATTTAATATTGGTTTCACAAGATAGTGTTTATTTGATTATTTTGTGGAGCTGCTGTGGTATTTTATTCAACTGTTAGATCGGTCAGGGAGGAGTGTTAATCTCTCTAAACTGAGTGATTTGATGTAACTTTTTTTTTAAAGTGTGTGGTGAAGTGAAAATTAGTTTTTCTTTATTTTTTCCTGTTATCCGATCTGAACTTTTGATGTCTGGTACCTAATCCGGTGTTTTTAAATGGAACTAGCTATTAAATTGTGGTTTTATTCTCTGTATAAATAAAGTTTTTTTTTTGTATTCATGTCTCTGAATCTTTGTGGGACCTATCCTTTGTGCTATTATTTATATTTCCCTGGGTGCAATTCCCAGGGTGGCGTAGTCGGTGTTACAAAGACTTGGGTATTTAGAAATCTTTAAGAGGTCCCAAATAGTCCCTTGTTAAAGGTAATTGTGTTTAGAATAACAACTCTGTTCGTTCTATTGCATTCTTAGGAAAAATGGTTTGCCTTTAGAGGTGACATCACTCAGGACGGTGTGCTTTATGAGGACTTGATTAAATCATTAATCTGCATTACTTATGAGCACCGATCCAACAGAATCCTTTATTCAACCGATTCATTCAAAGATCATAATTCACTTAACTAAACAAGTGAGTCCCGACTGTATGGTACGTAGTGGTTGAGTCTGTGATAGTTAGTAATTTGTTGATTAATGAACTGCTAACTCTTTCTCCACTGTAGTAAACAGCGTACAACAAAGCATTCCAGACCCCTCCCCAATTGCTACATTTTGACTGGATTTTAGTGGGTTAAAATAAGCACGTTTTTTTGGTCAATCTGATAAGGCTGCTCTGACATCTTTCATGGCTGACCTTCGTGCCAAAGCGGAGAAGGAAAGGATGTTTTGATATAAATTCTAAAGACAAAGTTAAACTCTGTACTTTATGCAATGCAAATGAGTTACTCACAGTGAAGAGAGGTGGACCACCTTCTGTGGACTTCCTCTGACATCAACAGCCAATCACGGTTCTGCATTAGGAAAGCGCCAAAATGCAAACTCCTCCTTATCTAAACTTATAAAAGTTCCTTTTTCCCAGACATTCCTTGTTCTGAGTCTTCCAGCTGCGTGCAAGAGACTGAAACAGGACACAACAAACACCTCAAAGCTCTGAGTCTCACCGCTGAAAAGAGAGACATTAACAGAGTAAACCCAAAACTTCAAGCCCTGAGTTGTAACAAAGCACCTGACTTCTTGTCTCCTGCTGAGAGAGACAATAACAGATCATCGAAAAGCAAACCAAGTTTGTGAATCTCTCTTTGAGATTTTACAGCTCTGAGTTCGACAATAGAGACTGAACCAGATCGACCACAAGTTCTGAGTCTCTGGCTTCCATATTTTTTAAGGACCTTCTGTACAGACTACCGTATTGCGTCTGCATGTTCCAGATCGCTAGAATCCTCTCTGTGCTTCCCGGAGATCAGCATTTTCACAGCACTTCGTGTTCAAGGCTGTTGAACTGAACTTGACTCTTTCCCCATTGCAGTACGAGAAAAGCGGACGAAAAGCTGACACGTGGCCGACGGGCCACCACCGGACAGCTCTTTCGACCGCACAGAACGTAAATATACACTCTTAAAAAACAAACGGTGCTATATAGCACCAAAACTGTTGATTTGAATCGTAACCATAGAAGAACCGTTTTTAGTGCCATATAGCACCGGTGAAGCACCGGTGAAGCACCTGTGTAGAACCATATAGGGGCCATATAGCACCACTATAGCACCACATTTGGTTCTACATAGCACTATATGGTTCTACATAGCACTATATGGTTCTACACAGGTGCTTCACAGGTGCTTCACTGGTGCTATATGGCACTAAAAACGGTTCTTCTATGATTACGAGCAAAGAACCACTTTTGGTGCTATATAGCACCGTTTGTTTTTAGAGTGTAACACAACCAAATCTTTCCTGAAACCATGCCATTGGTGTATTCTATCAGTAACCGTTACCATATATGATTTTCAATATTGCATAACTGATTTCTTTAATGTTTAGCGGATAATTCTTAATTAAAATAAGGTTGTCATTTTACCAGACACAGAAAACATTCAACTCAGTCACTTCAATTTTCTATTCTTTGCAATTTAGGTTCTATCTTTTTCTATTCTTTAGTATTTTAGTATCATTTCGTAGTGTTTTTAGTTATTCTTGTTTATCTTTTGTAAATAAATTCCATTTTATTACCACTGTGTCTTCCTTGTGTTGATAATACAGTTAAAGGCTTCTACAAGCTGGTCCGAATCTCACAAAATCCTTCAGATAAATTAGATGACAACTCCCTTACATATTTTCTTATTTGTTAAATGATCTATTTACATCATTCTTATTGTTAAAGTGAAACTTTTTTGCTGGTGCCCCAAAGTAGAAGGGGGAGGGGTCATCTGACACACACACACACACACACACACGCACACACTCTTGAAGTGAAACCTCTAGTGTCCTGTGTATGGCATACTAACCCAATGGTTGTTGCCAGTGTAAAATAACTAAATTGATTTGTGCTCGTGTCAAAATCACTACACCACGAATGGAGCAGATGTGATTCAGTGTACTTCTATTTGAAATAATAATAAATATCAGTTTACGCCATTTGGTTAAGTGCCTCAAAGCTTACAGTTGGAGGCTTTTATTAGCCCTGGCTGGCCTGTTTAAATCCCTCGCTCTCACTGTCTCAGTCCGGTCATCATCATCAGCCCAGTCAGATCAATAATAAGTCCATGATCCAGGCGCGGAGCTATGGGCGGGCCTGGGCGGGCCTGGGCCCGCCCAGATTGACAGCTGGCCCGCCCAATCAGAAATGTAAAAATACTACTCTGTATAGTTAGACATGTATACTACTTTATGTGGTGTAATTTATCTATTGCATGTTATGTTAAAAACAGTAAAATTATAAGTAAGCCTGATAACTATTTAAAAACTATTAAAGCAGTTGAATGTTGCGTTATAATGAAATATTCCCGAGCAGATTTCATCCATGATCACTTTAAGAAGTTTTTTTGCAAGCAAGTAGAAAACGTATTTTGAATAACAACACGTTATAAATATGTGCTGCGCGCTTTCCTCTCAATAACATAAACACACAACAAATATGACAGCGGGGTAAAAAATAGAAAGAAAACATCTGATCATAGTGATGTTGTTTGATATAGCGATAGCAGCACTATAAGTCACGCCACGTTTATTGCTACACTTTATACAATATAGCCTATTGCTTTTAAGCAACAAATAGCCTATCATAACAACCTATAAGCCTACTGTGTAATTGAGACATTAATTTAAGAAATGCATTAAAGCAGAAAGACGTAGGCTGCGGAAATATAGTGGGTTCACTTCAATCCACACCACAGACGTTCTTGGTTTGCTTCTTATTTATTAAATCGAGGCAATTGTTTGATCAAACATTGATTAATATTAAGATACAATTTATACAAAACGAAATTCACTTTAAAGAAAGTCTTTCTACAAAACAAACCTCGCAAAATCGCTTTCCCGACGTCCATTACGGGCTATGGCGAATTCCTGTCGGGCTAAAAAAAAATGATGCGCCTTGGCCGTCGGGCGGAGGAAAAAATATTGTAATGTGTTTGCATTCTCTCAGATTTAGTTAGGTAATTATGTTGTATGTAATTCGGCGTCATCTTGTTAGCCATTACTATTCTCACTAACAAGTGAAACTGTCTGGAAATAAAGTGAAAGCATTAAATCCATTATTCCTTTCGTTCACGTCTGATATGCGCGCTCCTCGGCTCCGCTCTTCACTAGTAGGCTTGCTCTTGTGCTCATCAAAAAGTATATTAAATGTTTATTTATTTGTCATTTCGTTTAACATCAGAGTCTAACATTATTCTAGCAATTCCCTTTTTCTTACTTTATTTAGTAAGTTAACTTAAATATGTGAGAACGAAAATATATTTTTAGTGATTTGCATGAAGAGAATATGATGTTAGAAGCTTCATTTTAAGCATTTAGTAGCCGTATTTATTTAAACACTTTAATAGGTTATTTAAAAAAGTATAAGGTTTTTTTGGGTTCATTTATATTTCCTGTCTCTGTGTGCAGGTTCTTTTTTGTAGGCTATGAGAGCCCAATATTTTTTTTACCAAAAAGGCTTAATAAATGTCACGTTGCATTACAATTTAAAGTATCAATAATGTCAAAAATGTGACGTGCAGTTCGGGTGTGTGTGTATGCTGTTTAAATTAGTGTTCTGAAGTTTTGACGAATTTTATAGACTTGTTATAGTTTCTTATTCAAAAGTGACACCCATAGATTGTCATAGGCCCACCCGGACTTAATCCATGCCCACCCATATGTCACGTTCTGCATCCGCCACTGCCATGATCATAAGATAAGACTCAGGTTGTTGTGCTGTCGCTGTGCAGCAGGTAAATATTTTAGATGGTTTTATCTTTTACGTAATCATAAGGGTCATTCTATGAAAATGGTGGCTTTTTGAACAGACAACTTTTTAAAAATGTAATTCTTTTTTTATACCAAAACTTACAGTCAGATAATAGTTAATCTATTAACATTATAAATCAACTTAAAGAGTAACTAAACCCTTAACCAACTTTTTTTAGTTAATGATCTGTAAGAATGATGCTTTATTAGTGCTGTTCATTGATTTTAGTAAGATTTTTGACATTTGGATACAAAGTGTTTCAATACTACAATATATGGTGTAAAAACGTCTGAGTGCTGCCCTCTTCAGGTTGAACGGTGGCTACTGCGGTTGAATTTTCCTATTGGATGTTGGGTCCAAAAAGTAACTCGTGACGTAAGCAGGTTCAAGCTCACCACGCCCTTGATACGATCTCACCACATGCTTGGTATAGAGACAGAGCGCCGTTATGCAAATTTGAAAACCACGCCCACCGGGGGGGAAAGCGATCCAACAGTCTCCATTGACTTTGTATTGCGAGAAGCCGCCTCCTTGTCATTTCTGGCTTATAACAAAAAACTGAATAATGCCTAAAAGCTGCTGTGTGACAATATGTACAGCTAACAAGCCAAAGAACCCAGAAATAAGTTTTTATAAGATGTCGAGCCGTAAAACCCAGTCTTTAAGGAGAATAAAGTGGATCGCCGACTACGTTTCCCCCTAGTGGACGCAGTTCTACTAATAGTATTACTATGAAAAGTTGCCTGTATCCATTTCTGTGTCTTTAAACGCTCGTTTTTTGGGGTCGACAGCTTATAAAAACTTATTTACAGATTAAACTTAAAAACAGATTAATACCTAAAAGCTGCTGTGTGACAAGGTGTACATCTAACAACCCAAACAAACCAAATACGTTTTTATACAGGGGCGGATCTACCGGGGTGGCACGGGGTAGCAGTTGCCACCCTAAATAAAAGCATTGCCACCCCATATGCCACCCCAGCGCTGATATCCTAATATATATAATATATTGACTGACTGTTCGTCAGTCAATATATCCTACTCGGGTATATATACCCGAGTAGGCTCTTTTAACCAGAAAGGCAATGTAGTTTTTCTCTGCGTGTGTTTAGGGGTGGGAGACACATATCTGACGATGATTGGTGTGTTCATCTTAGAGGGGGTGGGACAACCACATAGCTGATTGTGATTGGCTTAATTTCCATCGTTAGCCAACCAGAGGCAGCAGAGTTCATATACAAGCACGAACAGTCAGTCAGAGCAGAAAGTCTTTTACAGTGTAAAAAAAGTCTGTGCAGTCTTGTCAACTTGGTCGCTATATTAAGAAACTTTTTAGACCCCTTTAGCGACTTTATTTAAATCGACTAGGACAAATCTAGCGATCTTTTCTGGCGTGGTTGGAGACTTTTGGAAACTGCCGTGAAAGGAGGATGCATCACCCCATCCAAGGCACTCACATGCAGCCCGGTTCTCACGCTGCAGTCCATCCGTGATCCGAGTCGCACAAACCCGCGACAACAGAGCGATGGAAAGTACAATGAGCTCAAAACAAAGGTAGCGGATGCAAGCACAAAGTATAAAAAGCACAAACGTTACTTTTCCATCGTTGAAGTGAAAGGCAAGAATGTTTATGAATGTGCAACTTATGCCCATGAAGAGGGAGTCTCTTCACGTCTGTAGCAAGTAATTCTGATCTAATAAAGCACCTCACATCATCACATGCTGGCAAAACATTAGTGGTTTCTCTTTAGTGTCTTTAAGTGATTAAGTTGAGCATCACATCACCAAATCAGAGTACTGAATACGGTCATATTTCACAGATAAATGTTGCATCAGGATAAAAATACAAAAGTTAAACTGTTGATTGTTTAATATTAATATATAAAAACAACTGAACTGCACGTTTGTGTAAGCAGTAAATATCTTTTAAGCAGTTCTTTCTAGTTAGCCCGTCATGTCTTGTTAGCTAGTGCAGCAATCAAAATATTCCATACGTGCATATATGAAATCACTCGTTATGATATAGTCTTCATTAAGGAGACAAAACTATTCAGTGTTGTGTATGTTTAGAAAGCTTGAAGTTGAAAGACAAAACTTAATGATAGTATGAAAAGAAGGCTGATATCCATTTTTTTAACCAAAAATAATAGAAAAATCAAATACTATGGGAGTGGAAGGTACAAATAAAACACAAAAATATGTTGTGGGGAAAGGAGTAGATGAAGTCATGAAAGAATGAAACATATGGATGGCAAATAGCTAAAAGAAGTGAAAAGACAGAAATCCATCATGAAGTGAGTGAAAGGATTAAAGAAGAGGGTTATGATAGAAAGAGATGTGTGCCTTTCATATATTTACATTAATATAAACTAGGCAAACCTATTTTATTTATATAACAGTCTTTATACCATTATGTTCAACCTTGCTCATCATGGTTACAGTCAGTGTTTTTAGATATTGGTAAGATGTGTGTATTAAGACAAAGGGTGCTACAGTAGAGATGCTAAAGGTAGCTGCTTGGGTACTTATAGGAACATTTGTTGTTGCCTGTTTTTATGTTATAAAAATTTGAGGTCCAGTGTATACACCGCATATAGTATATACAGTATATAATTTTTTGTATCCACGACAACCATGCAAGGATGCTTACTTCATTGCCACCCCTCGTAGTTCTCATGCCACCCCCTTGCCACCCCATAAATAATTTTCTAGATCCGCCCCTGTTTTTATAAGCTTTCAACTTCAAAAAAACAAGCGTTTACAGACACAGAAATGGAAACAGGCAACTTTTCATAGTACTCCTTTTAGTAAAACTGCGTCCAATAGGGGGAAACGTAGTCGGCGATCCACTTTATTCTCCTTAAAAGCTGGGTTTTACGGCTCGACAGCTTATAAAAACTTATTTCTGGGTTCTTTGGCTTGTTAGCTGTACATATTGTCACACAGCAGCTTTTAGGCATTATTCAGTTTTTTGTTATAAGCCAGAAATGACAATGAGGCGGCTTCTCGCAATACAAAGTCAATGGAGACTGTTGGATTGCTTTCCCCCCCGGTGGGCGTGGTTTTCAGGTTATGACGCGCTCCGCTCTGTCTCTATGAGCTTAGTTCGTCCCCTCTATCTCCGTTGGGATCTGCCCACTTTTCTTGCATTTTTCAAATATTGCCAGTGGGTGGAGTCAGGCTCTGACCAGGGGTTTAGTTGCGCTTTAAATGACAGCTAAATGTATTTTGTATTTTTACTACATTACATTAAAAAATGCTTGTGCTGCTTTTTTTGTCACTAATGTTACCTATATTTTAGATGACAATTCAGGCTTCCCAGAATGTATTTTGACTATTTAATTTGCATACATAATCAAAGACAAAAAAAGCTAATGTAATATTAAGAAATTGTCTTGATTAGTAATAATTTACTTTAAACAGGCATGCGTAAAGTTTTATTGTGTGAACTTTTTCTATTTCTACCATTGTGTTTTTTGTTGTAACATTAGAAATAATTGAGGTTGAGTGATCAAAATTGAATGATGATATTCTTAAAATGCTTACTTATAAAAGCAGCAACAGTAACACCAGTGACGATAACACCAGTGACAAATCTGCAGACACAATGACATATCTAAGATTGTGGCCAGTAGCTCAAACCACACTTCTTAAATTGTAAATAAATCACTTAATCATGCAACTTGAAAAATTATATTAATAAAATGTCCTTTCCCCTTACTATAAACTGTAAAACACCAGTGACACATCTTAAGTCCTCGCATTAAATTATCAAATTATTTATCAAATTGCTAAAAGATGAGGAAAGAGTGCACACTCACTATGTGCTTTTCAAAACAGCCATGCCTACAATGAATGTTTGACCCATGAAGAAGTTGGCAAGGATGTTGATTTTTTTCAAAGTGATGGTTTTTATAAATTGTAACACCAGTGACATGAAATTGAGGGACAGGTATTCCCTGTAAATTATTTATAATATTTAGTTGATATTTAGTTTAAGTAGTCCACTAAATAACTGTACTACTTCCCTTTGTATTATGACATTTAAAGGGGGAGAATAATATATTTTTAACTCAAAATATGTCACTAAACCACGACTCCTGACCCAAGGGACAAGCCAGTTTCATGGTACTGACCGTGTTTTACAATATAATTAAAAAATGGTTTGCAATATAACTGTCTTACAAATGTTTTATTAATAATGAAACACTTCAATTAAAACAAAAACATATATTTTGTGTCATCATCTGCATTTGAGGTTTTTTTCCTGGTGGTTGGGGCCAGGACAGGAAAGCCACCATTTTCATTGAATGTCCCATATTAGTGTTCACACATAACTATGTCCTCATTCATTTGCATGGTAGTCTGTAAGTGAGTGTTGTTTGTTTGGGCTGTTTATTATTGAGATGTTGTCAAAAATCCATCACCGCAGTCCCGCAACATTAAGCCCAGCACCCCTCTGATCAAATGAGTTCCTGCGGCTATGTACATGATGATAGTGTACTTTATGTCAAGTCCTCAAACTTTGAACCTCACTTGGGGTTGGGGTATAATACTTGATATAATATAATTTCTGTAAGATTAAACAGAATTGAATTCATACTAACGACTGACTTGAAACACCAAAGATTTGACTCAGCATTTGCTCCGCGTGGGGTTTTAATGTTATTTTTCTGCAGGCAATTAAAAAAAATTAAAACAATGTTTTCAACTTAAAAATACATATATTCAGAATATACGCTTATTTTGTTGTGGATATTTCCTAATTATAAGCCTTCTATGAAATTATGAAAAAAATTACATAAAACTTCAAAAACATCATTTATTATATTACTGTTAAATGCCCATCTCTACTGTGAATGTAACCTACTAATAAAACTTTCATATGACTTTTTCATTTACACTATTTTAATATAAAGACTGTAACTGAGTGTTTGTACAGATGTGTCTCTCTATGTGAACATGTGCTGTATAATAATGAAGATAAAATTTACTAAACACAATCACAAGAATAATTTATCATCTCTTTAACAAAACACATTATCATATAAAAGCTATAATCATGTTTCAGAGTGTTTTATACCTGACAGCAGGAGATGTTGATCCATTCTTAAAGGTTATTGGCAGACCCATAGAGACATCGCTCTTCATAGACACACAACTGAACTCTGAATCTGATCTCTTCTGATGATCTGAACTATAACACACAACAATAATCCAGTTAAACAATTTAACTGAGAACTTCACATGTTTCACAGTGTTTTATACCTGACAGCAGGAGATGTTGATTCATTCTTAAACTTTATTGGTTGTTTCATAGACCCATCACTCTTCATAGACACACAACTGAACTCTGAATCTGATCTCTTCTGATGATCTGAACTATAACACACAACAGATTTAATACTTTAAATTACATCACTGTTAATATTTTTGAAGATGATCATAATTAAAAACAACACTGAAATATGTTCCTATAATATAAATGTTGTGTAATAAAGTGTTTCTATAAAGTACCTGCATCCTGGAGAAAAATCTTCATGTGTTGATGTTTGTGTTTGATCCATGATGGAGCTGCAGAGGTGAATCTGATCAATCTGATCTCCACAACTGATACTGAATGAAAATAACATTCAGACACAAAATAAACTTAAAATCAAAGTGAATAAACAGACATTATAATTCAGATAAATGAATCCTGAGTGTTGAAGAAACAACTGCATCATTAACAGACATGGGCAGTATTTCAATTAAATGTATTTTAAATATGTATTTAATTACTTTAGTGTATTTTGTAATTTGTATTTTGCAGGTGTGGAAAAAAATAAAATGTAGTTTGTGACATAATATTTTGAGGGAGTGTATTTAGAGTATTTCAAAAACTTAAATATTTAAGAAAAATCATCATGCTTATCACCAATGATTTTGCCATACTTTCGGTCTGATGTTGGCAATGTCCATGTTAGATGCATGAAAATCACGTGACACCCTGTTGACCCCCCCCCCAAGAAGTAAACACAGGAGAAGAAGTGGCGCTGCTTCTCTTAAAGCCATTTGTGAGGAAATGTCTCTCTATGTTTATTTAAGCCTTTAAGGCACGAGTAGAGTAACAGTGATACGATGCCACGTTTTGTGGCAGCCTATCACACAATTGATGTGAACTTAGATAAACATGCCATTTACGTAAGAAGCTATTTCAGGCCCTGTAGAGATTTAGTGTAATTCCCATGTTTTTTTTATTTAGCTACTTCGCCATTTTGAATGTAGCCTACACATCTCTCATATTTGTGTTATTGACCTTTCAGTAATAAAAAGTCTTAAGATTATTGTGAGAGGATTTATGTATTTTCAAAATACGAATTACTTGTATTTTATTTTAATACATTTTTCACCTCAGTATTTTGTATTTTATTTTGTTACATTTCATGCGCCAGTATGTAGTTTGTAACGAAATAGATTTTGATGCTCTTAAACACAACTACACAACATTACCTCACATTAACACAAAAAAATTAACACAAATTAAGTTAAGAGTCACAAACAGCGCAAAACATTCATTAAACAACGCTAATATTAAGATGTGTTATACATTTATGAAAACTGTCAAATAAATAATAAATCTAGAAACTGAAAAGGAATAAGTGAAAAGCGTCTCGTGACAACTGAACTTACAATCTGACTGAATTCACATTCTCATAAATCCTCCAACTTTAACATCAACTACGCAAGAGACAATAACTGGTAATCCGTTATATGATCGGTGTGGTGAGGAATCCACTCAGCCCATCCCTATAAGATGGAGAATGGAAAAGTTAAACGGGAAACTTTTTACTTTCACTTTAAACCTATGACGTCACCGACAAGACTTTTTATTGAATATTAACAAGAACACAATATAGTTTACAAACAGGAGTACATATAACCATAGGCTATATTTCACGGGTAATATGAAAACAAAATAAAAAACAAGGGAGGAAGAGAAAAAATACAAATAAAAAGGAAAGGCAATTTACATGAAAAACATATTTTTTAAACAACCGTATAGTCTTTCTTCCCTTTAAGTTTTAGCTTTTTGATATTGTCTCTAAATATATTTTAATTTCTATTTTAAATTCTTCAAATATTGGCATTTTTTCATTCCATTTGACTTTATGAATATAATAACGGGCAATTATAATCAAATCAAGCATAAACAGAATATTATTATCACCATCAAACGAAAAACATTTTATAGCATAATATCAATTTCTTCAAAGCTAACAGGCTTCATAACTTTTCTTTGTGAGTAAATAAGCTCTTTAAAAAAAAGGTTTGACACTCCCAAAATAAATGATATGGGTAAATTTTACAAAAGACATAAATATGTTCTATATTCACTTTAAAACGCTGTAAGTGACTTAACTGGGTAAACCTAATGAAAAATTTTATATGTAACTTCTTTCACTTTATTTGTGATGCATGTGGTGTCATCCAAATTTTACTCCAATCAAGACATTTTTTAAATAGGCTAAAGAATTCCAACGAGTATTAACAGCAAGTTTAGATTGAAGACTTTTAGATTATTACTCCCAAAACGTATGAAATCCTTGCCCTGCAACATAATAAAGAAGAAAATTCTTCAACTGATTGTAAAGAATAATTATTACTTTCTTCTAATAGCATCAAAAGTTCCTTTTGCCTGTAAAACCAAACAATATTAGATAGGATCGACTAAAAAGTCATGCATATGAGCAAATTCAGTATAATTGTATAAAACACCATCTTCTTTGATCAGCTGTTTTAACAAAAAAAAAAAAAATCTCTTTTCAATCCAGTTTTCAAAAATATTGATTTGTTTCTGATCCTTTTTCTTATTCCAAATGGTACATCACCGACAAGACGACCAATCGCGTGATGTTTGTCTCCCTCTGCTGGTAGTAAACGAGCATTACAGCGTTACATTATACAAACATTATTACAACTAATTTAACAGATTTAACTTATAAACGAGGAGAAATCATTAATGTATTGCTTTAACATTTGTGTGTTTACTTTCACTCATGAAACAAAACACATCAACATCAACAATGATTAAACTGAAATCTAAATGTCTCCTCTTTTCTTCCACTAAAGCAGTAAAGTCATATGGGTTTGGTGTAATGTAAGTGATTTTTATTATTTTTGTGTTTTTCATTAACATTCATGTATTTATCATAGTGTGAGGAAGCTGCATGAAAAGACTTCTTCAGTTGAGCTGATAGAGACACATTTAGTGATTTATTATAGAGAGATCTTTAAGATGTGTTTACTGTCTAATGAAGGTTTGTGACAGAACAGAGAAATGTTTCACAAGATAAAATAACTGTGTACAACTTCACATCACAAACTCACAACCATCACAAACACAAACACTCTTTCATACTTGAGTAAGAGCAACACAACATATTACAAATAACGAGTTTGTTATATTCTGAAGTAGACGAATTTCATCTATTTTGGATGTGTTTCACCTGTTTTTACTTATTTTATCAGATTGACCTGTTTTACTCATTATGAATGACAGTATGTATACTTTAACTGTTGTGTTAGGATGATATAGTAGTTTAGTTACCTCTCAGTGTTAATGTGTGAGGTTTTCTCCTTCATGAGCACAAAACACTTTGAGTTGAACTAAACTTATATCCACTGTATGTAAGAGTCATTTATTGTGAAGTTTGTGTTTGTTCACTAGATGCCGTTCAGAAAGCGTCTGACAGATAATCAATTTGTATGTTCAAGAAGTCCTGCTGTTATTGTGCAAACCACAGCGATAGACCAAAGCTGAAATTTACATAATTTTATTAAACTTTATGTCACTGTATTAAAACTTTAAATTACGCTCATTTCATCTTTACGGTCATCAGTAGGACAATCAGGACAACATACAACTGATGTCTGCACAATTAATATCAGTAAAGTTTAGATTATTGAATATGTTTATTTCATGTCACAGAGCACCTAGATGACCAGAGAGAGAGAGAGATTCAGAGAAAGATTTGCACTTTATTAAGTATTTAAAAATAATTATTTAAAAAGTTGAACAGAGACTTTCCATGGGTTTTTAAACAAAATATTGACATCTGAAATATCAGTATGTTTGAAAACTTTACTTTTCAGGATAATTATCAGACATTAAACATTAAAAGATGTAAAGAAAACTCCGCCTCCACTGCCACCTACAGGACATTTTTGTAATTACAGTTATTCTGCAGTGTGTCATAGACAATAGAAACATTATTCACAGTTTCTTTATTTTCTCCACTGAAATCTAAAGTGTGTGTTGAATGTGTAGATGAATGAAATGTATAAGATAACTGTTCTCAGATCAGATGCAGGGACACTGAGAAACATCAGCACCAGCACATCCGGCTTGTATCAGTGCACTGCATCAAACATCATAGGAAAGAGCACCTGTGTCCTTAACCTGCAGGTTGTAGCACGTAAGTGTGTAAGGAGAGACATTACAGACACAAAGACTGTCACATGATCAGATATGAGGTCTGATCACAGCTCTGTCTCGTATCACAGCTCAGACACAGAGTGTGAGTCTGATCACCGGCCGGCACCATCGACACGAGCGTTCTGGCTGTGATCATCTGATGTCTGCTGGTCACACATGTGGATTATACAGGACCCTTGAGAAAGATTTTGGTAGATTCTCATTCCAAATGGTTGGAAATTTATCCTGTAACAACTTCACAAACTACCATCATGAAAATTAAAATTCATTCAGTCACTGATTAGGTCACATGACATACACTCTGCAATGTGATTGGCTGGCTCAAAAAAATAAAAGTTAAATCAAATATAAATGAGAGCACAACACTTATAAATCTTAACACACACATTTCTATTTGATCATTTCAACAGAAGAAAATTCATCCAGCAAACATAAATGAGTTAAATGTCATGATGTTTGTTGCTGGTTTTGTTAGTATATCTTCAATCATATCATCAGTTGGACAGTATCTCAGACTAATTCTGTCCTCCTTTATCACAGACCTCACAAAATGACATTTAATGTCCACATGTTTACAGGATTTTTTGCTGCCGCTATGACACCCTGATTGTCTTCATAAACTCTAGATTGATATTTCAGTCCATCAATGTTTTCTAACACTCGTGTACAGTCACAGTTAATGTCATAAACTCAGCTTCACATGTGGACAGTGTAACAGTAGGCTGTCTTTTAGTCTTCATGAGATTAATGGATCATTTTTGTTCATGTTAAAGCAGTAACTTCAAGTACTTCTTCTATCAATTATATCAGCTGTCCATACAGTGATTTTTTCAGTTTATACAACAAAGTTTTGTACAACTGATGTCTTCACAATTAATATCAGTAAAGTTTAGATTATTGAATATGTTTATTTCATGTCACAGAGAGAGAGAGATTCAGAGAAAGATGAAAGAGAGACAGTGAATGACTCGATCTGTTTCACACATAAATTCTGACAGCTTGTGTTTACTCTTAGTTTTACATCAACACTAACAGAAATGTTTTACATCAGCAGGGGTAAAATCATCAGTTTATAAATGTATTAAATATTACTTTTGAGTTCGGGTTTGATCCAGAATGACTCTTTTGATGCAATACAATCAAAGTCCACGAGATGTCGCTGGTGTACAGACTGTACTGACATGAATGAGTGAAGAATGAAAGCACCATGAGATGTAATGCACATGAGATGAATTGTCCTTAAGAAAATCAAGCATGACTTAACTATAGTTAGCATAGTTTTATGTTTGTTTTATTTGTAGTAGGTCTTTGTTATCAGTACTCACATCAAAAGCCTTCACCGGAAATGTGTAGACAGAAGCTGAGTTAGGATGAAGATTTACCTCCAACACTTCAAAGTCAGATTTGAATAAAGTTACAGATCAGATCCTGTACTGAATAATCAACTCATATGGTTAAGAGGAAGCAGGGCCGGGTCTACGGGGGGGGGGGGGGTTTCTTCTGCCCCCCCAAAAATATCCAGCCAACCATAAAATAACGGAATCTCTTTAAACATAAAACGTCTTCTGTTAACAAACACTAGTGTTTACAGCTCCCGCCCACTATCGTCTGAATAGGTTATTCAAGCAACAGAGGTCTCTTCAGCAGTATTTAAGTCACAGGAAAAGTACTACTGTTCTCTATGACGGTAACTAAAAAAAAACGCATCTTTAAAATATATATCAAAAACAATGTAATTTAGTATTACATAAACGTAATAACACAACACATATTAAAGTGAAACTTTTTTTATAGTAAAACATGCCCAAAATAGCCCCTTATCCTTTCTTAGACTCACCTCATTATTTATTCATTCAAATACAACAGCCAATGGCAAGTCTCCAGGAGCATTTAATGTGTTTGTTTTAGACGTAGTTCTGTTTATTGAAATTAGAATATGCAGTTTGGTTGTGGCATACTATATAGTAGATATAAATGATATAAGATGGTTATACAGTAAATATACAGTATTGTAACAGCTGAGCATCGCGTGCAGTTTTAAAATCAAATTTTAGCGTTTTTTTCATCATCAGCTCATTCAGCTCGCGTTTGAGAAAAAACTTCACACACAAAAATCTACACACTTTTAGGTTCAGATGGAACTGTCACTCCACAAGGTCATCGTAAGGTAAAACGTTGTATTTTATAATGTTGCGTTGTATTATAATATCTAATTTGCTGTGTTATGAACAAGCAGTGTGATTTATCTTTGGTCTCGTCGCAAATCACACTTACAGTATTTTAGGGCTTGTGCTTTTGTCTGGTGCTGTTATAGGCAAACAGGATAACCTTTGACGAATTTGTCATGCATGTCAATTTGCTTTCATGATGTTTCAAAAAAGATTATTTAAAGCATTGTGCTTTGTTGTGATATTAGAGGTTGCTGCAGCAGCATGTATGATAGGGTCAGGAATTAATGAATATATAGCTTATCACATTGAAAATGCTTTATTTTAAATGAAGAAAATGTTTGAGAAGTGGAAATAAAGTGCCTAACAAGTGTTTATTTAGAATAAAGGCATATGTTGGGTAGGTATAAGAATGGCTTTAAAGGAACACGCCCACATTTTGGGAATTAAGCTTATTCACCGTATCCCCCAGAGTTAGATAAGTCCATACATACCTCTCTCATCTCCGTGCGTGCTGTAACTCTGTCTGACGCAGCCCCCGCTAGCTTAGCTTAGCACAAAGACTGGAAATGCATGGCTCCAGCTAGTATACTGCTCCCAATAAGTGACAAAATAACGCGATCATTTTCCTATTTATGTGTTGTGATTTGTATAGTCAAACCGTGTACAAATAACAAGGTGATATGAGACACAGCGATCTTTTAACAGTATACATACTGAGAACTATATTCTCTGAAGACGAAGCACTGCCGCATGGGCGGAGTGATCTGCTCGCAGCACACGAGAAGCCCCTGGTGAGGAGCAGAGAATTCGGTCAGAGTTGTGCAAATCACTCCGCCCATGCGGCAGTGCTTCGTCTTCAGAGAATATAGTTCTCAGTATGTATACTGTTAAAAGATCGCTGTGTCTCATATCACCTTGTTATTTGTACACGGTTTGACTATACAAATCACAACACATAAATAGGAAAATGATCGCGTTATTTTGTCACTTATTGGGAGCAGTATACTAGCTGGAGCCATGCATTTCCAGTCTTTGTGCTAAGCTAAGCTAGCGGGGGCTGCGTCAGACAGAGTTACAGCACGCACGGAGATGAGAGAGGTATGTATGGACTTATCTAACTCTGGGGGATACGGTGAATAAGCTAAATTCCCAAAATGTGGGCGTGTTCCTTTAATTTATCTATAAGTGAAATAATAGATTAAATGCAGTGTACACATTATTAAAATATAGCTATATGTACACCTTTGCATTCATATCACATGCTTGCCTGATTTGATAAACTGTGACTTAATGTGTAAAACTACATTAAGTGTAATCATTATAACATTATAAATCATTATAAATCTAATTGCATCTACTTTTAAAATTTGAACGTGCAAAAGGACATATAAATGGCCCTTTATTTTAAGACACAGCCTATGCAAAATAATATTGGATTGAAACATCCATAATTTTAGTGTATGAATCATTTTTGTCAAGAAATGGCTGCCCACCCAAAAATCCTGACTGCCCCCCCAGTCCAGCAAGCCTAGTACTGGGCCTGAGAGGAAGTGATGTCACTATTGTGTCTTCTTATTCACCAGCAGATCATACTGAAGATCAGACATCTTTACTGCCTCTGTTCATAAACCCTGAATAAAAATGAAAGAGAAAGTCAATCAGATATGAGATCATCATCAGTGTCAGATGAAGAGATAGAAAAACAAACTATTAGTGCTGTCAGTCAGTGATAGAAATGAAATCTTCAACATAATAAACATGTCAACAATCTGTTTATCACATACACATGAGCTACAACAATACAAAAACACATTTCATCTATTTCCTCTGAATATTTGATGTCAATGTAAGAGATGAATGTATTGATATGTATGTAGTATAATATAATGACACACTGACAGTTTTATGAGTTCACACACAAACAGTAAGAAAATGAAGGTGATGCTTTATTTTAAAAGTCCTGGAGGTTGACAGTCGTGTAAATAAAGAGAAACAGCATCAATGTCAAAGCTCGACAGAGAGTTGTGTGAAGTGTCCATCAGATTTTAAGAGTTGACTTTCTCTTCTTTTTTTCTAATCTTCATCTCTATCATTTATCATCTGTACTTTGTGTTTATCTGTTGTGTATATATTGTGTTTGTGTTGTTATTTCTGTCTGTATTCTGATGATTTGATAAATAATGCTTAAAACATGAAATAAAAACCAAGTTGTTATAAAAAGACTTTAAGATGAACATCTAGTCAGTGTGCATAACTATAGAGGTGTCGGCCTATCAAACAAACCCCATTAACAAACATCATATATAATGTGTAAGAAGAGTAAGATCACAGTATTAAATCCTGGAGTGAACAAACTCAACATCACAGTTAGTAAACAGACTCAGACATTGGATTGAATTCTTATTGTGTTGATCTGACAAAGCATCAAGTGTTGTTCATGTACACTTCATATTTTCTGTTTGTTGGGTTTAAATGATACACAGCCTATAACAGCAGCAGATCAATTTACATTTATTTCTATATTCTAGGATTTAAATGACACTGCATGAGTTTACTTTAAACATTTATTTAAATGAGCTCTACTCACCATACTGTCTCTAGTTTATAATGTGGATCATCTTTTAGATCAGAGATCAGCTTCACTCCTGAATCTGTGAGTTTATTATAAGACAGATTCAGATCTCTCAGGTGTGATGGGTTTGATCTCAGAGCTGAAGTCAGAGCAACACAACCTTCATCTGTGATATCACACTTACACAACCTGTAGAGAACAGAGACTTTATGTGAATTATGCAAAACTACAAAGTTTGTCCACAAATCTCTAACCTCCATCTCTTCATGTAATGTTCCTCTTTCAATCCCTCAGTAACTGAGACACTGTGTGTTTAAATGTCAAATAAATCCATCACACAGCTGACTATTAGTGTTAGATGTCCTAAACCACATGAACATTTCTTCATAAATCTGTATTGAGTTCATGACTCACACTTGTAATTCTCATCAAGTATTTGATGTAAAAATCTTCCTCTATTACAGGAGGAATATCAGCTGGAGATAACATAACTCTGATCTTACATTTAAAGATGTTACAGTGTTTAAAGATCAATTTCACTCAATCTATACTGTAAAAACATTATTAATGTGTGTGTCAGTGTCAATGATGGATCAATGTTTTTAATCATCTTTATAAAAACAACACGACGAGGAGAAAAACTCTTCATACACAATAATATCAGCAAAAATTTCATCAAAGAAACACCAAACTACATTTTCTGACATTTTAACAGAGGAGTTTTGTTGCACGTTGTGAAGGAAATTAAAATGAATCATAACTAATTATAACTAACATGTCTTTTCAGGTTTGACCATTTGTACTGTATGCTTTTGATAACTAAATGTGTTGAAATAGATGAAGTACGTGTAGTTAAATTATTTCAATTTAAACCCCCATGACTTGTTAAAGCTGAGGTCATCAAAAAGTTAAATTTTGTTTTGTCTGCATGGTAACAGAGAGGAGTTTCTGAATTGCAGATATGAAGAATAAATCATATTAGAGATAAATGATGTGACTTTGTCTTGTATCTATCCTATATAAACTCTTTTATTCTTTCTGATGAGGACGATTCAGTCGTGATTAAATCATATTCAAAGACATTGACTGGAGTCTGTCAGGTTGAACACATGATCTTATTTCCTCAAGTGTTTGTGTTCATTAGGGGTGGGAATCATTTGGACCCTCATGAATCGATTCAGAATCAACATATATCATTAATATGTTAACCAGCATATCGATATGTAACTGTAACTGACATATCGTCTAATCATCATCATTATACACAGTGATTTTGGCATTATTACTGTATTTATCTATTGCAGTGCACCCAGCGTCTCCATCTGAATAATAAATGATGTTCATATTTTTACAGAACTATATTCATGTTCTTATCTATATCTAAACATTTAGCAGCAGGTTTTTGGAAACACTATTAGCACATCAGATGAGTTTGTAAATGAAAGGCGCTGTTTCTTCCTGCCGCTCACTGAACAGAGAAAAGACAGATGAAGATCATGCCAACATGTATTTTGTTTTCTTGCAGTTTAGAATGAGTCAAATAGGGTTAGATGTATTTGTTTTTTCTTTCTCTACTGTTCGTGTAAGCTCCGCTGTGGATGCTCGTGCGGTGCGCTCTCTCAAGCTGTCCGTGTGCAGCACCCCTCCCACAGTTGAGTTACGTCTTTTGGTTCTGATAACGTCACGTTATTATTTTGTAAAATAACTTTTAAGAATCAATTCTTGACATTTGTGAATTGATTAGGAATCGTCCACATCATGATGCATCAAAGAATACATCGGGGACTCTTCGGTGTTTGTCTTCTGTGGACACCTGGTGAGGATAAATGTCTTGTGTGTGTTGTCTACACGGTTATGTAACTTCAGTCAGTCAGGTGTGTAGGGGAAATCTAACAACACAACATCATAATTATTCATGAGACTGCTGATGTATCTGCTTACTGATCACATTAGTATAAAAGTGTATTACATCATTTTTAAAAGTCGTTAAACCCATGTCAAGAAGCGGCACAAGTGGCACAACAGGATAAGGAGGGTGGATGATTAGAGAGGGATACCCGCTTCGTCTATATTACTGACAGTTTGATAACTTAATTATTAGTCTATTTTACGGATAACTTAAACCATGTTAAAATAAATGTTACTGGAATAATTTGATTAATGTTCCATTTGTATATAACGTGTTGTCTTTCTTAACATTGTAATGCACCTTTGCGTTAAGTGGAAAATCGATCCCTGAGCGATCGATCAAAGTCAAAGTACCTTTATTGTCCCACAAGGGGAAATTGGATTGGAAATTGGCCCCCAGGGGGTCCGCGACGGAACTGCAAGGGGTCCGCCAAATGATGTTTGACCATAAGCTATTTTTTGCTAAAAACGTAAAATATATGTACAAAAAACGTTACATGTCCCCTTTAAGTTGTGCACGTGCGTGGCCGCGAAGGCGCGCGTTCAGTTTAGCAAGCGGAGCAAAATAAAATATCTGAAGATTATTAATGTACACTCAGAAAGCAGCACTAGCGACAAAAAAGGCATCATAAAACAGGTAAATCTTATAGGCATGTGTGTCTTTCTTTCAGAAAGTTATTTTAGAATCAGTGCGACATTGTCTCATCTAAGTTATATTTCTGAACTTGGCCAGCTGTTTCACGCGGTTCAGATTTAAAGCGCTAACTCAACAGGCAAATGACACCACACCGCGTCTGCATTATAAACTTTGACAAAACTATCGCTCGCATTTAAAAATGTATGAAACGCGCACCGTGATGGTGCTTTGTGCAAGATTCATAGTCAGGTTGAAATCTGCCTCTCAAAAAGTTGCCCCAAAGAGATGCACGCGGACTTATTGCATGATTTCTCCTGAGTCTGATATGAAGCTATGCAGAAAATAAACCTGCGTTACTCAAACTCATGACAATGACGATACACGAGAAAGGCAACAAACCTCTGAATTATAGCACAACCTCTATCCCCACCAGAATAGAGAGTCTTTGTGCCATTCACCATGATCAGTCATCTTTATAAACTAAAAGCCAAGGTTCAGGTAAATTCACAGTAAAATGAAAATCTATTACACTGCAAATACCTTAAAATAACATCATATTATTATTATTATTATTATTATTATTATTATTATTATTATTATTATTATTATATTATTATTATTATTATATTCATATAAAAACTAAATCTACTTTAACAAAAAAATATGCATGTACAACAACAGCATAATAGTGCCAATGTACTGTCCTAATATAGTATGGCTGTGTGACAATATGTTTTGTTTCTATTTATAAAACAGTTCCAGTCCTTGATTCTGATTGGTCAATACTTTACTCCACTTTGCGTTGTGCCTAATACGAAAAGGCAGCCTCTCATACCTTACTGATTACTTAAATATCAGTTTTACACATTTAGTATCAAGGGGTCCCTGCTCCATGCCTCTCTCATCTAAGGGGTCCCCGACCCAAACAACGTTGAAGACCCCTGCTCCACATAATACATAAACATACAACAACACAAACTGACCAACAGAGATAAAATTCACATTATCGCCCCAAATTACATACTGTGCAAATAACAATTTCACACATAAATATGTAACATAATCAAGTGCAAAAATGCAATTTGTGCAAATTATTCTAAAGTGCTAAGTGCCATTAAGGAGCCTCACAGCTGATGGAATAAAAGATATTTGCATCCTCTTTGTTCTGCATCTAGGAACCCGATAGCGCCACTCAGAGGGCAAAAGCTTAAACTCTATTCTAAGGGGGATGATCCTGTGTTTGAGCTATAACTCTAGCTTTCCTCTGGACCTGTTTTATGTATAACTCCCCAGGTTGGGCCTGACCTCTCCTGGAGATCTTGCTCGCCACTTTAACCAAACTTCCGAGTCTATTTTTGTTTGTCAGAGAGAGGCTTCCAAACCAAGCAGCAACACAAAAAGATAAAACTGATTCAATAAAAGCACAATAAAACAGAGTCATCAATTCTGAAGAAACATTAAAAGAATTCATTTTCCGAAGGAAATACAATCTTTGTTGGATTTTCTTTGATACAGCGTCAACCAAGGGTTCAAAACACAGTTTGTTATCTAAAATGACTCCAAGATATTTGTATGTCTCCACAAGATCAATATCTATGCCTTTAATGACCGAAACTGTAGGTGAAGGCGGTGACCTGCGGAAGTCAATGATCATGTCCTTGGTTTTGGATACATTCAGCTGTAAAAAGGAACTATCACACCATTCAACAAAGTCATTGAGGACTGGCCCATGGTCCCGCTCATCCCCTGTTAGCAGGCTGACAATGACTGAATCATCAGCGAACTTAAGAATGTATCTGTCCTGATACAAACTGTGACACTGGTTTGTGTACAGGATGTACAGGAGAGGAGACAGACAGCAGCCTTGGGGAGAACCAGTTGATGTAAAAATACCTTCAGATAGGTTGCCATTAGCCCTCACACTCTGTGATCTATCAGTTAAAAAATCCAATATCCAGCCCACCAAATTTAAATCAAGGTTAAAATCCGTAATCAGTCTATCAGCGAGCAGGAAGGGCTGAATGGTGTTAAAAGCAGAAGTAAAATCAACAAACAGAAGTCTGACATGAGTCTTTGCTCTATCCAGGTGACTAAAAATGTAGTGGAGTAATGTAATCACAGCATCCTCCACGCCCCTACCAGACCTGTATGCAAACTGAAGTGGATCTAACGAATCTCCCACCTGTGATAGGACAGCTTTTTAATAATTTTCTCGAAACCTTTCATAACCAATGAGGTCAAGGCTACAGGTCTAAAATCATTCAAAGATTTAGGGGAGCTGCACTTGGCTATAGGCACAATAATGGAGTGTTTCCAACTTTTCGGTACTCTTTGTTGTGACAAGGACAAATTAAAAATGAACTGAAAAATGTAACAGAGTTGATCAGCACATGTTCTTAATAATTTCCCACAAATGCCATCTGGCCCAGGACTTTTTGATCTAGTGTGCCTGAAAATATTAGCCACAGTACTACTCTCAATAGTAATGGATGGAGCTGCCAGTGTGCTACCCCTTATGTCAATCATTTAATCGCTAAAATCAAAATTGTCAAATCGAGATAAAAATACATTAAATTCATCAGCTAAATGTTTATCAGATGAAAAACCATCCAGGGCAACTCTATTGGCGTTCTCAGTAGACCCAATCAATGTGTTCATACCTTTCCAGGTTTCCTTCAAATTGTTACTCCTCAACTCAGCCTCGATTTTATCCTTATATCTCAGTTTAGCTTTTTTAATTTCCACCCTAATCTCTTTTCTCACAGCCCTCCCTGCAATCTTATCACCTTCATTAAAGACAGTTTTTCGTTTAATTAACAGTTCTTTGATGTCCTTAGAGATCCACTGCTTGTTATTTGGGTAAACCTTAACTTCCCTATTCGGGAGAACAGAGTCTTTACAAAAAGAGATGTAACTGC